>NC_035438.2:41268318-41588489 GCF_002127325.2 Helianthus annuus
TAATCGTGAGCGGGTCGGTGAACCGATATACAATAGTTTACTTAATAATTAGGTTTATATGTAAAAGAGATGAGAAATATGCAGTTTTCGGTTGTATATAAAGCTTATTTGGTACATAGACGCACGTCTCGGCTATTGGGACCAAAACGGCGTGGAGCGCCTCACGCTTTTTTAAACCAAGAGGATCACAATGATGTTGGCTGCTTGTTTGATCGGTTGATCCTTTAACTTGTTAGAAAGAAAACTTGAAATCTTGATTGCAAATAAACTTATATTCACGACACAGTGTCAATGAAGCACATGAATTAGGATAGGATTTGTATGTAGAAAATGTCCTCACTTTCCCATTTATTACTAATTGCATTTTATTATGTTGGCTCATTTACTCTGTTTTTAGCGTGTTTTAAACAAGTTTCTAATAATGAACATGTAGATAGTGTGCCTAACAGACTTGGAGGCTGACTACATGAACCCGTATGATTCATCAGCTCGCATTAACGCAGTGGTGATTCCCGAGATGGTGGTCCATGGTGTATGGTGTGCTCTTTTCCTTATGACAGGCCACTGGGTCTTATTTCTTCTTACACTCCCCATTACGATATATAATACTATGTTGTAAGTTCCCTTTTACCGATCTACCATGGTTTATCTATATTATAATGATATACATTTTTCTATCCTTTTGCTGATCTAAGTGCTTTTTTTGAGTTTATGATAAACCCCTATGAGTTTGTTATATTTATTTATGTTTCAGATACTCGAAAAGAAGACATCTTATTGACGTAACTGAAGTTTTTAGATCCATTGATGCTGAAAAGAAGCTTCGGATCGTTAAGCTTGCCTTTTATTTGCTCCTCTTTGTTCTAGTCATTATCGGGTCAGATGTTTTTTATTGCTTAATTACATTATTCCCATACATTATATATGAAAATAGAGATATTTTGACTTTTGTAGTGAAAACCTCTTTTCATACACGTGTTATCGGTGTTAATTTATAATTATCCAAAAACAAGTGTATAATATCATCTTAAAAGACCTACTAATTTGTTGTTGCTGATGATCGTGCAGGATGGTAATAGCGATCGTTAACAATTTGATAGACGACAAGGAAGAAGTGTTACATGGGTACGGAATATATTGATTCTTGGGTTTGTAACATTAGTTGTAGGTTTTGTGGGGCAGATAAAACCACATATTTTGGACATCTGTTGAGCAGGTTTTGTAAAGTTGTTGTACTGTTTTTATTTGTTTTAAGCTGTGTTTGCTAACTATTGTCATGATTGATCAATTTTGACTGTGTTTGACCTTGTATCGGTATGTTTGACCATGGAAATATTTGTTTTTAGAATATTTTTTTGTTTGGTGATTTTGCATTCTTGCTGCATAAGGTTTTAGAATATATTTTTATTTTTATACGGTTAAGCCCAATGGCTCAGCGGCTCGACCTCTTTACTATTTTTAATAAGATCAAACCGAATCTGTATGTATACATCTATCTGTTCTGTAGCCTGTTTGTTGTACGCTGCATAACTACCTCCACGGTTTTATTCATCCATTGTGATAACCCAGTTATAATTAGATTGACTGTTTAAAAACTTGTACATAGTGCTTTAAAATAAATTTTGAAAAGAGAGTTGGCATCACATTGAAAACAATAGTTACATGCGATTGTCATAGTTTTCTATTTAATATTCTACTACTATCCACAAAGACAACAATTAACATAGTTTAAACTCTGATTCTGTTAGTCTTAGACAAAATACGACGCATTTCCTTTTAAGTTTTAATATGTATTCTTTGTTGAAAGTGGAGAAAGACAATTTGAGAGAGACATACTCAAATTAGTGAAGAAGTTCTCATGATCTCTCCTATGATCTTGATCCTTTATGTCAAGAGTTGTTTATTTACTCCTCCTATGGTCTCCTAGTCCCTAATGCTAATGTTAAATCGACCATTAGTAGACCTCCATAGGGATTATTAGGTTGTACACTAAGTTTTTATTGGGGGGGGGGGGGTGCCTGCGGATACCCCTCTCCACGTAGGATTCATTGTGCGGTAACATTGCCGTAGGTATGTTGTGCGGGTTGAGGATGTAGGTTGTAGTTACCAAAGCGGGTATGTTGTGTGATGTGTGTGGAGAGTAGAGAGAGACATTCAGGTATGTGTTTTTCTAGGCGTGAACATCGTCGCTGATGGAGTGGTATGTGGGCTATGGTCTCTGGGTAGTTGACGGGACGCCGTTTATTGGTTGGTGGGAGGGTATTTTCGACGAGTGCCTCCTCCTTTGTAAGGTTTTCCAACTTGTGAATTCACTTCTCCTTTTATATGTATTCGTTCTAAAATACTCTATGAAAACATACCGAAATCGACCCCTTTTTGGGGGAAGAAGCAAGTTACAGTTTTTGGAGCTTATTGCAGGGACTTTGGTTTGGAATGCACTAGAAAGGTGGTCGGAGTGGAAACATGGGAGCTTGGGGGAACGCCGTATGGGGAGGATAACTTAAAGTTCCCGCATGGAGGGGGTGGTGTTTCTACACCCCTTTTCACTACTTCACTCCCCACTCTCACATTGTTTTAATTCGAATGCACTTTGTTCTATTCTCGAGACTTGCTCTATTTAATGGTGAGCAATCCTTTGCCTATACATGCCTTTGTGGAGCATGTTTATATTCTCTTCCATATCTAGTCTCATCCGGGAGTCAATAATGTTGAAACGTTGATCTGGTTATTCTTGAAAATGGCCACAATATTTCATATCACTTTTCATTAATATTTATCTTGTCTTTGCCTTTTTACTTACCATGTTTTTTTGTTACTTTGTGTTTTTTCTCAAGATGTTCATACACACTTTTATCTTGAAGTACATGCGAATACTCAATTAAGGCACTCAACGTCTCGACGAGGATGAAGGCGGTATGATAACCGTAACAAAGCCATGATTGCTAAACCAATTGTGACCTTGAGAGTGGGAGTGAATCGGATATACTGTGAAAGAAGTTGCGACTACTACTCCGAATGAGAAAAAGCTAAAAGGACATTAATATCGCAACCGTAAATATTATTAAGAACATTAAATCATATCAATTGGCTTCCGTGAACAATGACAAAAATTTCGTTACCTAAGAATGTAATATTATTTTGAAAGGAAGAAAAAGAAATACAAAGAAAAACAGATGTTACACTCTCTAACAACATAAAAACCGTTTGTAACAGAAACGGATATTGTTAAAGACTTATTACTTTGACCTTATCTGCTTCCGGTCAAAGCAACTTGACTGATTTTACACTTTCACCCCATTGACAAACAAACGCACCATCACTAACGAAGGGCACTATAGTAACTTCACCTTAACAAAATCATCCCGCCCAGTGTCACACATTTGAAATTCGAAAACTTCCACTGAAATTTCACTCTCATTCTCACGAAATGAAATTCAATTCAGATTTCAGAAAATCATTTCAAAATTCAAACTTTTTGTTTGTTCGATTTCAAGTTATATAAAAACCACATACATTTCAATTCAAAATCCACCGTTTTCGCCTCTCCCAAATCTCTCTCTCTTCATTTCACCTGAACCTCACCGAGATCTGAATTACACAAGTTATCAGGTAATTTACAGCTTTATTTTCTAGATCTATGACAAATTCAGCTTTTATGTACAACAATTTAGGTTTACAATGTTCCAATTTAGTTGCATATGTGTGTTTTAGTTGAATGCAAAACCCTAGGTTCACTTATTCATAGATTGCGTGTTGTTCAATTGAATTTGTTTACATATTATCTCACTGTCATCAATTTTTCGCTTGTTGATATATATACTGTATTCAATTTGTAGTTGAACGATTGAAAATGCCGGAATCAAGAGATTTATGTAAAACAATTTAGGTTTATATAGTTTTAATTTACGGCAATACATATGAATTTCTTTGAGTTGCATTTGTATGTTTTAGTTGAAGTCAAAACCCTAGGTCAACTTCTGGATAGATTATGTGTTGTTGAATTGCATTTTTTTCACAAATTATTCGATTGTTGATGTATAAATTGTATTCAATTTGCAGTTTAAACGATTAAAAATGCCGGAATCAAGAGACAGGCTATCTAGGCCAAACAATGACATTGCAGAAATGTATAGTCATCGTCAAATGGCAGTAGATAGCATTGGCATACTTCCAGATAGCGAAAGGAGTGTCAGCCGGACTCCTTTTCGGTGGGGGACAACACCATTGACCGGTGACGGTTCAGGTCAACGGATAGGTGGGGTTGTTGCTACTAGAATTGCAACTAGAGGAGGTGCTTCTGGAAGAGGGCTTTTTGGGACACCAATGACTGTTGATAGGCGTGGAGGCCGGATGCAGAACACGCCGCCGGCTGGTAGTGTTCGGAGAGGCCGAGGCGGCCACTCTAGTGTTCTACCTGCTTGGTATCCACGCACGCCTCTTCGTGACATCACTCACGTCGTTCGGGTATGATGTTTGTTAGTTTTGGTCTGATTATGTTCAATTAGTACAATTTGGTTCTTGGTTGTTACTTGTGCATTTTTTGATATTGAACGAGTCTTTCTTGATCAACAATGTTAATATTAGTCTTATTATGTTCAGTTAGTTTAAGTAGGCTCTTGATTATTACTTATTGTGCTTTTCGGATATTGAATTAGTCTTTCTTGATCAATAATGTTAATTTGTTTCTCAACTTGTTATACAGGCAGTTGAAAGAAGAAGAGAGCATTTGGGAGATGGTGAAGGGTCAATTTTGGGGAGTCCAATCCCAACGAATCAGACTGCCGGCCGACAACAATCATCGTTGGGTGTTCAGCTAGAGCACGAGGTTTCTTTTGTGACACCGAAGCCGAAATTAGCATACAAGACGTATAAACCTTGTACACTGGGAAAGATTCCAATCATCTTAACTGCAATTGCAAATAAAGTTGAAGGGGACTCAGAGTTGTTAACACCTCAGAAGAAGCTGCTAAACTCAATAGACTTGGTTGAGAAGGTGGTGATGGAGGAGTTGAACAGATTAAAGAGAACACCTACCGCTAAAAAGGCAGAGAGGGAGAAGAAGGTGAGAACTCTGATGTCGATGAGGTGATTAAATCTGATGTCGGTGAAGGGATTGATTGGATCTTTCTTAGATTCGGTGCACACTTACAGAAGACTCTACTCTCGTTGAGCACAGTTAGAGAGGATGTTCCGTAGGCATGTTTGATTGATCATCTACTGATGATTGGGCTCCTAGTTTTTTTACCTTTTTTCTTTAAAGGTTTAGTTTTGTTTTTGGTATAGACATGAGCAGCGGCTGATGATATCTCTTGTATCTATAGGCGATATTTTGTAATAACATTAGTCTGCATTTTGGGCATCGTTTCTTTAAGTAGTGGTTCAGTAGTAGCAGATGGATTAACTGTTTTCACTTGAATAGATGTATAAAACAGCCTGTTCCTTTTTGGGTATGAATATTGTTGGAGTGCAGAATTTGATGATATGAATTTAAACAAGGGTATTATTTTGGTTAGTAAACATTTGATTCTTCTTTGAAGATGATGATGGTGGCCATGTTGCAGTAAATCAATCAGTAATATGTATTCTGAACTACTGAATCACCAATGGTCTTATATTCATCATTTCAATATATAGTCTCCAACCATGGTGACATCCTCATAGTCATAAAGCTTTACAAAAACTCTCAACTTGATATGGGTTGGTTTTCTAGTTCTTCTGTGGGTGGGTGCCTTGTAACGTATGACGCCACTTACTTTCGAGACATAACCCACTGTTTACTTAACCTATGGAATAAAGAATTTATGTTTTCTTCTTATGGATCATACTAGAAACTCATCAAGAAACTTGTTATCATTATATCATATTACATCAACAACATTTGTGAAGTTGTAGTGGCAGCCTCTGTGACAGATGGCTGTTAACTTATTTGACTCGTTTAGATAAATGCGTCCAAGGGCGGACCTAGTAAGAGATCAGGGTGGGCGGGCGCACCCCTTGAAAAAAAAAATTAATGTATTTTATAAGGTAAAATTCTGCCCGCACCCCTTGAAAATTTGGTTAAATCCCTCATCCGCACCCCTTGAAAATATTTTCTGGGTCCGCCACTGAATGCGTCGAATCATCCATCCTCTCTTTGGTTGTGCCTCATCATCCATCCTCTCTTTGGTTGTGCCTCCAACGACATACAAAAAGGGAGAGGCGCTCATTGGTGAAACCCATAAACCTTTATTTCTGTGTGACGTCCACGTTTCAACATTTTTTTCTTCATATAAAACCTTCTAACACTTTTTCTTCGTATAAAACCTTCAATTTTTGTTGTACTCATTTTTCCACATAGGTCAAAACTTACGGATTATTATTATTATAAAATTATAATAAAATTAGTTTTTCAGTTATACGTTTAGCTTGATTAAAAAAGCTTTTACTCACATTCCATAAACGATAAGATTATCATTATCATTATCATTATCATTATCATTATCATTATTATTATTATTATAGTGTTAATCCATAATATACGGAGAAACAGTAAACTTTAGAATGGTAAACTTTAATTAGTGTCTACACATGGTCCATTAGTTTTTATGTTGTTTTTCAGTAATTTTTAATTATCATTTATATATTGTTAATTTATATTTATATATTGTTAATTTATATATTTATATATTGTTAATTTATAACATTTTGAGAAACAGTAAATTTTTGGTAGGTATGCCGTATTCATGCACGGTCCTAGATGTTTTCATCTAGTGGAGGGTTGGGTATCAATCGTCTTATAGAAGTTAATGAGGTCCTTGTGATTAAATAGGGATGGAGGTACAAGGTTGAAAATCACAATTTATGGAGAAAAGTGATCGATGCTTGTCATGGTAAAATAAATCATAGGGGTTTTCTTCCTCTTAAAGGTATTATGGTGTAACACCCGTACTATTATTTAGCGCTTTTCGTATAAATTACGAAAAGAAATAAGTAATTACGACTACATATACTTATGAAAATACGGGTTTATTTAAACTTTTACAACGTGAAAATGATACAACAGAATGTAATTAGATTCGTCATTTAGAAATAACAACGATGCAACGTGCGGAAGCTTCTTTTTCATGTGTTCGGTTCTTTTCGCGCTTGATCCTCATCCGGGTACTCTTGATATTCACCTAAGATCAAAACTAACTTAAAAGTTAGTTTCGATATCTTAAATAATAGTATAATCAAGTTCTACTATCGAACAATCAAAAACAAATAAAATCTCGGAATTTAGTCTGTCGCGCCACGCGACAGACTCCTCTTGATCTTTCGCGTGCCGCGAGCAAAACTAAAGATTTTAACAAATCATAATGTTAGAAATTCTTAGGAATATTACGTAATCAATACTACGTTTAAAAACGGATTTGATTTCAGAAAATAGACAAAGTTCAATATTCAATTTTAGGGCTCCACCGTAACACAGGGGTAATTTACCGTAGCCTTCTGACCTCTACCGTAAGTTACGGTGGTACCGTAACTTACGGTAGCCTCTGCACATGTAAGTTTTTGACTGTTTTGTTTGTGTTGCCCATACCAATTTCTCGAATCTTTTATTCTAACAACCAACATATTAAATTCTCGTGTTTTAATATGTCAATATTCAATTGTCAACAATAGAACAATCAATCATGTTACGAAGCAATATCCATGCTTTAATCACTTTTAACTATAACATAATTACACGTACCTGGCTCGGATCAATACATTGACCCGTTTTAATACCTTGTCTCGAAAATTTGCTAATTCATAGCAACGCTAATTCATAAGCTACTTTATCCTGTAAGCATAAAACTCGACAAGTGCTTATTAGTCGATATTTGTCAAATGGTATCCACATTACTATTTGACCCGTTTTACTCTTTTTATTCATTAGGTTTACTTATAGTTGCCGTTCAAAAACCCATTTTTATAATTAGCTTTTCATGGCTAATTTACCGTTCTATCTCTTTTACCATTAAACATGGTTTTTATCATTTATGTTAGTTCTGACCCGTATTATTTCGCGTCGGGAACCATATCTTGAAAATTATTCTTAGTGTATTTGAAACTTATAGGATGAACATTTATTTTACTAAAAGGTGTAAGTTTCACTTACCTTGCATCCATGCCTCGCTTTTCTTTCCGTACTTGCTCCGTTTGACCCGCTTCATCCACAAGCTTCCATCTAGCTCGTTAGGTGTCAAACTATCATCATATTTCGTAAGGTGGTTAGATTAGTCATAATCATTTACGACTATTCCATCCTACGGGTTTTATGTCGAATTTATCATTCGTCCATATCAAAATTTTCATTCGATCTAATCATTGGTCGGTTCGACTTTTTAAAATTCAATTGACTTATCAACATATTCAAATGCACATTTGGTTCAATGAACTCACTTAGGCATATTTCATCCGACCTCTTAACGAAATCAAATTTTACATACTAACTAGTAGGCCGCGATTTTATTTAGATGTTTCATATTGCAGAAAATGGGCTGTTTTTGGTGACTTGTTTAACCTGTTTACAAGCCTTCAAAAATTATGATTTTTTTGTGTGGCATACCCCTCGGAGGGTTAGAACTTGTGTTAAAATTTCAAGATCTAACTCTTTACAAAAAATTCGTAAAAATTCATCTACTAAGTTGCACTCAGATTCGTCACTTCTGACTGCAGCTTACGGAAAAATTCATTAAAAATTACTCGTTTATCCGATTAACGAAATTCCAATTGGCAATTCTTCTAATCACTTAATACTTTCTACAGTAAGAATTTGAGATCATAACTCAATTCCTAAATTTAGTTATGACATTCGTAATGGGCTGCAAATTCTGCCAGAAAACGCAGCTTGAACCTTTGATACGGAAAAATTCATAAAACGCTCAATTTTCGTCGAAAAAATGCGATTCCAGTGGGGTTTTAAAGATATTCCCTGGAATTACATTTTAGACTTAAGAAACAAACGTTTTTGTCACGTTTTGTCCACGTTACAGCCAATACAAGTCGGCTGTAAATTCTGATCAAGAGCCGTTTGAATTCAGCTTTCAATTTAAGCATGTTCTTGACCTCATAACATTATTTTAGCAATCAAAAACCCTAACAACAATCACCTTCAATGGTGTTCATGGATTTTTACTAGAATTAGGCACGATTTCAACATATCTTGTCTAGGGTTTAGTTCTAAACACTACAATGTTCCTATTTCATCCATATAACAAGCATGCATCAACCAATTTCGAATTCCCCAAATTCATGAGAATTTCAAGTAGAGAATTTTTATAAAATTTTACATACCTTATGATCTCCTTACAATGAGGATCATTAATCTATGCTCGATTTTCGTTTTGGACTTGATTTGATCCTTCAATTGATCAATTTTTGTGAGAGTTAGGGTTTGGTGAAGAACCCTTGTCGCCCTCCTGCTTCTTGTACGACCAGACACCTCAATTATGGGGTATTTGGTTTTGTTTTCACTAATTTAGTAATATAAGTTTAAGTTTTGACAATATTAGTCCTCACTTTTGTTTACCATAAGGTTTTGTTGTTTTAACCCTATTTAAGTTATTTTTAGACTTGTAGTTAACTAGGTTATAATTTTCCTAGTTATTCATCTTGTTCAAAAACCCGTTTTAGTTTAAGTCCCATTAAATCGGGCCTTTTATCCATTCTATTTTTCTTGGAGGCTCTTATTCACTTTTAATTAATATTAGGATTATTCACTTGATTCCTAATATTTTCCGGTTTACTTTTACCACTAACGGTACTTTCCCCGTCTTTAGTATTAACGGGGTTTAATTACCAAACCTGTTTTCGGGGTGTTACATATGGGAGGGTGTTAGAAAAATATAGTGAATTCGATTTATAAAACTAAAATCAAAGGGAAGGGTTTAAACCATTTGGTCTTGGGTAAGGTTGGGAACGGGAAAGATATTAGGTTTTGGATCGACACATGGGAAGGAGATACTCCTTTTTTGGAAAGATGGCCACATCTGTTTGATTTGGAATTGCTTAAAACTTGCAAGGTTGCAGACAGAGTGGAGATGAAAAGGGAAAATGACAGTTTTGCTTGGAATTGGTCTAGACAACCTGAGTCGATCGTAGAGTTAAAGGAGTGGCAGGATTGCAGCGAGACTCTTAATATGGTGACACTCAACAATTCTAAGGATAGGTGGGTCTGGATTGAAGATAGCAAAGATGGTTTTTCGGTGAAGGCTGTTAAGAAGGCCTTGATCGCCGAAAGAGGAAATGGTCGGCTTACTAATTTCGATTGGTGTAAATGGGTGCCTATTAAATGCAACATTGTGGCTTGGAGAGGTAATTTGGATAGACTTGCTACAAGAGTGAATTTAAGAAGGAATGTGGACATTATATCCGTTATGTGCCCTTTTTGCAACGAATTTGAGAAAACGATGAAGCATCTTTTTACGGCGTGTCTAGTGGCGACTCGGGTTTGGGCGGCCATAAGTGTTTGGTGTAAAATCCCTCCGATTTATATTTTTGAATTCAAAGACATTCTGGATATTCACAATTACTCTCAAGTTGAAAAGAAGGCAAAGAATATTATCCAAGGGTTGGTGATTATTTCGTGTTGGAGTATTTGGAAAGGAAGGAACGAGGTGGTTTTCAACCAAATCAGTCGTAGCCCGCAGGAGATTGTGAGGGAGATTAAATCGAGAGGTTATGCTTGGTTTAAAAATAGAACGTCTTGTAACTATATTAGCTGAGGTGAGTGGTGTAAATACTCGATGTATATGTTGTAATTGCTTTTTCTTGCCCTTTGCCCGTTTGGGTCGGGGGTGTGTATTGTTTGACCTTTTGCTCTTTTGGGTCGGAGATGTTTTTTTATGAAGTTCTTTAAAAAAAAAAATTAACATTTATTATGGTAAATGTAAATAGTGAATAGTGCTGCAATTAAATAATTAGTGCTTTTTTGACTCTTTGTTAACAAAATTTTACTTAGATGGATCTGCGTCACTCAGTAGTCAACACTAAAATCGTTTGCCTTTGCTTTTTAAGCTTTTAATATAACTTGCTAAAATTACTTTTCGAACATAATATTTTAGATACATACCGCTATAAATTTTACTTAAAATCGAGTTGTAAATAGAAGTGTACAACTAAAAGTAACTAAAGCACGGACGTACATGTCATCAAAGCTTTCTTATAGTTTACTTTTTTCATATATAAAGTGACGAACGTGCATATTTTGATCCACTGGCGGAGCTAGCAAAAAATTTTTGGGGCAGCCCATTCTTTTTTTGGATCATGGGTATCTTTTGTATAAAACGAGAATTTTTTTTACTTCGAAAACGGTACGGAGACGGGGTTGAGGGGTAGCCCGTGCTACCCCTTCTAATACGCTAGCTTCGCCCCGGTTTTGATCTACGTTTCGATAAATAAAACGGAGTTGTAAGAGTCAAATATATTTTATTTTGTTCTTTACTATGACATGACGGATCGATGTTGTTCGAATAAAAGCGGGATCGGTATTCAATTTTTATGGTTTTCTCAACAAGGGTCATATATAATTGATTTGAACCGATATCGCCTGAGCTTTTGTATGGATATTTGCTTTAATGGGTTTCCCGACGTTTCAAAACAGTTTGGTATTCACAATAAATTATCTTTTTGGTATTCTAAGCTATAAAAAGTGTCGATATTGTACTAATTTCATAGGTCAGCTTCAATCCTGTAATGAACATGAACTTATACCCAGTGGCGGACCCAGAAATTATTTGCTGGGGATGCGGATGATGTGTTCAACCATATTTTAAAGGGGTGCGGTCGGTTTTTTGGCCTAAAATATACATTAATTTTTTTTTTCAAGGGGTGCGGCCGCCCACCCTCGCCAAAGGATAGGTCCGCCACTGCTTATACCGGTCTAAAGCTTGCTGCAAAGCGTGAGGAATCACGCTAGTTATAGTATTTATCCATAACATATAGAGAAAGAGTAAACTTTAGATGGCTTCTACACATATGGTCCATGGGTAGGGTTCCAGCGTGAACAACCTCCCAAGAGTGAACTGCGTGAACAGATCTGGACCCTTGATTTCCTTTTTAGTTGTTAAGGGTAGGATTGTAATTATCTAAAAAATTAGATTTAAATAATTATTTTAATAATTGAATTAAGTTACATCTTTCCTAATTTAAATTCATTATCCACATTATGTTTTATTTATTAATAAGATAATTATCAAAACAAACAACAAATCACCATATTTCAATTTCAATTTTTATTTCAGATTTCATCACCAGAATTCAAATTTTGATTTTTAAGATCCACGTAACCTTCATATTTCAACGGTATACACATGTGTACTTGGATATAAATAGAACAGTACACATGTGTACTCAGAATCGTACATATGTGTAATTAGCTACATAATACATACATAGAAACAATACCTGTAAAACTATTTTATATTTAACAAATTACAAGTTCCATAATGTTTTCCAAACCAAACCAAAAAACATATAATTACAAGTTCCAGTTTCGTAAAAACAATAAACCCAACATAATCGAAAAAACAAAAAACATAATCTTTTACAACTATTCGCCACGTTGTATGCTGAATCATCCTTATCAGCCTCATACGTGAATCATCCTTATCGACCTTCCATCTCCACTTTTCTCGTTAACGACATCTCCTATAATAGCACAAAAAAACTCAGCAACTAATATTTTGCATAATTCACAAGTGTACATCAACAACTTTACACATTCAATACACAAAATTATGAGATATCACAAAAGCAGACGATATACACATGTGTACATTGGGTTAAAATTAGAGCAAAATCAGAATACACATTTGTACATCGCATTAAAAACAGAGCAAAATCAGAATTCACATGTGTACATCGCATTAAAAACAGAGCAAAATCAGAATACACATGTGTACATCGCATTAATATAATTTTTAAAATTGAAAAGATAAATGAAGGCTTAACAATTTTTTCCTTGACACTGTGTTATATTTTACGATTCGTTGTGTTATATTATACGATCTATTGTGTATTTGTATCACTCCTAGATTTAAGAAATTTTATTGAATAACTTATCTCAAATAAGATACAATTATATTTTATTAACCAATCAACTTACACAACATATAGTTAATACATAATTTAATTCCAAATTACGTATAATCTTATAAAGAAATACATAACTTAAATCCAAATTACGTATAATCTTATAAATAAATAATATGATCGATTAAAATAAATATTGTTATTTTGAGTTATAATTTTTTTTTTCTTAAAAAATAAGTTAAAAAATGAAAACTTTGATTAACATATTCACTCCATAAATCGTTTGTGACTAGTTAGGTAGGAGTAGAACCCAAAAGACAAACCAATTGGAAAGTGAAAAAGTATAGTGAATAAAATATTAAACTTTGACTTCAACAAACTATTTGAGCATTATTTACGAAAATACCCCATCATCTTCTTCTCTAGATTAAAAATGCAGTGCTGCTGCTTTTGCCGTTTACCGCAATCGCGGAAAAACACATTGATGAAATCTTTCGGAACTCTTTTCTGTACGTTTTAACTACTCTAACTGCTAAAATGGAGGGTCAAAGGCACAAAAAATATCACAATTTTGAAAACTTATATTATGAGAGTTTGGTCGGCCGGAGGGTCCGGTGACCCCCGGGACCCTCCTGTAGTTCCGCTGACGCATGAAAAATATTAATAAATTATGCTTTTGGATATCTTTTGTTCGTAAATTGCTAAACATGTTCAAATGGAAACATCTACGATATAGATCGACTTACAAGCTAAACCACCAGATCATGTCGGCGCTGCAGTCGGACGACGGTGCCGCCAGAGTTGGAGGCAGAGATCCACTCATCTTTGTTTTCCTCAACAAATCGGTCTCCAACTGTAACCTTCTTCATCATTTGTTTTTTTTTTATTGATTCATGGCTTGGTTTATGAGAAAAAACGATGAAGCAACTGATAAAATTGAAGAGTATGCGATTCTGGAATATAGGAGATGATTGAAAGAAAAAAAACTGTCGAACTAGGTATTTTGGATGAATACTGATTTGGAATCTTGTTAAAGTTTGAAAGATATTTTTGAAATCACATTAAAATAGGATTAGGTAACTGATTTTGAAAACTCCGTATTAAAAATGAAATTTAATTAAATGGAAAATTACACAAATACCCTTATTCACTTAATTAAATAGTAACAAATAACCAAATAATTACCATCATGCCATTCACTTAAAATCTCAAGATCATAAAAATCAAGGGACCAGATTAGTTCACGCAGTTCACTCTTGGAATTTTGTTCACGTTTGAACCTAATCCTATGGTCCATTAGGTTTTTGATGTGGGGGTAAAATACACATATTTGTCTCGTGTAGATTGTATAACTTTTGTATATTTTTATTTGTTTTTATTTAGTTTTAGTGTTATATTACACTATTTTGTGTTTGGTCAGATCCTGGTGCAAATGGAGCAAAAACGAGTGATATGGAAATGACCAGCCAGTTGGCCAGAGTGAGGTGTCAAAAACCGAAGTAAAATTGCCGCTATTTTCGTTGATTGGGCCGAGTCCACTATCTCTATAGAATAAGATACTACTGCAATATATTATATTTAAAAAAAAGCTTCATAATATAACAAAGGGAATCTAAAATGGCTGCTACACTAAATTGCAATTTGGACGAGAGTTTAATGGGTCTTGGCATGATTTCTTGTGAGCCAATCAAAGGCAAAATAAACACTGTTGGGCGACCAAAAAGATGACAAGCCCATGTTATCATGAAATTGGAAACATGGGCCATTTATACGGTTGAAAGACAGGAGACCACGGATATTATTATTTTTCAACATGAGAAAGTGGGGGCTGGGCCATGCAAATTACAAAGGGAGGCGCCACTTATTATTATTATGGAATATGGAATGGGGGTTCTTTTTGTGGTGACGTAAGGAACAAGAAAAAGAAAGAATATATATATTAAGGAGAGCCGAATTTGAAGAGATATAATATTTTTGGGGGACATCATTCGATATCAGACGAGAGGACGGCAAGACAGTAGGTGCGATCAAGAGAAAAAAATCAAAGAGAAGGAAATCAATTGGTTCAAGGGTTCAAGCCACGATCAAGATTCACGTCCGGGTTTGCAATTTATTAGTGTTCAATTTTTAATAACTTTGTGTTTTTAAACTTGATTACTATGGATTGTTTATTATTCAAGACTTGTTTCCTTTTACTGGTTATGATTCTTGGCTAGACTTTTCAAACTACCTAGGTTAAGATGAATATTTAATAAAGTTTGGATTTCTTTTTGTTTATTATTGTGTGTATGGGTTTTTCTTAAAAAGTAAAGAACTTTGGAATCTTTAACTTAGTGCGTATGCGTATCTAGTTTTGATTATTGATTGTTTATTCGTTTCACATGAACCTTGGTGAATGTCTTTCATAGGATAGGTTTGTGTTGATTGTTCGAGTCTTTGCGGGTTCGGGTAGTCTTTGGGTGAATTGGCCAATAACCTTAGAAACGGTAAATAAAATATATTTAGAACTTGATATTCTGCTAATCTTGTCGCTGAGAGGCTCGAGGTTATTAATAGGTCTCGGTTTGATATATAGCTAGGATTAGGTTTTGAGAGAAATCGGTCTTAGTTCCCTAATCTTATTAGTGTCTATTAAACTAAATTAAAATCCATAGTTGCCTTAGACTTTCGCGCTGAGAGGTAGATTGTCGGATTAAGGCACTTTTAAAGAAGTTAGAGGACTGAGAGGAAGTCTAACCAACCGGTAGTCATAACAGCCCTGTAGAGTCTCACAGGTTTCTTCCTGAGAAGGGTCGGGAGGTCTTAGTAGGGATTTCTTAGGGTTTAGCACACAAAGATCCCGGTTCCATACCACTTTAGTTTCGAATAGAAATCCATTCCTAGTTAAATAGGATTCTAACCTAGGTAGTTATTCGTCATCTCTGGTCAAAATCTTCGTCTAAGTCGCGTCTTAGTTAGTCTAGTTAATTAGTTTATTTTAGTCGTAATTTTAGGATTGTTAGAAAACCCCCCGAAACAATAAAAACAAGTAATTCAGTTAGGTCAGTTAAGTTAGTCGAGTCTAGTCAACGTAGTTAGAGAGTCTCGTGGGTTCGACACTCGGACTTACTTAGGCTATACTACATTGACCGGTACACTTGCCGGTTGTGTGGTCTAGGTTTAGAGAGTCTTAGTTATAAATTTAAAACTTAGAGAGTCTAGTTTAGTGTTTAATTTAGTTAGTTTAATTAGACCACTTTAGCACATCAGTTTTCTTATGTTGCTTTTTGACACTCTAAAGTTTGTCAACAATTAGAGTTGTATGTTGGATCAGTTCTGTTTAAACATAATGGAAAAATGAATAACATACCTGTTACAGCAGACAGGCCAGCAGAGAATCCAGTCAGAGATGCAGCCATCGAGTTCGACATGATTGTCAGGATGATCTGGTTCCTCGTTAGGGTGTAAAGTTATGATGGTGATGAAACCGAGACTAGGGAAGAATCGGTTGGGAGAGAGAGACGAAATAGATGTTATGAGGGTTGTGTGAATTGTGTAATTGTCTAACCCTTAAACTCTCTAATGATCTCCTTATATATACACCCAAGAGGAAACCTAATTAGTTAATAAGGGTAATATGGTCCATCAACAATTACCAACTAATTATTAATAGGTTATTAATATATTTTGATCTAATATAATATAAATGATTATAATGGCTAAAAGATTAAATAATATATTAATAATATATTTAATCTCACATTCTCCCACTTAGCCGAGTAATCATTTATCATGAGTATTAGATGAGCCTGGCCAGGAGTTAACACTCATTTTAGCCTTAAACCAAGAACTATAGCAGAGAAATACAGCCGTTGAATCATCATTCGACTCAGGACCCCCATTAATCATACTATAGCCTCAATTTAAAACCTAATAGTTATGATCAAAATATGTATAAGCCCTTTAGCGTCTGATTTGTATTTATATTTGTCTATATGTCATTACACCGGCAGAACATATGTTAGAGACATACAAAATCAAACTGAGGAAATTTTATTAATTAAAACATAAGCTAGTACAATATGCCATTAAATAAGGTCTTTAGTAAGTCCCATATTCGATACATGTTCTTCGAAAACTTTAGGTGGGAGACCTTTAGTCATCGGATCCGCAAGCATATCTTTAGTACTAATATACTCAATACAAAGATTATTTTCCTCAACTCGTTCACGTACGAACAAATATTTTGTATCGAGATATAAACCAGCTCCAGTCGAACTGTTACTGTTCGAGAAACTAACGGCAGCTGAGTCATCACAGTAAAGCTTCAATGGTCTAGAAATGGAATTAACGATTTTGAGTCCAGTGATCAGATTTCTAAGCAACATTCCATGACAGGTTGCATTATAAACAGCAATGTCTTCTGCCATCATTGTGGAAGTTGTAGTTAACTGTTGTTTATGACTCTTCCATGAGATAGGTCCGCCTGCTAACATAAAGATGTAGCCCGAAGTGGATTTCTTGTCATCTTTGCATTTGGCAAAGTCAGAATCAGAATAACCTACCACTTCTAAGTGATCACTTCTTCTATAAGTCAGTTTATAGTCTTTCGTCCCTTGCAGATATCTAAGGACCTTCTTAGCTGCTTTCCAGTGATCTAGGCCAGGATTAGTCTGATAACGGCCTAGCATTCCAGCAATATAAGCGATATTTGGGCGAGTACAGACTTGAGCATACATCAGGCTCCCAACTACTGACACGTAAGGTATCTGGCTCATTTGCTCCTTTTCAACCTCTGTTGTCGGACACTGGAATGAACCGAAAACATCTCCCTTAACTACTGGAGTGACGGAGGGTTTGCACTGTTGCATGTTGTAACGTGTAAGGACACGATCTATGTAAGTCTTTTGAGACAATCCTAAGATCCCTTTGTGTCTATCTCGGTGAATTTCGATGCCAATGACGTAAGAAGCATCTCTGAGATCCTTCATGTCGAAGTTATGCGAGAGTAACTGCTTCGACTCATGCAACATGTCTAAACTATTACTTGCCAATAGAATCTCATCTACGTAAAGGACAAGTATAGTAAAGTTACTCCCACTCATCTTGAGGTAGGTGCATTGATCCACTTGATTCTTCATAAAAACCTTGCCTCTTCATGACTTCATCAAACTTGAGGTACCATTGACGTGATGCTTGTTTTAACCAATAAATGAATTTCTTCAACTTACAGACTAGATGCTCATGACCTTCAGGTTTAAAGCCTTCAGGTTGTTTCATGTAAACATCTTCGTCTAAGTCTCCGTTAAGGAAAGCAGTTTTGACGTCCATCTGATGCAGCTCTAAATCAAAATGAGCTACTAGGGCCATAACGATCCTTAATGAATCTTTACGAGAGACAGGTGAAAACGTCTCTTGATAATCAATTCCCTCTTTCTGAGTGTAGCCCTTTGCAACCAATCTCGCTTTGTAGCGTTCAACGTTCCCATTCGGATACAGTTTTGTTTTGAACACCCATTTACAACCTACAGGTTTGACACCGTTGGGTAATTCTATCAAATCCCAAACGTCATTTTTCTTCATGGATTCAAGCTCATCAATCATCGCTTTATTCCATTCAGAAGACTGATCACTGCTAATGGCTTCATTATAAGAGATAGGATTATTGAGCTTTCCAGCATCCATTTCAGTCAGGTAGGTAACATAATCATCCCAATTAGTAGGCCTTCTTTGCCTAGATGACCTCTTGAGTTGATTATCGGGTTCAGCATTGTCTTGGTTTTGAATGTTTGATGTGCCTTCGTTATGAGGTATAATGGGTTCTGGTTGTGGAGATGGAATTTGTGCAGTGACTTCAGGTGCAGTTGCATGGGGTACAAGAGGAGTAAACGGAGTAATGGTAAGCGACGAGTCTCTCCCCCCGCGTCTTGTACTTCTTGCAATTCTTCATAAGGGTTGGTACTGCTCCCACTGACCTTGAAATCCTCCAGGAACGCAACACGCTTGGTTTCAACAATACGGGTGACATGGGAAGGACAATAGAAACGATAACCCTTTGAATGTTCAGGATACCCGATAAAGAAACAGGTAACTGTTTTAGGGCCAAGTTTCCTTAGGAAAGGATTATAGAGTTTTGCTTCAGCAATGCAGCCCCATACTTTCATATATTTAAGACTCGGTTTCCTTCCTGTCCAAAGTTCATAAGGAGTTTTAGGGACAGACTTAGAAGGAACTATATTGAGTATATGAACAGATGCTTTTAACGCTTCAGTCCAGAGGAATAATGGTAAATTAGTGTTGGCTAACATACTGCGCACCATGTTCATAAGGGTATGATTTCTTCGTTCAGCGACACCATTCTGCTGAGGTGTACCAGGCATGGTGTATTGGTTAACAATCCCCTGGCCCTTACAAAACTCATAAAATGGACCAGGAGCTTGACCCCCATCAGTATGTCTTCCATAATATTCACCGCCTCTATCTGATCTCACAACTTTAATCTGACGATCTAATTGCTTTTCAACCTCAGCTTTATAATCTTTAAAAGTTGTAAGAGATTCAGACTTTTCTTTAATAAGATACAAGTACATGTAACGAGAATAATCATCAATGAAAGTGATAAATGAAGTATGTCCTGTTATGCCAGCGATTTGGTAAGGACCACTAATGTCAGTGTGAATGAGTTCTAATAAATTAGAAGTCCTAGTGGCACCTTTCTTATTCGCTGATGTCATTTTGCCTTTAAGACATTTGACACATGTTCCAAAATCAGTGAAATCGAGAGGAGGTAAGACTTCATCCTTTACGAGACGATTTAATCGTTCTCTTGAGATGTGGCCTAAACGTTGATGCCACAACATAGATGAAGTCTCTAAGTCTCGAATTTGTTTCATCTTTGTGAGTGATTCATTGATATTATATGACAACAAAGATTTGAAAAAATTATCATCTAGTTCTAATCTATAGAGACCACCATCCAGAATGCCAGTACCATAAACAACGGAATCATAGAGAATAGAGAGTTTGCGATGACCATGAGAAACGACAAAACCGTCCATGTCTAACTTTGGTCCTGATACAAGGTTCCGAGTTACCTCAGGAACATATAAGGTATCATAAAGTTTAATACATAAACCAGTTTTCAAAAATAATTGTAATGTTCCTATGGCCTTCACTTCTAATTCCCGATCATCCCCAACTTTAAGTGTTCTTTGGTTTCTTCCCAGCTTCCGGATTGAAAGGAATCCCTGAGTAGAGTTAGTTACATGAACCATAGAACCAGAATCAAACCACCAAGAATTAGCAGGAACATTTAAATTAAAGGACTCAAGTATCATGAAAAAATCGTTACCTTTCTTAGCCAGCCTCTCCTTGAAGTCAGGGCATTCCTTTTGCTTATGTCCTGTTTTCTTACAGAACTTGCAATAGGGTTTGCCTAAGGAGCTCTTAGAGCTGGAAGGTGCACTTGTATTAGGATTGGGCTTTTGGACTTTGGAAACATCCTTTCTTTGATGATTGTGCTTCCTCTTCTTAGAGTTGGAGGTTGTGAAATTAGCAACATCAGTAGTGCGATCCATCTTCATACGCTCTTCCTCCTGCACGCACATAGCGACCAGCTCACTCATCGTCCATTTGTCTATCTTGAATGCTTCATAGGACGAAGGAAGCGAAGTGATGATGAAGTGAACAAGAAAACCATCACTGATTTCCATCTCTAGCCCTTTCAGCTTATTGGCCATGTCATGCATCATCATGATGTGTTCGCGAATGCCGCTCCTCCCGTCATACTTAGTCGTCACCAGCTTGAGGATAAGAGTGCTAGCGTGTGCTTTTGATGTTCCTTTGAATTGAGCCTCCACAGAAGCCAGATAGGTTTTAGCATCTTCAGAATCAGGAATGGCGCCTCTAATATCATTGTGAATGGATTGCTTCATGAACATGAGAGACATGCGGTTACATCTAGTCCATTTTTCATGAACTATCTGATCAGCAGCAGTACTTTGAGTAGTAAGATCTGCTGGCTTATTCTCTCTAAGAGCATAATCGAAGTCTAGCAATCCTAGTGTAAGCATGAGGGCATCCTTCCATTCAGCAAAGTTATTACCAGTCAAAGGTGGAATCCCGCAATTGGGTGCTGATAGTGGAAATAAGATGAGCAAGTTATGATACTAAGAAAGAAGTCCTAATGTGATCTAAGGGCATGTTATACTAAGGCAGGCATAAATAATGACCATTTTAATTATGAAGCTGTGATAATGTCTATTACTAACATCAAAATAATAGACTTAGTAAAATTCTACTTAAACGAAGGCAAATCAGCTTTGGCTAGAAGTGTAATCATTTAAGTATGTGTGCAAAGTAATCATGACAAATCAGCTTTGGCCAGAAATGAGACAATCACTTTAGTTATGCACTTGTCAAGCATGCTAAACATAAATGAATTAAATCAGCTTTGGCCAGAATTAAGACATTTCACGTTTATAATGCATACCCAACATAGCTTTTATAATACTTGAACAATGAATAGATGTATTAAATCAGCTTTGGCCAGAATTAATACATCAGAAGCTCATTCAAGTTAAGCTATATTTGGTTTTGTAAAAAAAAATTATCTGATTCTGATTATTTAATTAAGTGTTAACAAAACCAAGTATTTAGTTCACATGAAACAGCCTAAGGTAATGGGGTCTCGAGTGAGGTCTCGAGTCAGGTCTCGAGTTAGGTCTCGACTGCGTTATGAGATCTCGAGTCAATTATGAGGTCTCGAGTCGTAACCTTAGTCTCGAGTTGTAACCTTATGGTCTTGAGTCGCAACCTTATGGTCTCGAGTTGTGACCTTATGGTCTCGAGTCGAGACCTTTGTCTCGAGTTATAAAGTTTTGAGAACCTGATGATTTCGAGTCGAGACTGATGGTCTCGAATCCCTGTTAACAGCTGTTTTATGATGATAACTGAAAACTCGAACTTTTAGGGATTGTGAGATAGTGTTTCCTATTTTATTGCTGATCTAAATTATCAAAAGATTTCGAAAATAATAACTGAAAATCTATTAACAGTTTTCGAAAATTTTAATAGATAAAATTCAGATCAAAATAGTAAAAACACCCACTAATCCGGATTATATTCCAAAACTTAATGAATTTTCGAGTTTTCTTAGAACAATATGATGAACCCTAAAATTATAAACATAATTCTGGAAATCCGAAACCTGAATTTTAATGGTTTTGTAATGGATTTCGTAACAACAAGTTTAACCCTTTATAATTTCGAGTCAAATATTTAAACATTCTTCCGAAAAACAGTGACTTCGGCACATGGTACTCGAAATCAGCCGAGACATTTAAAAGGCTTTAAAAATTCCGTTTTCCAGATTTTTGATCCCAGAATAATGGATACGAAAACAAAACTGATTTATCAACATATGCTCTGATACCACATGTTGGATCAGTTCTGTTTAAACATAATGGAAAACATGAATAACATACCTGTTACAGCAGACAGGCCAGCAGAGAATCCAGTCAGAGATGCAACCATCAAGTTCGACATGATTGTCAGGATGATCTGGTTCCTCCTTAGGGTGTAAAGTTATGATGGTGATGAAACCGAGACTAGGGAAGAATCGGTTGGGAGAGAGAGACGAAATAGATGTTATGAGGGTTGTGTGAATTGTGTAATTGTCTAACCCTTAAACTCTCTAATGATCTCCTTATATATACACCCAAGAGGAAACCTAATTAGTTAATAAGGGTAATATGGTCCATCAACAATTACCAACTAATTATTAATAGGTTATTAATATATTTTGATCTAATATAATATAAATTATTATAATGACTAAAAGATTAAATAATATATTAATAATATATTTAATCTCACATTGTATAGTGAGGAATGGTAAACTTTAATTAGTGTCTACACATGGTCCATTAGTTTTTATGTTGTTTTTATAGTAATTTTCTAAAACTAAACATATTTGATTTTTATTTTATCATATACATTTTAAATAAAAGTATTTATTTTCTCAATGATTTACAACTTTTCTAAGTTAATACAAATTTTGTTATTATCATATATTAATAAAATCGTTGGTCATAAGAACGGTTTAACCACGAAAACAAGCATGCCACAACCGAGAATATTTGTTTTTATGATTTTCTCAACGTAACACAACAAAGTATTTTTTCTAGCAAAGTAAGCTATAGCCAAAGCTATACTAAGTACCAGACTTGTACCGACAGTGTAACGTAACAAACCGATACCGATCAAAACACTAAATCAATAACACAGCAAGTATTTACTAAATACACCACCGTGGCAATCAAATCACAGACACAAAGCACGTTCGAGACTCTTGCAATCAACCAAATACGCAAACCCATACGCCATATTCTTCAACGTCGCTTCATGCAACTCCTCCGTAGACGTCGCCGTCGCATCCGTCGAAAAAAACACCCTAAACCCCCTCACAAACGCCTCTCTAGCCGTCGTCTCACAGCACAAATTCGTCATCACCCCCGTCACAATCACCTCCTCCACCCCCATCTCCTTCAACCTCTCCTCCAACCCTGTCCCCCTAAACGCGCTATACGTGTTCTTCTCCACCACCGGATCCTCCGCCCGCCGTGGCAGATCCGGCATCAGTTCGGACTCTGGCGTGCCGTCGATGATGAGGTCGTTGTTCCACCACTCTCCGAGCATGGCGTAGTCGGCGGGGGATTTGTGGCAGTGGCGCGTGAAGATGACGGGGATGGAAGCGCGACGGCAGGTTTGGATTGTGGAGGTGAGTGGTGGGATGATTGGGTTGGCGATGGTGGAGAAGTAATTTTGCATGTCGATTATTAAAAGGACGGAGGTTTCAGGGTTAGGGTTTCGGTTTCTGATTTGGTATTTCTTGTATGAGGAAGTGATTGAAGCCATTGGTTTGGTGAATACGTACGAACTTAAAATGATCGATTGCTATTTGTAGTTATATTGAGGCGTGTAGAAACCTCTGGAATTTGGGTTCATGGGTAACGGGTCTGGACCTCCACGATAGATGATATAAATTTTATTATATAAATCCGTTACCTAATTACATTTGGGGTGGGGTTGGGTTTAATTAGCGAAACTAATAGAGTTAGGGTGTTGTTTTCTTTGGTAAAGGGTTTGAGCCTTGTTAAAGGGTTTGAACCCCGTTAGACCATACAGTGTGAATGGCTTGAAAATGGGATGTTTTCTGATATGTGTACGATAAGTATGCAGGCGTTATAAATGGGGTGTGGTGCAAAAACAACGGGTGTGAGAGAGTGACATTATTTTACACGTGACATACACTTTTTGTTATTATTTTATATTTAAATAGTTTAAAAAATCTATTTAAAAAATTTAAAACATACATAAAATTATATTAAAATTACATAAATTTAAAATAGATTATATACATTTAAAATAAAATTACATTAATTTAGTTTAAAATAAAATTACAATAATTTAGTTTTGTTATGAATGCAACCATTTTAGGCCCAACCCAATGTTTATGGGCTTTAGGTTTTTAGGGATTCTATTGTAATAGTTTATATATACTATGTATATGTCAGATGAATGATGAGATTGAATAAATTTTCTCCCTATATTTCTCTCTTGTTCATAACACGTTATCAGCACGAAGCATTAACCATTTCCATTAATTCTTCTGTAAAGACTAGGGATGAGCAAGGTACTGAACCAATACCGAACCGATACCGATCTCGAAAATCCCGATCCCGATATTCATGAAAATTTGATACCGAATACCATACCGAAAATACCGGTACGGTACCGGTATGGTATCGGTATCGGTACCCGTTTTTCGGTATGATACCGGTTGATACCGAATTCTTAAATTGATAAGTTAGTGAAGCGAACCACTTGCGGTTAGTTTGAGATGAAGGGGAAGACAATGGTGGTAAAACTGAGTTGAGTTTGGGGCAAGGTGTTCTTTTGAGATGTTCGGAAGCGGTTCTTGATGGGTTTGAAGCTAAGAACACAGTTTCACAAAGATTGCATTTGATTTTAACCGCTTTCGGGTTGTTGGTTTCCGGGTTTCGAACGAGGATGGGCTCGAGATGTGCCCAGTACCATGCTCCTTTCCCTTTAACCGCCTTCGCTCGAACCGTTGTTAGCCCTTCGTATCGCTTGTTTACTGCCCTTGCAGCCATGACTTTTCTTTAACTTATTCTAAACCCACAAAGCTTTTAACTTGATACATATACACACACCTAGCTGTTTTTGTTCTTTACCAATTTAAAGCCTATATATATGGGCAAGTGATCATGACTTGGATTTTTTTTAAGTGATCATAACTTGCGGTTTTTAGTACCGACTGTTAACCCACTACATGAATTATAGGTGGGAAATTCCTATGTAGTGGGAAATCGGTGCTAATTCGGTATTACCTAAAAATACCGGTATCAATCTCGAAAATCCCGATCCCGAAAAAATGGTAAAAGGTAATGCCGATACTGATACCGAATACAACCGGTATGGTATCGGTACGGGACGGTACCGGTACAGTATCGGTATGGTATCGGTATATGGTACCACATGCTCATCCCTAGTAAAGACTCTCCACTCGCTTCTAATTTGTTATGTTTTCGATAACATATCTATTCAAACATGTCAACCTCTTTATCCATCTATTGATATATATCCTATTTTAATAAAACACAACTTAATCATACAGATAATCGTTTAAAAAAAATAACATTATATGGCATCATGCGTAGGCTATAGATGTATTATAAATGAATAGTGGTATAACCAGCCAACACAATATCCAAAACCCAGCTTTAAAGCAAATTATTAGCTTACATGAGATTTCTCTAACATAGCCTATGTTATCTTTAAAAATAGAGGGTTAGAAAACTCTTGAAAGAAAAGGGATGTTTAATAAAAGAAATTTGAAATTCAATATATAATTAAATTATAAGAGGTTAATAAATGATAGTATTAATTTATGGTTATGCCATGTTAATTAATTATTAATTATTAACGATATAAAAACAAAGAGATGTATGTAACTCTCACCTTTGTTGACTTGACTTTTTATTAATGATAGTATTAATTGATAAATGAATACCTTTGTCATGATCGTAACCGCCAGTCCAATTTTCCTGTTCGTAACCGGTTTTCTCCGGCGGAAGCCATGGGAACCGATTTATTGTTAATGATGATGACAACCGTGATTTCCGTGAAATCATTAAGGTATGTATGAATAAACCAACTCATTATGGATAATTATTCTATTCAACGCTAAGATATTTTTTTTATATGATAGGGTGCTATTAATTCTAAGCATATTATTAAAACTTGTAACAGAACACAGAAATCGTAGTTATATCTTATCATTATTTCTACCTTACACACACAATTAAGAACGTTTTAAAAAAAATAATAACTGATGAAGCATTTAATAATTAATTTCACAATAAAGTAAAATATATCATGCAAGACTAGGTCAAAGTTATATCCTGGAAAATAGAATTTCCTGGTAACGTCACCAACGGTTTTGCCAACGAATTCATCGAAACCGACTCGTTCCAAAATCCTTTTTTTAATCATAGCACTATAGTTTTACGTGTATGTTCAACCTCTAAAAAAATTCATGTGGGGATTTCATAAATTTGATTTCTGGATATCTTAGATTTGTATTCTATGATTCTATCTTCTTGACTTTTAGTTTCTAATTTGCATACTCTTCATGGCCGGAAACCAAAAGTTAAGTCGCAGAACTATAACGGTAAATTTATATCATGTATATCCATATATGTAGGATATACATATTACGCATTTAATCACGGAAGAAGGTTCGAATTGTTACCTCAATTGATGGATACAACCGACCTCTGCTTGTTGGGTAGAGGCAAAATCAAAAGGAAAATGCAACACATGATCTAGTTTTTCAATAACATGCATGGTAATTTTCTAAATATCCCTTGATATCTTCATCTTACTCGTACCAATAGATGGATAAAACTCTTGAAATTAAACATAAAATGTACAAAACTCTTGCATATCATATGTGACAATAGTACATAAGTTGAGCCCGCAACTCTTATGCCCATACACTTCTACATATAAAGATGTTTATGAGTGTAATCCGTTATTTGAATCCCAAATGACGTGATGTGGTCAATCTACCAATGATTATAAGTATTCAAAATATTTGAGAGACAAACAACCACAAAATGGGAAGAAATGTCAATCATAAAAACTTGACTTCTACCAAATTTATACAAATTCACATTTCCAAACTTGAGTTCGTCGCACTCGACGCCTCCGGACACTACTACCTCCCCTAGACTCTAGATACTAAAATATAGCAAATAGCCTAGAAGAAACAATCCATGGCGGGAATGAAACTTCTATACAAGCAAGAGTTAAAGCCAGGATCTTTCTCTATAACCAGCCTTATAAATATCTAGAAAGATAATCTCTTTCCATTGAGAACCTCAAAGATATGCATGACCACCAGAAGTTGGTTGTCCTCCAAAAGGTCGACATAAGTTTTATCTATTTGCAATCGTAATTTTTTTTAAATGATTTACGAGTACAACTCTTAGATTACATCAGAATTGAAATTACGTCTCACAAATCATATGCTCTCTCGAAACAATATAGAGAATTTTTTTTTCTCATAATACTCGAAAGTCATATCACATCTTCTAAACCGCATAGCAAAATTGAAAGCTCATACTTAAATACTATACAAGTTGATTCAGCGGTGCTAGACATTCCCTGAAGCGAATGTGGCAATTTTTTGTGCTAATAAAGGAGAAAAATAGTTATTCAGCCCCAGTAGCGGCCATATGCGTGGAAGATCATGATCAAACCGGACATCAATGAGTCAAACATACAAAATATAAGTTAGTCGCTAGGGGGGGGGGTCCGTTAAAACGGGAAAATAAACACCCATTTAGCTACCACAAATATGGGTGACACATGTCCGGTATACACTAACACTAAAGAAATATCGTTATTAGTTGTCTCTAGCAATGACAATTATTGATACTATTTCACTGTTAGTTGCATATCAAATGCTCCGGAAGAGCATCAACATCTTATTTCCCAAATACAAATTTTATAATTAATTAAGCCTCATATTCTAGTATGTCCTGAAGAAAGTTACTAAGTTTTCAAATATGTTTGAATAAACGATCATCACTTTGGAATGATGACAAAGAAAAATGATATAGAATATCTCCAAAATTGCATATGTCAATATAGCCAGAAGATCATATTAGAAAACCAAAAGTTTACCAACTAAAATATGTTGCAATAAAAAAAAATCACACAAAGTAAAAAAAAATGGTGAGCAACCAGAAACTACTAGAAAAATACACGTTCACCATACGACATGGCCATATAGAATCATGATAAGCTAAACAATCAAACATGCTAACTAGCACCTCTAAATAATCTAAAAGCATTGCTCCCAAAATGCCTTATCATATGTGTAGTTAGTTTTTTTTTGGCAAATAATTTTTTTATACCAAAAAAAAAAAGAAAAAAGAAAAAGCTCCTACAAAGAATCCCTCTTATATGGGACCTTTGAAATATACGGATGTCTAATCTAAGGCATTCATACATGGTTACATGTGAGTTTTCAGCTACCCGTATGTAGCATACGCCCAACACTATGGAACGTTGGTCTTTGACATAGTTTAACGTTGCTCTTTGACAACACAGTTGTAGGGACCATTGTTGGGCACAATGTGAAGTATAGTGAGTGGCATGCTTAGTCGAGACAGAATTCGTCTATTAATGACTATAAAATCAATTCAAAACCAACTGCTTATCACAAATACTCCTCATTATAACTTGTCTCCTGAAGCGAACCAAATTTCCATTCTTTATACTAGGTTGTGAAGCCTATGTACCAATAGCACCACCATAACATGTGAAATGGGATGTGTACACAGTATTCCGAGTCTTAGGGGCCGACAAGAAAATGAAAGACTAGCAACACAAGAATATGCATCATCATTATTGAATTTAGACCCCTGAAGTGGTCAATATAAATCTGAAGTCCAGAGGAGCGTGAATTTGCAAATAATAGCAAATGAAATAGGAGATGCATTCACAAACACAAACAGAGTGACAAGGTCACATATACCAGCACTTAACTCACCTACTCAAATTTAAGTAATCACAAAATGATTACCATATTAGAAAAAAAAAGTGGGAAGTAAACTCGGTTCCAATATATAAATCCCACAAATACGAAAAGAGTAAGGCAACGCAGTTGGTGTAATCCCAGAAGAGGTTGCTGATAAAATCCTAAAAGAGATTAACGAAATCCTGGAAGATATTAACGAAGCCCCAGAAGAGGATAAGGGAGTTCTTGAAGAAACTTGGTTATCAAACAAGTATGAGATCTCAATGACTTGTGTACAAAATAGTACAATATGGAATCGTAATGAAACACGCGTGAAATGATATATTTGCATATGCTATAGAAATAAATTTAATCGATGAAAAGGGTTACAAACATGAAACTGTGTAAGAGTGCACACACAGAAATAGCCAAAACGGCTCAACGACTTAATGGTTGAATTAATTCGCTCAACAAACAAAATGTTTTCGAACCTGTCGTTCGAACACCTTTAGACGTCAAACCAGTAGGTTATAAATGGGTGTCTTTAAATAAAAAGAAACGTAAAGAATGAGATTTTGTGATGAAAGGTACGACTTTTAACATAAAGATTTTTCCCAAATCCCAGTAGTTGATTATGAGGAAACGTATACCCCTGTAGTGGATGCGATAATCTTTAGATGTTTAAGCGACCTCGTAATCTTAGAATTAACTTCAGATAAAACTTAAGGATGTCGTTACCATATACATTTACGAGACAATTGTAAATGACATCTGCATGAAAATCCCCAAAGGATTAAAATGCCCAAAGCATTATTAAACAATAACCCTATATGTGTTATATAAATCTTAAAGGGAACATTGGTCCTACGTGATACAGTTAACTTAGCTAATTTTGAAATGAGGCGCTCATATCTACTTATTAAGTTTTCAATCTGAATGTTCAATTTAATTGCATTTTACAGTGATGATGTAAACATCATCGTGAGGAACTATCAAACTAAAGAGGGAAAATTTTGAAGGACCTTTACACTGTGTAGTTCTTGACCCACAATTCGAGTATATATATGGACAACTTTTTCTTATCAATCAGACTACATCCAGAAGAGGTTATATAGATAAAATTCAATTACGAGTATGCTAATGGTTGTCGGATTGCTTGAAATATGGAAATGATTTTTATCGTCCCTAAGAAGAGGATGGATAAATAATTGGTCTAGAAGTACCTTATTTAATTGAGATCGGAACACTGATGTATCTTGTAAACATGTTGCACTATTTTTCCCTTCACTAGGTTTTTCCCATTTGAGTTTTCCTAATAAGGTTTTTAACGAGGCAACATAACTGATCCAGTAGCATCAGTTTATCTTTATCTTGTAGGTCCCGAAGTGCCGACTTAACATCATTCTGAAGCATGTTGTTAATAATGTATAATGCGCTATACTCTTTTTCCTTAGCTACGGTTTTGTCCCACTGGGTTTTCCTAGCAAGGCTTTTAACGAGTCATAATTATAAAGCGCATTAATTGATAAGTTGATATTTCTACATAACTCGAAACACCGATTGATCCTTAAGAAGAATCCGAAGTCCCGTTATGCAGATACAATTTTATTTATGAAGGTAGAAGATTTCAACATACTCAAGGAGAATGTAGATTAAAGATGATCAAGGGAAGTCCAAGTTATACCGTATGAAGACGATGCAAACTTCACCACTCAATTCAAAGAAGACTACATCAAATATCAAGTTAAGCACTTGGTAAAAAAGGATTGGATTCCACATCATCAAGATATAAATGCAAAATTGAGGGGGAGTAATATACACACTGTACTCTTTTTCCTTGACTATTTTTTTGTCCCACTGGGTTTTCTTAGCAAGGTTTTAATGAGGCAATATAACTCATCCTGAAGTGTCAGTTAATATCGGTCCTGAAGAATCGAGCCAGTATTGTTACACCCCAACCGATGGCGGAATCATCGGGGCGCGGCACTGAGCGAAACAGATTGTCCAGAAGTTTCCATAACAACTATAATTACCAATTATTTAAAGCAACATGTCCCATACCATGTCATAAAAGATAACATAATTATCATAGACAAGATCTAGTCAAATTGTTCTGTTCCGACAACTCAGATTTCAAATACAGACAATTGTTTATTTGTTTCTAGGCCTTTCCTAGCCTCGATTTCACAGCAAGCCAAGCATATAAACATCCTAAGCACCTGTCACATACGTTAAAGTAAAAGTCAATACACATAGTGTAAAGGTGAGCATACAAGTTTAATAGATATAATAGAGTTCAAAATCGTTACGCATAACCAGCACGTACACAGTGTAAAATGAGGCATGTTAGTTATCAACATGAACCTATCGATACCAATGACTGCGGGTTGACTGCCCAAGGCAGTTCGTAATACATACTCACCACTGTGAGCCATGTAACAAATTGTCCTTAACAACCCCTGAGTTAACAGGTGCTGAGTCCAAACTATAGTACTATCGTTGCTAAGGCAGGTAGACAACATTCTATGTGTAAACATAACAAACAAACATTCATTAAGTCACGTATAACATGCGGTAACGGTTAGCGTTAAAGTATTGCGTAGTGTGTTCGATGTGATTTAGAATAAGTAACGTATGTAACACCCAAAAGTGCATAAAGCAAAATGGGATTGAGTATACTCACAGCGATTGATGGATTGAAGGGAGCGCTAGAGAATAAGGTTAGCCTGATCAGAACGATAGTATAAACGATAAGCGGCGCGTAAAATAGAGCAAAGTGTCAGTAGGTCAAACATCAATCTGATCGGATGGCAATCCGATCGGGTAGCCGGTCGATCGGGTGACAATCTGCTCGGATTGTCATCCGATCGGGTGACCTTTCGAGTGGATTGTTACTTCATTTGGGAAGGATGTGTTTGTGTATGATGGCCTGTCTTTTGAAGTTTTCGTTGTAGCATTTTTAAAACATGGAAGTATCTCTACCTTTCAGGTCGATCGATCGAACAACCGTTCGATCGGACGACAATCTGATTGGTTGGACACTTTAGTGAGAACAAGTTCACAGCAGTTTGTCACTCGACCGGATTGTAGTCCGATCGGGTGACATCCCGTTTGTATTGAACGTGTTGAAAATTGTTTAAGTATTGAAGTTTCAAAACATCACATGGTCGGATGGTCGGTCGATCGGGTGGCAACCCGATCGGGCGGCAATCCGTTCGGTGTTCAAAACTCTTGAAGTTTGAAATAAAAGTTAAGTGTGGGGCCAAGGTGCAAGCCGATCGGGTGACAATCCGATCGGACAGCGGTCCGGTCGGGCGGCACTCCGTCCTGGTCGGCCTGATCATCTTACACTTGGTTGTTTTTGATGGTTTGTCTTTTTCTCGAGATGATTTGATAACGTGCTAAACAACAGGAACCTCGTCAATACTTGGTAGCCTGATCGGACAGGAATCACCCAAATCCGACCAGTTAACTGTTCGAGACGGTGTCCCATGTTTAACCCGAAATCGGTAATCTCATGGATAGAATCTAGATCTTGAACCAACACATCAACAAGAAAGAGTAGAAGATCAGAACAAGCTCCGATTCTATCGGTTTTGAGTGCATTGAGTGTAAAAGAGTTGAAAGAAAGTTAGAAACCATCTCTCAATTCCCTTTTCATCATGAATATGTTCAGATCTATGCAAGATCTTTGTTTATTTGTGTGGAAATCGTTCAGATCTAAGTTGTTCTTGGTGGATTGAAGCCAAAACATGAAGTTCATAAGAACACCATGATGATATCATCCTAGAACACCTCAAATCTAGTGATTTCATGGTTAAAAGTTAAGATTCAAAAGATAGAAAGGTGTACGAGTGCGTGTAGATCAAGGAAGTACAAGATTTAGGTGGAAACTTACAAGAATCGCGAGAAATCTACAGAAAAGTGGGCAAAAAGCGTTGGTCGGACGAGAGGTGCAGAATAGGTAAGTTTGTGATGTTGACAGGGGTATTTATAGGGTTTCCATAAAAGGAAAGGGGGGAGAGGGCTGGTCGATCGAGTGGCTACCCTGGTCGGGTGGCAGCCCGATCGAGTGGCACCTCGATCGGATGGCAGCCCGATCGGGTGGCAGCTCGATCGACTGGCCACTCGATTGGAGGGCACGACGCGATGAGTTTTGCGATTTCGATTCACGTGTTGAGCGTTGCGATGCAATAGGGTTTCCTATTCAAATTACTTTTAATCCCAACTACTATATCAACATACAATCATCCTTAATTGACTTGCGTTAAGCGTTTGCGATTCGATTGCGATTGAGTTTCGATTGCGTTTCGATTAATCACCACAACATAAACATAAATAAATATGCACAAGTAACATATAAGACATACACACACACGTAAGACAATATCCAGAACGCGTAATTCGAGTTGCGATTGCGATAAGCGATAAGCGATAAAACATGCGATAAACATCGAATAAACCTCGATTATTAATAGATACTCCAGATAATACAACTAACGCAAATCATAAAATAGACTATCTACAAGTCAAAGAAGTCCGATCGGGTGGCAGCTCGATCGGCTGGCCACTCGATTGGAGGGCACGACGCGATGAGTTTTGCGATTTCGATTCACGTGTTGAGTGTTGCGATGCAATAGGGTTTCCTATTCAAATTACTTTTAATCCCAACTACTATATCAACATACAATCATCCTTAATTGACTTGCGTTAAGCGTTTGCGATTCGATTGCGATTGAGTTTCGATTGCGTTTCGATTAATCACCACAACATAAACATAAATAAATATGCACAAGTAACATATAAGACATACACACACGTAAGACAATATCCAGAACGCGTAATTCGAGTTGCGATTGCGATAACCGATAAGCGATAAAACATGCGATAAACATCGAATAAACCTCGATTATTAATAGATACTCCAGATAATACAACTAACGCAAATCATAAAATAGACTATCTACAAGTCAAAGAAGTCAAAACAGGAATTGAGCAGGGAGTGACAGATCGCAATTAGCAATCTCGTCTCCCTTTGACTTCAATCTTGACTTTGACTTTGACTTTCGAAACACGGGGTGTTACAGCCTCCCCTAGTTGAGGGAATTTCGTCCCGAAATTAGGCTGAAGCCGTGACAAACAACTATGGGTACTTTGCCTTCATGTCGCTTTCGAGTTCGCAAGTGAACTCTGCACCTCGTTTGCCTTCCCATCGAACCTTCACAATGGGAATGCGCGAGCGTCAGAGCTGCTTGGTTTGGCGATCCATGATCTCGACAGGCTTCTCCACGAAGTGTAGTGTTTCGTTTATTTGGAGATCGTCAAGAGGTATAATTAAATCATGCTCAGCCAGGCACTTTCGAAGGTTCGAAACATGGAAAGTCGGCTGGACGTTACTAAGTTCCTCCGGTAGTTCGAGTATGTAGGCGACTTTTCCGATCCTTTCCAGAATCTTAAAAGGTCCAACATATCGAGGCTCTAGTTTCCCTTTCTTGCCGAATCTGACCACACCCTTCCAAGGTGATACCTTTATGAGTACGTAGTCGCCAACGTCAAGTTCAAGGGGCTTGCGTCGTCTATCGGCGTATCTTTTCTGACGACTCTGAGCTTTCAGTAGATTGTCTCGAATTTGGAGAACTTTGTCAGTCGTTTCTAGCAATAGCTCAGGACCGGTTAATTGCGAGTGCCCGATCTCGTGCCATACAATAGGCGATCGACATTTTCTTCCGTATAAAGCCTCAAACGGTGCCATTTGAATGCTGGAATGATAACTGTTATTATACGAGAATTCGACGAACGGCTGGTAAGCGTCCCAATTACCACCGAAATCTATGACACACGAACGGAGCATGTCTTCAAGGGTACGGATCGTTCTCTCAGTCTGACCGTCGGTTTGAGGGTGGAATGCGGTATTTAGATTAAGCATAGTACCAAGAGCCGCTTGAAACGTTTCCCCATAGACGCGAGGTAAACTGAGCATCACGGTCAGAGATGATGTCGCGAGGCGTCCAATGTCGACAAATGATCTCATCAGTGTAGATTCGGGATGATTTGGCGACACTTCCTGTATGGTACCAAGTGTACGATCTTCACCGATCATAGGAGCCTACAACATATCATTGACCAGAGAGAACTTAATATGCGTCAACGCCGATGGGTAGAACTTCTCAACGATTATGACTGTGAGATTCGTTATCACCTAGGCAAAGAAAATGTCATTGCCGACGCTCTAAGCCGACGAAGCTATTTGCATAGTGCTCGTAATGTTCGTATACGAGGGTTTAAAAGCGTCAACGTTGAAATTTAAGACTTTTCGGCGATTGTATGAATAACCGGGGACTTAACAAAGTTGGTTTATGACTTGGGGTCCTTAAAAGTCAAGTTTGGGGGTTAAAAGTGCAAGAAACAAAGTTAAAACCACCTTTTGGAAGGACCAGGGACCATTTGTACAATTTTTGAAACTTGTTGACCGGATCAGACCTTCATACCGGCCGCGTAAGACCTGTAAGGGTCCTTACGCGGGCCGCCTGAGTCCCCCAGATGCTGAAAATAAGCACAACTGCCTGTACAACCTGTTTAACCGACTTATGAAGGTTGTTTTTGATACTTGGGGCTTGTTTGATGGTTTTAAAGGGCCTAGGGACACTTGTAATCATCTAGGATCAATCCTAGACTTGTTTGGCATGATCAAATTGCATCAAACCCACTATATAAGAAGCTCATTGTTGAAAACATTTGGATCATTCATTCAAAACCTTCACAACTTGGTTTCTGGAGGTTCCTGGAGCTCAAGACTCATTCCTAGTGATCATTAGTCGTGCATAGGACCTTGGTAAGCATCATTAACCCTCCTTAATTCAGTTTTGCTTAGTTAATTAGCGTAAAGTCAAACCGTCGTAATTAAGATTTGACTTCATCATTAATCTTAATTTGTCCAGTCAAATTTCAAATTGAAAGTATCTATGTGTTGGTAATTATGTGGGCAATAAACACTTAAAAGGGCACCCTCCGATTCCCAATCTAACTAGGCCAATTGTCGAGTCAAACTTGATCTTAAAAAGTCAACAGAAAGCTTATTTTCAAACTAACGCATAATTAGCAACGTAGAAGCTATGCAACCTGTTTTATCATTAATATAACTTGGTAATTAATGTAAGAACACGTCTAAACATGTTCAACTCGACAATTTTCAGTCTAAGCTCGGTTCGGAACCGAAAGTCGCAAAAGTAGACTTTTGCTTTGACTTTCAGTTCTGACCCATTAGAGCATAGTTTAGAAATGCCTTAGAGCTTATTTAGGACCAGGTTTCATATAAGTATAACCCTATGTGATTATACGACTTGGTTCATTAGTTATCCGATTCATATGCATATTTCCGTTAAATGCCTAAATGTTGACTATTATGCCCTTATGACCTTAAAACGTAAATTTTGAAAATATAAAAGAGTAGAAACCTTAAGTACTGATTTATAAACTTGTACCTAGAATTTGACATCATTTTGAGGTCTAGATTAAGAGTTACGCTCAATAGCGTAATTAGAAAACTTTTTAGTAATTAAATGGCGTTATTAGCATATAGCCTATCTAAACCCAATTTTTGATACCAAAATTTTTACCCACTGATATAAAATAATATTTTGGGGTTTTTGGAGATTTTTATTTATTTTTAGGCTGATCATAACCTAGAGTTCTAAGCTTAATTCGGTAGTTGTCGGTTTTACCCTTTTAAGCTATAAAATGAGTTTTACCAAACCTTTTGATACCAAACCTTTTTCTACTAATCTAATATGATAAATAGAATATTTTAACCCTTCTGAAATAGTAAAAATATCAGCTTTCCCTTAAGAACCCGGAAATAGCTCAAAATTGCCTTTTTAAGTGTTTTTAAGCATTTTTAACGCATAGCATGTATTAAAACCATATTAGATATATAAGACTTGATACCTACTGATATTTTAAATAAACTTTTATATTATAACAGTAAGTAAAAGTTTTTGAAGTCAGATTCCGAATTTGACCTTTAAACCTTAGGTGAAATTACCAAAATGCCCTTTCGGTGCATAATATGGTTAGAAATGATAACTTTCACATATAGGTTATGCCCTACTGATATAACTTAGTAAATTAAGTATTTTTACTGATTACATCAGACCCGAAACTCAGAATTGTATTTAAACTCTTTTATAACCTTTTAAATGACCAAAATGCCCTTACGGGGCATAATTTGAGTTTAAATTCATATGGGGCATAATAGAAGATATCTTACTGATGTCACAACATGTTTAGGCATATTAACTTAGGAAACTTGTATATGACTCATATGGTTACTCGTTACGCACTTTTCGCGTTCGGATCGGCTTATGTAACTAGTTTGCATATATTAGCCGAAACGGGTCAAACCATATCGTTTTTGTCCCAAAATCCAGAATGTGTTTAAGTTACCCATATTAAACAAGCATGCAAGCTTGTCGGGTCAAAACCACATTCTAAACCGGTCTTCTCTTTATCATGCGTTTGAACCGTGTCTTCCTTTTGAAAACTAACCGGTCTAAGTCTAAGCTTAATTAAAGACCCGTTAGGATTCTAATAGGTTATTAAAAACCTTCGTTCCAGATTAGGAGCCCAGTAAAAGCTATGTGCACTTGCTGTATTTGATTTATACTTTTGCTCAGGTAAATACTCTTAACTTATTTTCCCTATACGGGCTTGGGATACGGTACTATAAAAGTACCGCTTGGTCGGGTGCGTGTAGTCATTTAAATCGAATTGTGATTAATGTATTTGCATGACCCGTTTAATATGTATTATTTGGTGTATGGCCTTTGGGGGTTAAATGACCATGTCCCGGATATCCTTGGCATCATTCAAAGAAATGGCCACGACCTAAGCACGGGGTGTAGGCGTACACCTGACAGCTGCATATGTAAAAACTGGTAGCCCACTTAAAGGAATCAACCTTGTGGGTATTATACTTGTGGCGTGTCAGTTAATCTAGACCGGCCCTACAAACCAGCCCCGATGGACGACAAATAAGTAAAACTGTATACAAGATTATTTTTAAATAATTGTCCCAAGTTATAAAAGATATTTTTGCCTAAGTGCATTCAAATCAATTTTCTAAACATTTTCAAAATGATTCAGTTAAGTTGTATTTACCAGTGTAAACTAACGTATTTTCCAAAAAGGCTAAGTGCATGTACTATACTTAATAAGCTGGCTACTCCAGGCATCAATAATCAAGTCTCGCAAGCTCTAGATGTCAAATTCTGTTGAACAGTTTTCCTTTTTATTTGATCCGCCTGTGGATCTGTTTCAGCCACTTTGTGATACTTAATATTACATTCTATTTGGTTGAAATGAATCTATCTTTTTGTTTCCGTTGTGCATTTATAATTTGTGTTGTTTGACTATGATATCAACTACGTCACGATACTCCCCACCGGGCCCACCGGTAATACATGGAAATATCGGGGTGTGACAGGTTGGTATCAGAGCCAACACTGAGTGAATTAAACACTAGCCTTTTGTGTTTAATCTCAGTTACACAGTTGCACATTCTCGAGTCTAGACAAGAACATAGGATTAATCCTAATTCGTTTTATTCTTGATTTGTTTCTCTTGTTATTTTTCTGATTAGCCCTTGCATGGGCAAGTCAATTCAGTTGGAAGTCCCGTTTAGGGCAACCACGTATTTGTTTAAATTTTAATGGAACGGTTAAATTTAAAATAACATTCCTATTATAAGATCTACCATTATAATAAAATGGCAAAATCTAAAAAGGACAAGACCTAGCCATATGTCACCATTAAGACAGGGCCAAGATGATAGTTCCTCAATTAGATTCAGATCCTTGTTAACATCTCAATTTAGGATTGTTCTGCGTTAAATATTAAAGAGAATCTTAAAGGTAAAACCTAGCCTAAATGTCGTTGCAGACATGGCCAAGATGGTAAAACCTATTCAAAAGATTCAAATCCTTGTTAAACATCTGAAAGCATATTAACATGCTTGACAAATGTGATTCGATAAAAATCACATAAGTCATTCTTAGAATGGGTTATTCTAAATTCCCTTATTTATATAATCATACCTTAAGGATGAAATTCCCACGGGCTATAATTAACGTCCTTTGGGACTAAAGACAGTGGTGGCCTACAACTCCCTGTCAAGAAAAGGTAATGAACTTTGATTCAAACCTTAATGCCTCGATTTCATAAAATCTGGGCTTACAAATTAAACTTGTCTACGTGACTAGGCCTTTCTGTGCTATTATTAACTTATAATTTAGGGTTATGATAAAGATCCTGAATAATTATATACTTAGCAAATTAACTAAAATGGTTCTTAAAACCATGGTTAATAAATCATCAAATGCTGAATAAGCTTCTGTATAAACCTTGTCCTTGTTTGATTTTATGTAGCAATTAGAGCTACATGGCTAGGTTAGAAGAAGTAAACAGTCATTCCCTGGAAAACCACGATGATGATAGGATTAATATAGCCAGAGGAGAGCTCCGTACACTGATTGATACAGCTGTATCTAAAGCTGTAGATAAGCAATTTAGGGAGATTAGTGGGACGCATAGTAGGACCTCTTCAGTACCCCACTCTAAATCTGTCCCTAAAACTCATTCAGAAGCTCACAGCAAGCCACCCTCTAAGAAAGATGAACCCAAGAAAGAGGATGTTGAACATTCCTCAAACCAACACAATGTTCCATCCAAGAGGATAGTGTTCAATGATGGAGCGCGTACCAAGTCCTGTACTTATAAGTACTTTGTTTCCTGCAAACCCCGGGATTTCACTGGGGAGAAAGGGGCAATTGATTGTATGACTTGGTTAGATGAAATGGACACTGTTGTTGATATCAGCGGTTGTGCTGAAAGGGATATAGTGAAGTATGTATCCCAATCGTTCAAGGGAGAGGCATTAGCTTGGTGGAAATCTCTCATTCAAGCTGCTGGGAAGATCCCACTCTACAATCTGTCATGGGATCAGTTCGTTGCTCTCATTAAAGAGAACTACTGCCCTCAACATGAGGTTGAAAGGATCGATTCAGATTTCTTATCGTTGGTTATGAAAAACCTAGATTGGCAATCCTATCTTACAAGTTTCAATACCATGTCTAGACTGGTTCCTTACCTTGTAACACCAGAACCCAAGAGAATTGCTCGTTTCATTGGGGGTTTAGCCCCAGAAATCAAAGCCAGTGTTAAGGCTTCAAGACCTGCTATGTTTAGGTCAGCAGCTAATCTCTCTCTGTCCCTTACTTTAGATGCGGTCAGGTTGAGATCGCTAAAGAATTCTGAAGAAAGTAAGAGGAAGCGTGAGGATGATAACTCATGAGGGTCAGATAAGAAGCACAAGGGAAACACTGATTCCAAGAAGTTTGGGTCTGGAAAAGGTAATCAGCGAACAGAGGAGAAGCCAAAGTGCACAACTTGCCAAAAATGCCACTTTGGGAAATGCAGGCTTGACACCAAGTCTCAATCAGGATCACCTGCATGTGGGTTATGCAAGTCTAAAGAGCACAAGACTGTAGATTGCAAGAGGATTAAAGATGCTACCTGCTACGGCTGCAATGAGAAAGGGCACATTAAGACTAACTGCCCTAAATACGCCAAGAAGCCTGAGGAAACCAAGAAGACCAATGCTAGGGTCTTCCAGATGAACGCACAGGAGGCAATTCAGGACGACAATGTGATCACAGGTACCTTCCTCATAAATGATGTATATGCAAGAGTACTTTTTGATTCAGGAGCTGATAAGTCATTCGTAGATAATAAGTTTTGTGAGTTGTTGAAATTGCCTGTTAAAACCATAAGTGTGAAGTATGAGGTGGAATTAGCTGATGGTACCTTAGAAACCGCCTCAACCGTTTTAGATGGATGTTTCATATCCATTAAGAACCACTCTTTTCCATTATCCTTGCTTCCTTTGAAGTTAGCCGGATTTGATATAGTATTAGGCATGGATTAGTTATCGCATAACCAAGCCCAGATCGTTTGCAACAAGAAGCAAGTGGTGGTTAAGACTCCGTCTGGTGAGTCGCTTACCATTCAGGGAGATACCCAGTATGGATTGCCTGAGCAAGTGTCAATGCTCAAAGCATCTAGATGCTTGAAGAAGGGTTGTGTCATTTATATGGCACAGATAACCATTGATGAGTAGAAGCCCAAGATTGAAGATATTCTAGTCATTTCTGAATACCCTGAAGTTTTTCCTGAAGAACTATCTGGCTTACCACCAGATAGGCAAATAGAATTGAGAATTGACATCATCCTTGGAGCGGAACCTGTTGCAAGAGCACCTTATTGGTTAGCACCAACAGAGATGAAGGAATTGAGGACACAACTAGATGATTTGCTAGCTAAAGGTTTTATTAGACCTAGTTCATCTCCATGGGGAGCACCAATCCTATTTGTGAAGAAGAAGGATGGATCAATGCGTCTATGCATTGATTACCATGAACTTAATAAGGTTACTATCAAGAATAGGTATCCTTTGCCCAGGATCGATGATCTGTTCGACCAGTTACAAGGGGCAAGCTACTTTTCTAAGATCGATTTGAGGTCAGGCTATCATCAATTGAAGGTTAAAGAGGAAGATGTACACAAGACTGCATTTAGGACTCGCTATGGTCATTACGAGTTCCTAGTGATGCCTTTTGGGCTTATAAATGCACCAGACGCATTCATGGATCTCATGAATCGCATCTGCAAGCCTTATCTAGATAACTTTGTCATTGTCTTCATCGACGACATTCTCATCTACTCAAAGAGTCAAGCTGACCACGAGAAGCATCTCCATTGTATTCTGAAACTGCTTCATCAAGAAAAGCTCTATGCCAAATTTTCAAAGTGTGAATTTTGGCTTCGTGAAGTCCAATTCCTTGGACATGTGGTTAGTGAGCGTGGTATCCAAGTAGATCCCGCTAAGGTTGAAGCTGTCATGAACTGGCAAGAGCCGAAGACGCCTACGGAGATTCGCAGCTTTCTAGGACTGGCAGGATATTATAGGCGATTTATCGAAAACTTCTCAAGAATTGCAGCACCCCTGACTTTACTCACTCGCAAGAATAGCAAGTTTGATTGGGGGCCTAAGCAGCAAGAATCCTTTGATATTCTGAAACAGAAGTTGAGCAATGCTCCAGTGCTGACGTTACCTGAAGGAATTGATGAGTTTGTAGTGTATTGTGATGCATCACACACCGGGATGGGATGTGTGCTTATGCAAAAAGGCAAGGTCGTTGCCTATGCTTCACGTCAGTTAAAAGTGCATGAGAAGAATTACACCACCCATGACTTGGAGCTGGGTGCCGTTGTATTCACACTGAAACTATGGAGGCGTTACTTGTATGGTACTAAGTGTGTGATCTATTCAGACCACAAGAGCCTTCAGCATTTGTTTAATCAGAAGGATTTGAACATGAGGCAGCGACGTTGGATGGAAACTTTGAATGATTATGACTGTGAGATAAGATAAGATACCATCCGGGCAAGGCAAATGTGGTTGCCGATGCCTTAAGTAGAAAGGAGAGAGTGAAGCCTATAAGAATCAATGCCAAGAGCATTGAGATAAAGAATAGTTTGAATGAAAGGTTGTTAGCTGCGCAGAAGGAAGCTGTATTGGAAGTTAACTATCCTGATGAAAAACTAGGAGTAACTGAAGAACAGTTATCCTATGGCAAGGACGGAATCCTAAGGTTAAATGGACGAATATGGGTTCCAGTTTATGGAGGACTTCGGGATGTTATCCTCCAGGAAGCCCACAGTTCTAAATATTCCGTTCATCCTGGAGCTGATAAGATGTACCAGGTTCTGAAGGCAAATTATTGGTGGATAGGCTTGAAGAAGTCTATAGCTGCCTATGTAGCTAAATGTTTGACATGCGCACAAGTCAAAGCTGAACATCAAAAGCCGTCAGGTTTGCTACAGCAGCCTGAGATTCCCACTTGGAAATGGGAAATGGTGACAATGGATTTCATCACCAAGTTACCAAAGACAAAGAAAGGAAATGATACTATATGGGTGATAGTAGATAGACTGACTAAGTCAGCACATTTCCTACCCATTAAGGAGACTTATAGCTCCGACATGCTAGCCCAATTATATGTAGATAAGATTGTATCTCTGCATGGCGTACCAGTGTCTATTATCTCTGACAGAGATACAAGATACACATCACATTTTTGGAAAAGTTTCCAACAGTCTTTAGGCACGCGCTTAAATTTCAGTACGGCTTACCATCCTCAGACAGATGGGCAGAGTGAGCGTACAATTCAAACTTTGGAAGACATGCTTCGTGCATGTGTGATTGACTTAGGTGGTAGTTGGGATAACCATCTACCATTGATCGAGTTCTCCTATAACAATAGCTACCATACAAGCATTCAAACTGCGCCTTTTGAGGCGTTATATGGTAGGAAATGCAGGACGCCTATTTGTTGGGCAGAAGTAGGAGAAGCTCAATTATCAGGACCAGATATAGTCTTTGAAACGACGGACAAGATTGTCCAGATTCGTGATCGCCTGAAAGCTGCCAGGGATAGGCAGAAAAGTTTTGCTAATAAAAGGCGAAAACCTCTAAAGTTTGAGGTTGGTGATAAGGTTCTGCTTAAAGTATCACCCTGGAAGGGAGTGATGCGATTTGGTAAGAAAGGTAAGTTAAGCCCAAGGTATATAGGACCATTTGAGATCATCGAATGTCTAGGAATAGTGGCTTATAAGTTAAACTTACCTGAAGAGCTCAGTGGTATTAACAATGTATTCCACATCTGTAATCTGAAGAAATGTCTAGCTGATGAATCACTAGTCATACCACATACAGATGTGCACATAGATGAGAGCTTTAAATTTGTGGAAAAACCTTTGTCGATTGAGGATCGACAGGTAAAGAAGCTTCGAAGGAAGCATGTGCCTATTGTCAAGGTTAAATGGGATGCCCGCAGAGGACCGAGTACACGTGGGAGGTAGAATCCACAATGAAAGAAAAGTACCCTCATTTGTTTCAGTAAATCTCAGGGTCGAGATTTCTTTTAAAGGGGGTTAGGATGTAACACCTCGAAAATTCATGTCCAATAATGTATCGACACGTGTCATAAGCTTTGAACATGTAAAAGATTACTTTAGAGGGACTAAAGTTGACAAACAAGGAAAGTATGTGAATATAAGGGTTCAAAATATCAACAATGGATAAATATAATTCACAATAACCCTACATGATGTTTATAGCCTTAAACGAAGCAAATTGTGAAAGAAAGTGAGGAATTACAAACTACAGGGGTTAAATGTGTCAACATATTCAAATTATACCTCTGATTGACCTTTTCATGAACCCGAAGCTTTGTAACAATAAATTATACTCACAAGAATACGTGATAAAAATTTCACAAAGTTTCGTTATCGTATGAGAAAGTTATGACAATATTCGTATACGAGGGGTTAAAAGAGTCAACGTTCAAATTTAAGACTTTTCGGTGATCGTATGAATAACCGGGGACTTAACAAAGTTGGTTTATGACTTGGGGTCCTTAAAAGTCAAGTTTGGGGGTTAAAAGTGCAAGAAACAAAGTTAAAACCACCTTTTGGAAGGACCAGGGACCATTTGTGCAATTTTTGAAACTTGTTGACCGGATCAGACCTTCATACCGGCCGCGTAAGACCTGTAAGGGTCCTTACACGGGCCGCCTGAGTCCCCCAGATGCTGAAAATAAGCACAGCTGCCTGTACAGCCTGTTTAACCGACTTATGAAGGTTGTTTTTGATACTTGGGGCATGTTTGATGGTTTTAAAGGGCCTAGGGACACTTGTAATCATCTGGGATCAATCCTAGACTTGTTTGGCATGATCAAATTGCATCAAACCCACTATCTAAGAAGCTCATTGTTGCAAACATTTGGATCATTCATTCAAAACCTTCACAAGTTGGTTTCTGGAGGTTCCTGGAGCTCAAGACTCATTCCTAGTGATCATTAGTCGTGTATAGGACCTTGGTAAGCATCATTAACCCTCCTTAATTCAGTTTTGCTTAGTTAATTAGCGTAAAGTCAAACCGTCGTAATTAAGATTTGACTTCATCATTAATCTTAATTTGTCCAGTCAAATTTCAAATTGAAAGTACCTATGAGTTGGTAATTATGTGGGCAATAAACCCTTAAAAGGGCACCCTCCGATTCCCACTCTAACTAGGTCAATTGTCAAGTCAAACTTGATCTTAAAAAGTCAACAGAAAGCTTATTTTCAAACTAACGCATAATTAGCAATGTAGAAGCTATGCAACCTGTTTTATCATTAATATAACTTGGTAATTAATGTAAGAACACGTCTAAACATGTTCAACTCGACAATTTTCAGTCTAAGCTCGGTTCGGAACCGAAAGTCGCAAAAGTAGACTTTTGCTTTGACTTTCAGTTCTGACCCATTAGAGCATAGTTTAGAAATGCCTTAGAGCTTATTTAGGACCAGGTTTCATATAAGTATAACCCTCTGTGATTATACGACTTGGTTCATTAGTTATCCGATTCATATGCATATTTCCGTTAAATGCCTAAATGTTGACTATTATGCCCTTATGACCTTAAAACGTAAATTTTGAAAATATAAAAGAGTAGAAACCTTAAGTACTGATTTATAAACTTGTACCTAAAATTTGACATCAGTTTGAGGTCTAGATTAAGAGTTACGCTCAATAGCGTAATTAGAAAACTTTTTAGTAATTAAATGGCGTAATTAGTATATAGCCTATCTAAAACCAATTTTTGATACCAAACTTTTTACCCACTGATATAAAATAATATTTTGGGGTTTTTGGAGATTTTTATTTATTTTTAGGCTGATCATAACCTAGAGTTCTAAGCTTAATTCGGTAGTTGTCGGTTTTACCCTTTTAAGCTATAAAATGAGTTTTACCAAACCTTTTGATACCAAACCTTTTTCTACTGATCTAATATGATAAATAGAATATTTTAAGCCTTCTGGAATAGTAAAAATATCAGCTTTCCTTTAAGAACCCAGAAATAGCTCAAAATCGCCTTTTTAAGCGTTTTAAGCATTTTTAACACATAGCATGTATTAAAACCATATTAGATATATAAGACTTGATACCTACTGATATTTTAAGTAAACTTTTATATTCTAACAGTAAGTAAAAGTTTTTGAAGTCAGATTCCGAATTTGACCTTTAAACCTTAGGTGAAATTACCAAAATGCCCTTTCGGTGCATAATATGGTTAGAAATGATAAATTTCACATATAGGTTATACCCTACTGATATAACTTATTAAATTAAGTATTTTTACTGTTTACATCAGACCCGAAACTCAGAATTATATTTAAACTCTTTTATAACCTTTTAAATGACCAAAATGCCCTTACGGGGCATTTGAGTTTAAATTCATCATATGGGGCATAATAGAAGATATCTTACTGATGTCACAACATGTTTAAGGCATATTAACTTAGGAAACTTGTATATAACTCATATGGTTACTCGTTATGCACTTTTCGCGTTCGGATCGGCTTATGTAACTAGTTTGCATATATTAGCCAAAACGGGTCAAACCATATCGTGTTTGTCCCAAAATCCAGAATGTGTTTAAGTTACCGATATTAAACAAGCATGCAAGCTTGTCGGGTCAAAACCACATTCTAAACCGGTCTTCGCTTTATCATGCTTTTGAACCGTGTCTTCCTTTTGAAAACTAACCGTCTAAGTCTAAGCTTAATTAAAGACCCGTTAGGATTCTAATAGGTTATTAAAAACCTTCGTTCCAGATTAGGAGCCCAGTAAAAGCTACGTGCACTTGCTGTATTTGATTTATACTTTTGCTCATGTAAATACTCTTAACTTATTTTCCCTATACGGGCTTGGGATACGGTACTATAAAAGTACCGCTTGGTCGGGTGTGTGTAGTCATTTAAATCGGATTGTGATTAATGTATTTGCGTGACCCGTTTAATATGTATTATTTGGTGTATGGCCTTTGGGGGTTAAATGACCATGTCCCGGATATCCTTGGCATCATTCAAAGAAATGGCCACGACCTAAGCACGGGGTGTAGGCGTACACCTGACAGCTGCATATGTAAAAACTGGTAGCCCACTTAAAGGAATCAACCTTGTGGGTATTATACCTGTGGCGTGTCAGTTAATCTAGACCGGACCTACAAACCGGCCCTGATGGACGACAAATAAGTAAAACTGTATACAAGATTATTTTTAAATAGTTGTCCCAAGTTATAAAAGATATTTTTGCCTAAGTGCATTCAAATCAATTTTCTAAACATTTTCAAAATGAGTCAGTTAAGTTGTATTTACCAGTGTAAACTGACGTATTTTTCAAAAAGGCTAAGTGCAGGTACTATACGTAATAGGCTGGCTACTCCAGGCATCAATAATCAAGTCTCGCAAGCTCTAGATGTCAAAGTCTGTTGAACAGTTTTCCTTTTTATTTGATCCGCCTGTGGATTTGTTTCAGCCACTTTGTGATACTTAATATTACATTCTATTTGGTTGAAATGAATCTATCTTTTTGCTTCCGCTGTGCATTTATAATTTGTGTTGTTTGACTATGATATCAACTACGTCATGATACTCCCCACCGGGCCCACCGGTAATACGTGGAAATATCGGGGTGTGACATTTAGCAACAGGGTTGGCTCCAGGAATGAGGTTGATACGAAAGTCGATATTACGACTTGGCGGTAATCCGGGAAGATCATCTGGAAACACATTAGGAAATTCACGAACCACAGGAACATCTTTCACTTCTGTCTTTCCTTTCTTTTCCTTCTCCGCTACTACAATGTTAGCCAAGAAACCTCTGTATTCCTTGCGGAGATACTTGCTAGCTTGGACACAAGACATGAGTTTAAGACCTTTCGAAGGAGTTTCACCATAGACACACAATACATCACCATTAGCGAGCGCAAATCCAATCATCTTATCAAAGCACACAACTTCAGCATGGTTTTCTCGAAGAAAGTCCATGCCTACTATGATGTCAAAACTTCCGAGTTGCGTCGGAATAAGATCAATTGGAAAGATGTGATTGTTGAGTTCAAGAGTACAATCACGATGAACAGAATTGACGGCGACGGTTCTTCCGGTGGCGACTTCGACATCGAACGTCGAGGGGAGATAGGAGCGCTTACGATTAAGGAGCTTCTCGAATTCAAACGACACAAAACAATTATCGGCTCCAGTATCAAACAAACACAAAGCATAAATACCGTTCACGAGAAACGTACCATTAACCACATTGTTGTCGGCTTGGGCTTGGCGCGCGTTGATGTTGAAAGTTTTGGCGCGGGCGGCTTGTTGTTGTTGCTGTTGAGGCTGTTGCTGCTGCTGTTGTTGTTGCTGAGGCTGCTGCTGCTGGGGCTCTTGTTTCACAACCCTGTTTGGGCACATGTTCGCGAAGTGGTTGGGATCACCACATGCGAAGTAGACTCTGGCGTTGATCGCGGGTGCCTGAGCCGCTTGTTGACCTTGAGGGGCTGGGAGCATAGCTTGATGAGCAGTAGCTTGAGCTGGTGCTTGGCGGGGACCAGTACGGCAGTTAGCAGTGAAGTGGCCGTACATATTGCAGTGCACACAAAAACGGCAGGCGATACCCACCGGGTGATGGTAAGTATAGGTTGGGCAAGTAGGGTGGGGGCCAGTGTATGCACGCTTTGCAGGCAGTGCATAGGTAACTGGTGCTGGCGCTGATCGGTGCTGGGGTTGCTGCTGAGCTGGTACGGCTTGGAGTGGAGCAGCAGTGGTTGTGACAGCACAGTTCTTGTTGCTGGAGCTGGTGTTGTTGTTCTTCCTCTTGCGACGAGAGGACTTCGATGATTGAGAGGCGGCGGCGGTGTCAGCGGTTGGTGCGGCGGTGGTAGCTTGGTGCAGGTTCTTTGAAGCTTTATCCCAAAAACCAGGTTTTACTCGCTTGTCGTTGATTTCAGCGGCAAGCAAGTAAGTTTCTTCGATCGTTGCTGGCTTTGAAGCATGCATAAAATCTGCAACACAATCCGGCAGGGTGCGGATGTACTTCTTGATCGTCATGTCAGCGGTCTTCACTTAATCGGGGCAGATAATACTGAGCTGCTGGAAGCGAGTAGTCAGAGCAGCGTTGTCACCATTTTTCTGCTTGATATGCCAGAATTCATCCTCCAGCTTTTGGCGCTCATGGGGAGGGCAGAACTCTTCGAGCATAACGTTCTTCAACTCGTCCCATGACAGACCATAGGCTGCATCATTTCCGCGCTTGTTCCTCTCGGTCGTCCACCAGTCTAATGCGCGGGACTGGAAGACGCCGGTAGTATTCAGAGTGCGGAGATTGTCAGGACATCCAGTCTGACGCAGGGTGACTTCGATCGAGTCGAACCATTGAAATAAGGCCGTAGGGCCATCTTCGCCAGTGAACTCTTTCGGTCTGCATGCCTTGAACTGTTTGAAACTGAAAGCAGCTTTGGGAGTTTCGGTCCTGGATTCCTCGGATGATTTGCTCATGTTCTCGTACAGTTCACTCACGATCTGAGGAACAGCCTTTGCCATTTGTTTGGCAACGAGAGCAGCAAGACGTTTGTCTTTCTGGTTCTGGCGAGCAGTGCGGGTGTGACGGGATCCAGATGACGACATTGTCTGCAACAGACATCGCCATAGGACTCAAACACAATACAATGGAATTCTCACCTCACACGCCTAATACTACTAAAGTTCAGGAACACGTATAACCACATAAACACATAGGCACATAATCACAGATTCACATAAGCACAGAAGCACGTAAGCACGTATGGCACAGAATCACAGAAACACCGAAGCATATAAGCACAAGAGGCAGTCAGAATACAGAAACCTATCATTCAAAGTCCGCGAGCGTTCGAGAATAGCAATTGCGAATAACATAGCGAGTAGTATAGTATAGGCGTATAATATAGCATGCAACATGGCGTAAAGTCGTTTCTCATGTAGTAGCGATTTGTCAGCGATATGATATGTGTTGTGCGTGTCGAGCGATGAACAAAAGCGTTAAATCGAAACCAGTTGTACCTCAATACGCTAACAAATAAGCATATAAAGCCACATAAAACACATAAAATCGTCAAGGCGACTCTGATATTTACAGATCAAATTCGAAAACACACAACATCGGTGATTGCGAGCTTGAAATCGAAAATAGATTGTCTTAGGCTGATAGACATCAACTACCAAAAGCGGTTCGACTATTCGCAAGGACCATTGGTACACACTTTGACCTTTGGGACTGTGCTCTCTCCTCGAATCTGGGCGATCGGCAAGCATCCTACCAGTTTTAGTGCGACTTCAGGTCATTGGAGTCCGTCGAGACCCTGGTGAGAGTTTTGTAAGACCAAAATAGAAAGCGGAATAAGTCGTCAAGGTTCGGGTTTCACCCCTGACTTAACAACTTTGTTCCTGTTTTTTTGATAAAAATTAGAGACGAAAATCGGCGTCAAAGTATGGATTTCACTCCTGATTCAACGCAAATTCTCGTGTTTATAGATAAAATGTGGGTCGAACAAGCGATCTAGTCGAGAGGTTGCGGTTTCCACACCTAGTCTCGACCTAATCCCTTGTTCATTTTCGAAAATTAAAGTGCAGTGATAGTGTAGCGTGCGCGAGAATAGCGAGAAATAGTAAGTAAGCTCGTACATAACCTTTACAGGGTATGCACAAGTTGGCATGTTGGTACCTAACTATAGACTAGGTCGTTTCTAAGACATCGACCCGGAATAGGTTGAGTCTTGCCTAATTCCTTATAGTTATGTCTCTGATACCAATCTGTCACACCCCAACCCATGGCGGAATCATCGGGACGCGACACTGAGCGAAACAGATTGTCTAGAAGTTTCCATAACAACTATAATTACCTATTATTAAAAGCAACATGTCCCATACCATGTCATAAAAGATAACATAATTATTACAGACAAGATCTAGTCAAATTGTTTTGTTCCGACAACTAAGATTTCAAATACAGACAATTGTTTATTTGTTTCTAGACCTTTCCTAACCTCGATTTCACAACAAGCCAAGCATATAAACATCCCAAGCACCTGTCACATACGTTAAAGTAAAAGTCAATACACATAGTGTAAAGGTGAGCATACAAGTTTAATAGATATAATAGAGTTCGAAATCGTTACGCATAACCAGCACGTACACAGTGTAAAATGAGGCATGTTAGTTATCGACATGAACCTATCGATACCAATGACTGCGGGTTGACTGCCCAAGGCAGTTCGTAATACACACTCACCACTGTGAGCCATGTAACAAATTGTCCTTAACAACCCCTGAGTGAACAAGTGCTGAGTCCAAACTATAGTACTATCATTGCTAAGGCAGGTAGACAGCATTCCATGTGTAAACATAACAAACAAGCATTCATTAAGTCACGTATAACATGCGGTAACGATTAGCGTTAAAGTATTGTGTAGTGTGTTCGATGTGATTTAGAATAAGTAACGTATGTAACACCCAAAAGTGCATAAAGCAAAATGGGACCGAGTATACTCACAACGATTGATGGATTGAAGAGAGCGCTAGAGAGTAAGGTTAGCCTGATCAGAACGATAGCATAAACGATAAGCGGCGCGTAAAACGGAGCAAAGTGTCAGTAGGTCAAACAACAATCCGATCAGATGGCAATCCGATCAGGTAGCCGGTCGATCGGGTGACAATCCGCTCGGATGGTCATCCGATCGGGTGACCTTTCGAGTGGATTGTTACTTCATTTGGGAAGGATGTGTTTGTGTATGATGGCTTGTCTTTTGAAGTTTTCGTTGTAGCATTTTTAAAACATGGAAGTATCTCTACCTTTCAGGTTGATCGATCAAACGACCGTTCTATCGGACATTTCTTGTCCTCTCGAACAATACAAATCCGACAACCTAGATTTTTGGTGAGTTTCTAGACCTCCTAGCTTGATTTGATGTAAAATGCGACTAAACCTGCAACATACGTTAAAATAATGTCAATACAAAAGTATTAGCGAGTATACAGGTTTGATATGTAATAGTGTAATAGATAAAAGTTGCGAATTTCTACATACATAAACGTAATACACGACATATATACTCACAAAACTGATACTACCAGCTAAGTCCTCGAGCTTCGATCGCGATTGCTAAACTAGACCCCGTCGGGCGCAATAGTACTATACTAGTCATGGTGGGACGTCGCGAGTATAAGTCCTAGCACATATGTAACTAGCATCACGTATAACTATGCACATTGGTCATTTACAATTGATAATTAGTTTAAGCATTTGATGTGATTTAATTTGATAGCAACGTATGTTACACCCAAAAGTGCAAAAGCAAAAAGGGTTCAAGTATACTCACAGTCGGTGCTCAGCAAGCAGCAACTTGGTTACAGATCGATAGCGTAAGCGTTGAACAGTTCGTGAAACGGGGCAAGGTGTCAAAGGATCGGACAGTACTCCGATCGGATGGTCACCCGATCAGATCACAGGCTTTGAAGTGTTTGTAGAGGAAAGCAGATTGCGGTGCTTCTGTCTTGAAGTCTTCTGAGGTTCAAGAGTTGCTGAGAGAGTGCACCTGAGCGACAATTTGAGGAATGACTTTGGCCACTTCCTTGGCCACAAGCGAGGCAATCCTCTTATCGGCGCTTCGTTTGGCTCTTCTCCTAGCTGTTCGTCTCGAGGTAGAGTTGTTGGAAGGCATCTAGACATAGAGATATTTGGAGTGAGATTCGATCATAATGATTTTTGAGTTAGCGATTCGATTGAGCGCGATCAAAACTTGTAGCGTGCAATATAACAGCTTTCACATAGGAGCCACATAGGAGACACGAGATTCCTAAGTTCTCACACAATGATTTTCTTATATCTAGATATAGATAGTTGTAGTTTATACTTACCCACATACATTTCGGTGTAGAATACGCGAGGATGCGATGAGAGGGAGAGAGCGAGAGCTTAAGCGCGTAATTAGACATTAGTTTTGTTGCGAACATTCGGTCTTCGTTTTAGATTGCGATAGCTGTGCGAGTTGTGCGTTTGGTAAAACAAGGAGCGAAAATTGGTAAATCGATAAAGCGCAAAATCTTAAATCGTAAACACATAGGCGTAAATAGATTCCATAAAGCGTAAAATCGGCGATTCGTAAGCTAGAAAAATAGACAGAGTGCCTCGGGTGTTTTAGGCATCGACTACCCAAGGTAACCCAACTATACCCAACAAGTCCGTGCACGCGCGTTGACCTAGAAGACTCATGCTTCCACTGGGATGCAGCTCATGGCACTCGTCTTCCTAGTCATCGCGTGGATCGAGTTATCATTATAGCCGAGTCCTTGGTGAGAGCTTTTAAAAACCATTTTGTAGAGAGTGGAACGGTTTATTAAGATACGGGTTTCACCCCTGACTTAATAATTTTGCTCCTAACTGTGGTTGTGCTCTTCGAATAAATTCGGGAGTTCCACTGGATTTTGAAATGGAGACATTCGTTGAGATATGGATGTCACTCCTGGCTCAACGGAAAGTTCTCGTGCTAGAAAAATGCGCTGAGTGAGCGATCTTATCGAGAGTTCTTGGTTTTCACGCCTGATCTCGACTGGACCACTCGGTTGTGTTATGCGAATATTTTCGAAAGTGTGTGTATTGTGTTGGCCATAGGAAAGGCTAAGTAATATTCCAGCCTTAAAAAAGGCTCTTCGCGCGAAGTTGTAGTATGCGGTGTTCACGGGAAGTTGTGTTTTTAGCGGATTCGATCGAGAGTATCAAGTAGGCCCGTGCAAATCCTATTGGGTTCGCACGAGTCGGCCTGTTGGTACCTAGACTATAGACTAGGTCGTTTCTAAGACATCAACCCGGACTAGGTCGAGTCTTGCCTAATTCTCTATAGTTATGGCTCTAATACCAATCTGCCACACCCCAACTGATGGCGGAATCATCGGGGCGCGGCACTAGGCGAATCAGATTGCTCAAGAGAATCTATAACAACTATATTGCGACAGTATTTATTACATTTGTTGTCCCACACTAACAATCAGTACAATCACATAAGTTATCACAGATTTCTTGTCCTCTCGAACAATACAAATCCGACAACCTAGATTTTTGGTGAGTTTCTAGACCTCCTAGCTTGATTTGATGTAGAATGCGACTAAACCTGTAACATACGTTAAAATAATGTCAATACAAAAGTATTGGCAAGTATACAAGTTTGATATGTAATAGTGCAATAGATAAAAGCTGCGAATTTCCACATACATAAACGTAATACACGACATATATACTCACAAAACTGATACTACCAGCTAAGTCCTCGAGCTTCGATCGCGATTGCTAAACTAGACCCCGTCGGGCGCAATAGTACTATACTAGTCATGGTGGGACATCCCGAGTATAAGTCCTAGCACATATGTAACTAGCATCACGTATAACTATGCACATTGGTTATTCGCAATTGATAATTAGTTTAAGCATTTGATGTGATTTGATTTGATAGCAACGTATGTTACACCCAAAAATGCAAAAGCAAAAAGGGTTCAAGTATACTCACAGTCGGTGCTCAGCAAGCAGCAACTTGGTTGGATTGAAGGGGGCGCCTGTGAGATAATCCTGGTTATAGATCGATAGCGTAAGCGTTGAACAGTGCGTGAATCGGGGCAAGGTGTCAAAGGATTGGACAGTACTCCGATCGGATGGCAATCCGATCGAGTGGTTGGTCGATCGGGTGACAATCCGTTCGGATGGTCATTCAATCGGGTGACCATTCGATTGGATTGCTACCTCGTTGGGAAAGATGTGTTTGTGCATGATGGTTTGCCTTTAGAAGTTTTCGTTGTAGCATTTTGAAAACAGAGTAGTATCTCTACCTTTCAGATCGGTCGATCGAACGGCCAGTCGATCGGGTGGCAACTCGATCGGGTGGCAACTCGATCGGGTGGCTATTCGATCGGACGGTGATCTGATTGGCAAGGCACTTTGGTTGATGATAAGTTCACAGCAGACTGGTCGCTCGATCGGGTGGAAATCTGACCGGGTGATAATTCGTTGAAACTGATGTGTGATGAGAATTTGTAAAACGTTTAAGTGTTGAGGATCCAAAAGTCAGCCGATCGGATGGCAATCCGATCGGACGACAATCCGATCGGACGGCAATCCGATCGGACGGCAATCCGTTCGTTGTTCAGATCCTTGAATGTTTGAAAATTTGTTTAAGTCTTGACCCCAAGTGCAACCCGACTGGATTGCAGGTCGATCGGGTGGCAGTCCGATCGGACGGCAATCCGATCGGATGGTAACCCGTCCCGCAATCTTATCATTTTACATCTTGGCTATTTCGTTAAGTTTTTTCGATTTGATCGAGACGTTTCGACTACGAGCTAAACAATGGAACTCCACCAAGTCCGAGTCACCGGATCAGATGGGAATCACCCCGTCCGATCAGTTAACTGTTCTCGATGGTTATTCGTGTTTACACGACAAGTCGGTCATCTCGTTGATAGGAATCAGTTCTCAAACCGACACATCCCTAACGAATGAGTAGAAGATCTGAATGAGCCCTAGTTCTATCGGTTGTTTAGTAAAGGTTAAGAAAGTTTGAAGAAAACCTTGAAAAACTTTAGATTCGGCTTAGATCTAGGTGAGATTTGTGTTTATACACCGTGAAATCTATTAGATCTGGACTGTTCTTGATGAGATGAGGTCACACTTCATTGTTCCTAAGAACTCCATGATGACATCACCTTGGAACGGCTCAAATCCGAGGATTTAACGGTGAAAAAGTGAGATTTGATGGTGAAAAAGATGAAGGAGTGCGTGTAGATCGTAGAAATACAAGATTTGAGATAGAAACTTACAAGAATTGAGAGAAATCGAGAGAAAAATGGTGAGAAGGCGTCTGGTCGAGAGAGTGCAGTCACATCAACTGTTGTTGATGTGACAAGTGGGGTATTTATAGGCAAATGAGGAGAAGGGCGGTGCAGTGCATCGGATCGGATGGTTGTCCGATCGGTTGGCTGTCCGATCGGATGGCTGTCCGATCGGATGGTAGTCCGATCGGATAGCCATTCGATCGAAGTGCCATTCGATCAAACACCTCCGGCGAGCTGAGTTTTGGCGTTCCGTTTCGATTGTTGAGCGTTGCGATAGTCTGGTTACACATTCTCATCCACATTTTCATATATTTATTATAATTAGCCACGTTGGGTCGTATATACATATCCATATTTCAAAGTTGCGATACCATAACTGGGTTTCGTTTCGAATATGTGTTACTTTGCGACGCTTCACGGTCGTCGAGGAGGGTAGAATAAATCCTCACTCAACGTCATCATGAACGTTAATGCGTGTGATGCGATGTGCGTTTTCTTGAGTATCGAGTTGCACTGCGACACATCACGGCTATCAAGGAGGGTAGAACTGGTTCTCACTTAACATCTTCGTGGTTGTCAGCAAGTGCAATGTGATGTGATAGCGATAAAGTATGCGTAATATGCGAAAATACTGCGATATAGCGATATATGCGATATAGGTACATTATGATCCGAATCTCTGGTGCTAGGCGTAACGAGTATAACGAGTCGTAACAACGCACGAACGTGCGGGTTGTTACATCCCCCAATTTATCCCTCCCTTTCAGGAGGTCTTTCAGGAATTCCACATACTTGTTCATACGCTGGAGAGCTTCTATGAATGGAAGATCAGGGAAGCATAATTTGCGAATGTTCTCTCCCATTTTTAACAAAATTTTTACTTAACATGATTATGGAGGATTAGGGACACGCAATTTACGAACATTATGAGGAGACGAGTCAACCAAACACAGTAGAATTTTGTGATGAAGAGAAAAAAAAGAACTTATAAGAAAACAACAACCTTCGAGCGGATTTGGTTGAACACGTTTGGAGAGTTCCACGAAACGACTTTGCTGAAGACGAAGACGATGATTAGTGTTTATGTGAATTTATTTTAAACTTGTTATGAACAAGAGAGAAATATAGGGAGAAAATTTATTCAATCTCATCATTCATCTGACATATATATAGTATATATAAACTAGTACAATAGAATCCCTAAAAGCCTAAAGCCCATAAACATTGGGTTGGGCCATAAAATGGTTGCATTCATAACACTCCCCCTCAGACATTTTATATTATACACTATCAACATTATATATTGGAAGATATTTGTAACACCCCGTGTTTCGAAAGTCAAAGTCAAAGTCAAGATTGAAGTCAAAGGGAGACAAGATTGCTAATTGCGATCTGTCACTCCCTGCTCAATTCCTGTTTTGACTTCTTTGACTTGTAGATAGTCTATTTTATGATTTGCGTTAGTTGTATTATGTAGAGTATCTATTAATAATCGAGGTTTATTCGATGTTTATCGCATGTTTTATCGCTTATCGCTAATCGCAATCGCACTCGCAACTCGAATTACGCGTTCTGGATATTGTCTTACGTGTGTGTGTGTGTCTTATATGTTACTTGTGCATGTTTATTTATGTTTATGTTGTGGTGATTAATCGAAACGCAATCGAAACTCAATCGCAATCGAATCGCAAACGCTTAACGCAAGTCAATTAAGGATGATTGTATGTCGATATAGTAGTTGGGATTAAAAGTAATTTGAATAGGAAACCCTATCGCATCGCAACGCTCAACACGTGAATCGAAATCGCAAAACTCATCGCGCCGTGCCCTCCAATCGAGTGGCCAGCCGATCGAGCTGCCACCCGATCGGGCTGCCATACGATCGAGGTGCCACTCGATCGGGCTGCCACCCGACCAGGGTAGCCACTCGATCGACCAGCCCTCTCCCCCCTTTCCTTTTATGGAAACCCTATAAATACCCCTGTCAACATCACAAACTTACCTATTCTGCACCTCTCGTCCGACCAACGCTTTTTGCCCACTTTTCTGTAGATTTCTCGCGATTCTTGTAAGTTTCCACCTAAATCTTGTACTTCCTTGATCTGCACGCACTCGTACACCTTTCTATCTTTTGAATCTTAACTTTTAACCATGAAATCACTAGATTTGAGGTGTTCTAGGATGATATCATCATGGTGTTCTTATGAACTTCATGTTTTGGCTTCAATCCACCAAGAACAACTTAGATCTGAACGATTTCCACACAAATAAACAAAGATCTTGCATAGATCTGAACATATTCATGATGAAAAGGGAATTGAGAGATGGTTTCTAACTTTCTTTCAACTCTTTTACACTCAATGCACTCAAAACCAATAGAATCGGAGCTTGTTCTGATCTTCTACTCTTTCTTGTTGATGTGTTGGTTCAAGATCTGGATTCTATCCATGAGATTACCGATTTCGGGTTAAACATGGGACACCGTCTCGAACAGTTAACTGGTTGGATTTGGGTGATTCCTGTCCGATCAGGCTACCAAGTATTGACGAGGTTCCTGTTGTTTAGCACGTTATCAAATCATCTCGAGAAAACGACAAACCATCAAAAACAACCAAGTGTAAGACGATCAGGCCGACCAGGACGGAGTACCGCCCGACCAGACTACTATCGGATCGGATTGTCACCAGATCGGGTTGCCACCCGATCGGCTTGCACCTTGGCCCCACACTTAACTTTTATTTCAAACTTCAAGAGTTTTGAACACCGAACGGATTGCCACCCGACCGACCGACCATCCGACCATGTGATGTTTTGAAACTTCAATACTTAAACAATTTTCAACACGTTCAATACAAACGGGATGTCACCCGATCGGACTACAATCCGGTCGAGTGACAAACTGCTGTGAACTTGTTCTCACTAAAGTGTCCAACCAATCGGATTGTCTGATTGTTAGTGTGGGATAACAAATGTAATAAATAATGTCGCAATATAGTTGTTATGGATTCTCTTGAGCAATCTGATTCGCCTAGTGCCGCGCCCCGATGATTCCGCCATCGGTTGGGGTGTAACAGGGGAGCTCTCAAATGTTCCATTGACTGCGGACTGTTCTGCAGGGTAATGAACAAGCAACCAGAGAAATTGACAGACACGAGGAATTTCAGAATCTCGTGTTTGTTTGGTAGTGATGTTTGAAACCACGCGTTGGCGAACCTAGGTGCAAACATCAATTTAATGCCCTACTCACTTTATGAAAAAACTAGGCCTTAGTGAACTTACCCCAACGCGCATAACACTTTCGCTCGCTGATAAATCTGTCAAATATCCACGGGGCATTTTGGAAAACTTGCTTGTCAAAGTTGACAAATTCGTGTTCCCCGTGGATTTCGTAATCCTTGACATGGAAGCTGATGAAAACGTGCATCTCATCTTCGGTCTTCCCTTTCTATGCACTGCTAAAGCTTTAATCAATGTCTTTAAAGGCACCGTCACACTTCGTGTAGGGGAGGAGAGCGTCGTTTTTAATGTTGCTATGTCTAGAAAGAACATAAGAAGAAAGGGTGAGTTAGTTTTCTCGGGTGGAGTTAGTGAAGTTGAGAATAGAGAGCGAGAGCTAACGTTGGAGGAAGAGTTCGGAGAGGAGTTGGTTGGTCTACCGGTTTATGAGCAAGACGTAGTGTTTGAACTGGAGGGTGACATTGCAATCTTGGAAGCTTTATGAAAAGGCATACCCTCAACGATGATTAAAATTAAGAGAAAGGGGGAAGTGAGAGAGAGGAGGTGACGAGAGAGGATAATTAGTCTAGAGTTAGAGCAAGAACCTAAGTGTGGGGATCATCCGACGACAGTGGTAGAAGAGGAGATAGAGTGGCTAGACCTTATGTTAGGAACACTGAGAAAAGCTCAGTGTGGGGATCATCTTGTAGTTTTCAATTCTAGGTCTAGATCCCATAAATGACTTTAGGTTTAGCGAGAGAGATGATAAGATTCAGAGAGGAACATGTAGCAGTTCGAGTGTTTTTGCTAGAGCCCATAAGGTTGATTTCAAAGGTGAGTTGGATCTTCATGATCCTATAAGTGAGAACAAGATATTAGAGAGTTTGGGTGACTACCCAATTTTGTAGAGTTTGTAGATGTTAGAGTCTTAGTCGTAGATTTTCGATTTTTTTGGTCTTTTTGGTAGTTTTCGTAGATTTTTGATATGTGTTTTATGTTTGAGTCTTTTTGCATAGATAAGTATTCATCTTAGAGTTGAGAACGCGAAGAAACGGAGTCTCAAGTGATTTTCGTGAAGAAATTATGGCTTAAAAGTGTGTTGGACGAATATGGTTGAATCATGGAAAATTCTAAGGCACTGAGCTCATAATTGAGAGAAACTTTATGTGAAAATCACCATTTCGCGTCGCGCAAAAGGGAATGGGTAATCTTGTCACGTCATGCGACAACCAACCAGGTCAACGAGTCAAAGTATTCTCTCGCGTCACGTGAGAGAAGGTGGTAGTACCCCTCGCGTCGCGCGACGGGGATGTTTTTGCAGCTAGAGTTGACTTTTGACCAGGTTTGGTCAGTTCTTCGCACTTGGATCAATTACGGTACGTGTTTCCCTATATTTTGAGTTATTTATTTTCTATACTTTGAGTCTAAGTTAGTGTTTTTTAGTTGGTTTTTGTTTAGAGTCAGTATTACGTTTGGGTTTTGTTTTGCTGTGTTTGTGCAAGTTTGAATTGTACCACCCATACTCAATCTCCATTTGGGTGGTTTCGGAGTTGTTCATCATATGTAAAGGCAATCTCGAGCTTGCTAGATGTCAGAGCCGATCGCGAATGGAATGTTATACGATCAAGTTGGACTGGACGAGAGTTTTGGAGTTTAGGCAATTATAAAACCAGCTAAGTCCTTTCTGATTTGCCCTTGTCTTTTTATTCTTATTTATTTTAGTCTTTTGAGTCAGTTTCCATTCCCGCATTGGGGACAATGCAAATTTTAAATGTGGGGATGGAACACTTGAGTCATAGTGTTAGTTAGCTAGTATTAGTTGAGTCGTTTGGGTCAGAAAAAATTTGAAAAATTCCAAAAAAAAAATTAAAAATCCCAAAAATCAAAAAAATGAAAAATGAAAAAAAAAGTCCCTGATTTTGAAGTTTGCATAATAAAAAATATGGCAAATGATAGAAAAAATCAGGCATATGGTTTTCAAATAATATATATGTTAGATGATAAATAACTGAAAACATGTCTGATTTGGGATGTGTGGGTAGGCCCAGCCGCTTGATACTTGTGGGTTCTCATATAGGAGAAATAGGGAAACTGATCCGAAAATAGTATAAGATATACCGTTATAATTTAAAACTGACAGAATTTTTTATCAAAGGAAAATGTGTTCCATTAAATAAATGAGCTAGATAAATGATGAGGCCTATGGAGTCTCCCTTGGGAATGGTGACCTTGTTCGAGACTCCCTTTAGGTTAATAAAAATATGATAAAAATATTGAAGTTCGTGTTGTCGCTTTCGGGGATGGTGACTCTGATTGAGACAACCTCTAGCTTAGGTATAAATGTGTCTAGTGCTCATGAAAAAAAATAGAGGAGAAATTTTGATGTTAAATTCTTTGAGTTTTGGTATAAAACGCTTAGGAAATAGTCCAGTGACCGTTCCTATTGTTTCATAAATTTGAGGCGGGATTAGGTGGAACTGTGGCTTCCAAAGTGTGAGACCCTAGGTTGACTATTGCACTTGATTAAACAATCATGATAATGGCTTGGAAACTGGTGTTGGGTTTAAGTGGATGCGTATACCTGCAATCATGGTTAACACATGAGTAGATTTCAAAGTTAAGTAACTTAGTTTTTGAAACCAGATGTAAACCTGATTATGATTCCATAGCATAATTATTTTTCAAGGACAAAAAAGAGGTAACTGTGGGGATATTTGATGTATTGAAAATACATCTAGTTCCATGTATAGTTTGTACAATTTTCGAGTCCAAATTGTATTGTTTTTAGTTAGATTTTGTATATTATCAAGTCGTTTATGATTTGCAGGTCTTGGGAGAGAAAAGAAGCTGAAACGGGCGAAAAACGAGTATAAATGAAGAAAACTGAGCCTCCTGACGAGTTATACATGAACATAAACAACCTATAAACATAAATACAAAAAGACAATCACATGTAAAATGCATCTAACGTGTAGACAAACCTAAACCCCTATCACACACCTCATCATGATCATCATCATCATCATATTCAGTAAATCTCACCAATAGCAAAACTAAGGTAGGGTCTGAGGAGGGTAAGATGTGGATGGCATTACCTCTACCACATAGGAATAGAAATGTTGCTCCAGTGAGACCCCCGGCTTAATAATAGTTTTGCATCAAGCCTTGGACATAAGGCACATAACACTCAACAATTAAAACAAAGGCGGATTAGTGCATGTACTCCCTTGCCTTTCAGCTATCAACGCCACCACATGATGCATGATTAACCATCCCCCTCTTTTAATGTTATTTTCACGAAATTAGTAAAATAACGTTAAAGTTAGTGCACTTTCACTCCCCCCATTCGCCCACACATATATACATTATATGCGCATACCGCAAGCGGGGCGTACCCTATCGCATACCTAAAACACATATATAAAACTAGGTTGGATCATGTACAAGACATAAATTTTGTACGAAGCATATGTGACATCTAGAGGATGACAAGTGTAATTGGGAGCAAGGGTAATTTAGTCATTTATCAAAAGAACAACTCCCCCCTTGATTTTCAAACGGCTATAAGGGTCTGTTTGGTATGGCGTAATGGAATAAACAAGGGAAGGGAATGGGCAAGGTAATGGAATGAACAAAGGAATGAGACGGATCATTACATTCCATAGTCTTGTTTGGTTACCATGCATGAATAGAATAAATCATTACCTTGTGTTGTTTAGTAGGTAAGAAAAGAGGAATGAACTAAATCGGCAATGGATGGTGGCGGTGATCGGTGGCGGCTAGTGGCGGTGGCAGCGACGGGTGGCGGTGGTGGTGGTTGGGGCGGTGGGTGGCGGTGGTCGGTGGGTGATGGTTGTTAGCGGGGGCGGCGATGATTGTTGGGGTTGGCGGTGGTCTTCGGTGGCGGGTGGCGGCAATTGTGGTGGCGACGGGTGGTGGTCGTGGCGACGACGGTGGGTGGTGGTGGTCGACGGTAGCGGGTGGTGGCCGCGGAAGATGGTGGTGGTGGTCGGCGGAGGGTGGCGGTAATGGTCGGGGTGGCAGTGGTCGGTGGTGGCAGGTGGCGGCGATGGTGGTCAAAGGTAGTGGCGACGGGTGGTGGTGGCGGCGGTGACGACGGTGGGTGGTGTTGGTCGACGATAGCGGGTGGTGGCAGCGGAGGATGGTGGTGGTGGTCGGCGGAGGGTGGCTGTGGCACCTGAGGAAAATCCGTAATCATCTTGATTTATCATTTTGATTTATCACTTCACTCATCTGGGATTGCTTATTAAATTTCGGGACGAAATTTCTTTCAAGTTGGGGATGATGTGACAACCCGAACTTTCAAGGGTTTCTATTTCGCGTTCTTGTTACGATCATATTGTTAAACGAAGATGTATTGGGTTATGCTTGGGTGTGAATTGGGCCATCCTTGTATCTGGAATGTTGGTGGTTGGGCCACACACATTTAAAGCCCAACCTATATATTGTTCTCTAGGCTCATACACTTAAAGCCCAACTCCACTAGTGGGCGGCTTGTTCCAGTAAAGCCCAAAGGTTTGGGCCGACCTTGTTGCTACCAGTTAAACACATGCACACAATATGGTTATTTGCTTTATTACGAAGTGCATGCCAAACAAATCCCTAAGCCCAAAACGAAACCTAAAGTGGGCCTGGCCACTCATTCGAAAACATACACACACACAAGGGGGTACGTGACTTGCATTATTCCACAAGAATTCTTGTAAGCGAAACCCTAGCACCATATAGTTGGCGGCAGTTATCCTTCTCCCCATCGTCCCTTCAGCAATGGCAGCCATCAATGGCACCCCTATTCACGTCTGCAATGTATCATGACCCATCGTAGACACGAAGGCGTTGCCGGAAGCACTCGAGGCTCTCCCCCTCTCGACTCGGTTCTCTCTCTCTCTCTCTCACAGACACCTGGTTAGTATTATCGGCACCGAATTAATTCCCACTTTGTGCATATACCGGCTCTGTAACGTGATGTTGTGTGGTGTTGATTTATATATATTTAAGAACAATTGTATTAGTTATGTATGTGGGTTGTTAACAGCATGATTAATAAGTTATATAATGTTATTGCTTGAGGTAGTGCATGGAACTAGGGTTTAGATTTCGGATATTCATACAAAGTATTGGGCCGAGGGGTTTGAGGGGCCGCTTAGCCCATACCATTATATTTATCGGATTTGCTGATTGGGCCAGGCTGTCACACCCCGATTTCCACGTATATCACCGGTGGGCCCGGTGGGGGATTACCGTGACGTAGTTGGTAACAATATAGTCAAACCACACAATTATATGAATGCACAGCGGAAGCAAAAGATAAATATATTACGTTCCGGATATGAAATAATATCAAGTGTTACGACGGAAAGTAAAGGATCCACAGGTGAATCAAATCAAAGAAATTGTTCAACAGACTTTAGACGCCTAGAACTTGCAAGATTCCTTATTAATGTCATGAGCAGCTCCCAGCCTATTACGTACTTGTACCTGTCACTTAGACTTTTGAAAATACGTCAGTTTTCACTGGTAAATACACTCAACTGACTCATTTGAAAATAGTTTAGGAAAATTGATTTAGATGCACCAGGCACAAATTATTTTGACACTTTGATTAAAATGCACAGAGGCAAAATTAATCTTTTATAACTTGAGACAATCATAATTATGATCTTGTATACAGATTTACATGTTCGTTGTACGTTCAGGGCCCGATGTAGAAACCGAGTCAAGATTAACAGACACGTCACAAGTATAGGCCCACTGAGCGTGAGATACCGTTTCCCTTATGCAGCTGTCAGGTGTATGCCTACACCCCGTGCATAAGACGTGACCATTTTATAATACAATGATGTCAAGGATATCCGGGACATGGTCATTAACCCCTAAAGGCTTTTATTTCAAACAATACAGATCAAACCGGGTTACCTCAATAACTTAATCACAATCCGATTAAATATTCAATACCCGACCAAGCGGTATTATTATACCGTATCCCAAGCCCGTATAGGGAAATAAGTTAAGAGTATTTACCTGAGCTAGCTCCTGTCTTAAAATAGCAAGAATAATAACTCAGCCGTATTCACTTAAGTAAGCGTAGGTACAATTTACCGGAAGGCTCTAGTCTGGAACGATGGTATAAATAACCAATTAGAATGCTAACGGGTCTTTAATTAAGCCTAAGCTTAGACCGGTTAGTCTTAAAGAATTGTTACGGTTTAATCGCGTGAAAGGCGAAAACCGTGAATGGAGTGTGATTTTGACCCAACAAGTTTGAAGACTTGTTTCATATGGGTATAACAATCATACTCTGGATTTTGGGGTTAAAACAATATAGTTTGACCCGTTTCGGCTAAATTATGTAAACTAGTTACATAAGCCGAACCGTGCGCGCAATAGGCGCAACGGGTAACCGTGAGAGTCTTACGCTTATTTCCTAAGTCAATATGCCTTAAAGAGGTTGTGGTATCAGTAGGATACCTTCCGTGATGCCCGTAACGATTTTAAGTTAATATTATGCCCCGTTGGGGTGTTTCGGTCATTTTAAAGACTTTTAAAAGGGCTTTTCGAGTTCTACAGGAAATCTGAGTTTCCCGAACAGTTTATAAAGTCTAAAATACTTTAATTATTATTTGAAATCAGTGGCAACTGGAATCGGGTCAAAAGACCTTGTAGAACTCATGTTTTGGCCGAAAAGGGCATATTCGGTATTTACCGAACCGTAGCCATAACCGCAGGTTATGAGCAAGGTAAAAATTATTAAAAATCTTTAAAATTCCCAAAATATTAATTTATAACAGTGGGTAAAAGTTTTGGTGACGAAATCTTGGTTTAGATGGGCGTTATGCTAATTGCGCCTTTTATTACAAAAGTTTATTTTAATTGCACTAATTAGCATAACTCTCATTCTAGACCTCGGATTGACGTGAAACTTTAAGGACATGCTTATAATTTATTAAGCAAGGTTCTGGTCCGTTCACGTATCCGAAATACTCGTTTTAATTTCAAAAGGCCGTTACGGTCAACTTTTAGGCGAATGACGGGAATGCGCAAAAGACTCGGATAACTCATGAACCGATCACAGAGGTTCATTCCAATATGTGACCTGGTCCTAAGAGAGTCCTAAGGAATATCTATACCTCACTAAAACGGGTCAGAACTGAAGTCAAAACAAAAGTCAAACTTTTGCGACATTCGGCTCCGAACCGGTTCAATATAGCAAATGGTCGATTCAAACGAGCGCAAACAAGTTTATATACTTATTATCATGTTTTATGATTATCAAAACAGGTTTCATATCATTTATATCATAGATTATGCAAGAATCGTTAAAATGGAATTCTGTTGACTTTTTATGCATTCGTTTGACTCGATTTTTGACATAGTTAGAGTGGTGATCGTGGGGAACCCTTTCAGAGGTTTATTACCCACATAAATACCAACTTATAACTACTTTTGATTCGAGATATGACTGAGCTATTTAGGAGTTATATCGAAGCCAAACCGTAGTTACGACGGTTGAATTTTTAGCTATATACTAAGCAAAAACTAAACTCCAAATGTTCTAAACAACTTACAGAAGTTTGAGCACGATTTAGATGGCTAGAAGAAGTCTTGGGAGCTTCAGAAATGATCAGAGAAGTTGTTTTGAGTTATGATTAAGTTGTGAACTTAATATGGCCTTTTATAGTAGTTTTCACCACAACTTTTTGACACACAAGTCCCCCAACTATCCACAACCTTCCAACATGAGTTCCTAATGCTTAGGGGTTGTTTAGGGACCAATTGGCAGGGTTTAAATGCATCTCATGGCGTTTAGAAGGCTGAACAGCCAATTTGAGCATGTTTCTGCATCTGGGCGCCTGACGCGGCCCGCATGGAAGATCCATGCACTTTGTACGCGGGTCGCCTGAGTTCAACATCAGACGCGTACAATTTAGGAGGCTCGCGGCCCGCCTCAACTTAACCCAAAACACAACGCGGCCCGCGAGAGGGTTATTTTTCAAAGATTTTAAATCTTTTGTAATGATGACTAAATCTTTGTAATAAATAACAAAATCTTTAGTAATTATTAATGAAATCTTTAGTAATCATTAACTTGACCTTTCGGGTTTTGAAGGGGTAACAAAATCTTTAGTAATTAATAATGAAATCTTTAGTAATCATTAACTTGACCTTTCGGGTTTTGAAGGGGTAACTTTGCGATTTGGCCCTTGATTATTTACAACTAAGGGCCTCGTGTTATTTACTCGCTTAGTTAAGTCCCTGGTTAGTTTATTTAATTATTCTGAAAGCCTTAACTTTCATTATTGACGCTTTTAACCCTTCTCATACGAATTCGATCGTAATTTCTCGTTTTAAAGCGGAACTTCGCAGAATTTATACAATATATTCTAGTGAGTGTATAATACTGTTACAAAGCCTCGGGAGTGTTAAAGGGCCACTCAGAGGTATAATTAAACATGTTGACACGATTAACCCCTGTAGCTTGTAATCTCTCACTTTCTTCCGCGTTTCGCTTCCGTACGATCCATGATTTATTCGTTTGAAGGTACGAGCATCGTTTAGGGTTACTATACCGTATATTTACCCTTCGTTGACATTTATAACCCTCGAATTTACATACTTTCAAGGTTTGTCAACTTTAGTCCTTTATTTAATATTTAATGCCACGTGTAAACTTATGACACGTGTTAACACATTATTGGACCCAAAATTTCGAGGTGTTACATCCTCACCCCCTTAAAATAAATCTCGACCCGAGATTTACTCAAACAAATAAGGGTATTTTTCCTTTCATCGTGGCTTCAACTTCCCACGTGAATTCGGGACCTCTACGGGCATCCCATTTGACCTTTACTATCGGTACATGCTTCCTTCGAAGCTTCTTCACCCGTCGATCTTCAATCGACAAAGGTTTTTCCAAAAATTTTAAGCTCTCATCTATATGCACATCTGTGTGTGAGATCACCAATGATTCATCAGCGAAGCACTTCTTTAGATTGCAGATGTGGAACACATTGTGAATTCCATTGAGCCCTTCTGGTAAGTTTAGCTTATAGGCAACTGATCCGACACGTTTGATAACCTCGAAAGGTCCTATGTATCTCGGGCTCAGTTTGCCCTTCTTACCGAAGCGCATCACCCCCATCCAGGGTGATACTTTTAGTAGCACCTTTTCACCTACCTCGAAGTGAAAAGCTTTACGCTTTTGGGTCTGCGTAATTCTTCTGCCTATTTCGGGAACTTTGAGATGGTCACGAATCTGAACAATCTTGTTCATTGTTTCGAACACTATCTCTGGTCCGGATAATTGGACATTTCCGACTTCCGCCCAACAGACGGGCGCTCTACACTTTCTACCGTATAATGCCTCGAAAGGCGCAGCCTTAATGCTGGTATGGTAGCTATTGTCGTAGGAGAATTCGATTAGTGGTAGGTTCTTATCCCAACTACCACCCAAATCGATAGCACATGTACGTAGCATGTTTTCTAACGTTTGAATAGTACGCTCTCTCTGACCGTCTGCCTGAGGATGGTAAGCCGTACTAAAATTCAAACATGAGCCCAAAGATTTGCTGGAAACTCTTCCAGAAATACGACGTGTTTCTAGTGTCCCGATCAAAGATAATGGACACAGGCATGCCATGCAAGGCTACGATCTTATCAACGTATAACTGGGCTAACATGTCGGAGCTATAAGTCTCCTTGATGGGTAAGAAATGAGCCGACCTAGTCAGTCTGTCGACTATAACCCATATCGTGTCATTTCCTTTCCTCGTTTTGGGTAACTTGGTAATAAAATCCATTGTTACACATTTCCACTTCCATTCAGGAAGTTTAGGCTATTGTAGCATGCCAGACGGCTTTTGATGCTCAGCTTTGACTTGCGTACAAGTCAAGCATTTGGCTACATAAGCGGCTACAGACTTTTTCAGGCCTATCCACCAACAATTTGCCTTTAGATCCTGGGCATCTTATGGCAATTTTTAGTTGTTGTTTAATTGGGGTTGCGGTCATTAATATATAAGCAATATGAACCGTCTTTCTTATTTAATAATATAAAACCTTTAGAATATTTGGGTCAGGCTATATGAGCCTATATCTTAAAACTTACTTAATCAAGGTTTCGATTGTTCTATGGCAATATAGAGTTCTCACAATGCTCCAGCCTACAGCGTAATGTTAAAATTAATTCTACCTGCCTTCCAGGAGGTAAGCAGGGAAAACTTATGAGAAGATAATCTAGATACAGGGAGACTACCGAGATTTTTCATATCTCAGGCTCCAGTTCATTCATTATTGTTTGTGCCAAACAAGTGACACATATAAGTCCACGAATTTCCAATTCGGGAACATTTACTTGGGCAATACCATTCTGGATATCTTCTTTGAATACTACTAGTCGACATTAGGACAATATGACCATTGGGATATCTCAGGGGTTCCATGTATTAAACTTCCATACTGATCAGGCATGGAAATAATCTATGGGACACATTAGGATACGCCAATCCTCATATGGTACTTTTATCAAACATAGTTTGGCATTCGCAGGCGATAGAAAAACAAATGAGAAAAATATATGAAAATAACATATGTTGTCGTATTCTATGCGAGGAAAGAGTACTTTTAGATTTTTCAGAAGGATTTCTTGCCGATACTAGAAGAATCGGTTAATTTGGTTTCTTTGGTAAGTTATACCTTGTGAATATTATAAAAGTTTGCTAAGCTTATGGTTTATTGGTATCCAATCCAAAATAAAACTCTTAGCATTTAAATTTCTGATAAAAAGATAGGGAAAGTACCTGAGGCCATTATTTATGAACTAGCTCAGGTATTTAGGCGCTTTCATTCTTAGGCTTTCCTTCTTTAGCCGCTTTTCCTTTGACATATTTAGGGCACGTGGTCTTGATGTGACCCTTCTCATTACAGCCGAAGCAGACTGCATTCTCCATGTCCCTGCAGTCCAACGTTGTATGTTCCCCCGATTTGCAGATCCCACATACCTTTGGTGGTGATCGGGATTTCGGTTCGAACCTGCACTTCCCATAGTGGCACTTCTTGCAGGTCTTGCATACCGGTTTCTGGTTGGACTTTCGTTTGTTCTTCTTTATAGAGCTCTGGGAGTTATTTTCCTCCCTTTTTCTTTTTAGCTTATCCTTGGCATTTGAGGTATGAACAAGGTCCTCCTTATGAGTAAGGAAATGTGGTTCCAGATAAAATTTGGAGTGAGTAGCATGGGGCTCCTTGAACTTTTTCACAGCCTCCTTCACAGCCTTCCCAACCGCTACGTTTATCATTGTTTGAAGAACATCTTCGGAAATTCTAAGGCTCACAATCGTAGCATCATCTGCATGTGCCACATCATTCATAACACGATCGACGGCTGTCTCATCTGAGTTTGCCATTTTCGATATTGGTCCCTAACACCAATAAAAATAACTTCTTAGCTGCAATCCAACAACCGCTATTCTTTATCCTGACGGCCTTAACATATACTAACCATGGTATTTATAGACCATATGGGCTAATATAGTACTAACATTCTCAACGAATGTTATTTAATATATTCATTATGTTTAGCCTAGGTCACGAAAGACCATCAATGGCGTTTAAGATTTGGGCCTAGTTCATCATCTTTTTTATAGGGGATCAAAACATCACATCTGTCTTTATTACATTGATGAATTTTGGATAGCTCGAAAGCTTGCCATAAGGATATCAGAAAAGAGTGATTCCTAATATATATCAACATCAATCTAGGATTTGTTGGAGCGTTTTCTTTAGTATCAACGACAAATTTCCATCTCGTATTAAATGATCGGAGTCCTAAACAGGCGGAGACAACAGTTCTCAGCAACTATGATTCATTAAAGAATTATATGTGCCAGTAATAACTAATTTCTGCATAACTGCTTGATAAGGAAGGTACCTGCTATATATTTATCATACTGCACCATCTCCTGGGAGTTCATCCAGACGACTCATGCGTTTGTTCTTTTGGCTTCTTCGGGCTTCTTCTGATTCCTAGGGCAGTTGGTCTTGATATGCCCCTTTTCGTTACAACCATAACAGGTTGCATCTTTTAGCTCCTTGCAATCCAGGGTTTTATGTTCCTGAGACTTGCAAATTCCACACGGTAGAGGCTGAGATTCAAATCTGCATTTCCCGAGGTGGTATTTCCTACATGTTTCGCACTTGGTCTTCTCAAACGACTGTTGGCTGTCTCTTTTAAACCTGGAACTCTTCTTATCGGAGCGATGAGAATTCTCATCCTCCCTTTTTCTCTTTCCATCTACAGAGGCCTTGGCAGCCTTGTTTCTAACCACATCGAGTGTGAGAGATAGCGACAGGTCTGCTGTTGACCTGAATGTAGTAGGTCTCGAAGCCTTAACACTGGCTTTGATTTCTGGGGCTAAACCCCCAATGAAACGAGCAATCCTCTTGGGTTCTGGTGTTACTAGGTAAGGAACCAGTCTGGACAGGGTATTAAAATTGGTAAGGTAAGCTTGACAATCTAAGTTTGTCATAACCAACGATAAGAAATCCGATTCGATTCTTTCGACCTCATGTTGAGGGCAGTAGTTCTCCCTAATGAGAGTAACAAACTGCTCCCATGTCATGTTATAGAGCGGGATCTTCCCAGTAGCTTGAATGAGAAACCTCCACCATGCCAGTGCCTCTCCTTTGAACGATTGGGATACATACTTTACTACATCCCTTTCAGCACAACCGCTGATGTCCACCACCGTGTCCATTTCATCCAACCAAGTCATTCAATCTACTGCTCCCTTTTCCCCCGTGAAATCTCGGGGTTTACAGGAAGCAAAGTATTTATAGGTACAAGACTTGGTACGTGGTTCATTATCGAACACTTGCTTCATGGATGGAACACTGTGTTCATTTGATGAATGACGATCGTCATCCTTCTTTGGTCCTTCATTCTTAGAGGGCGGCTCGTTATGAGGCTCTGAATGAGTTTTAGGGACAGATTTAGAGTGAGGTATAGATGAGGCTTTACTATTAGTCTCACTATATTCCCTAAATCGCTCCTCTACAGCTTTAGATACTGCTGAATCAATCAATGTACGAAGCTCTCCTCTGGTTATATTAATCCTTTCATCATCGCGATTTTCCAGAGAGTGACTGTTCTCTTCCTTTGACCTAGCCATGTAGCTTTATATGCTACATAAAATCAAACAAGGGCAAGGTTTATACGGAAGCTCTTACAGTTTTATCGTCTTAAACGATTTATTAACCATGGTAATATAAACCATATTGGTTAATTTGTTAGTTATATTTAATTATCATCTTCATTATAATTTATCCTAGTTATAAAACATCAAGGATATTAAGGTGGCGCAGAGGGCCTAGTCACAAGGACAAATTTTTAAATCATAAGCCATGATTTCAGAGAATCAAGGCCCTTAAATCTATTAGCACAACAGGCTTAGTCATAAGGACATATATAATTTATAAGCTATGATTTCAGAGAATCACAGCATGAAGGTATTCTGGCACAATAGGCCTAGTCACTAGGACATTTATAATTTATAAGCTAGGATTTCAGAGAATCAAAGCCTTGAGGTTTGAACCTTAGTTCATTACCTTTTTCTGACAGGGAGTCATAGACTACCACTGCCTTTTGTCTTATATGACAATTAGTATGGCCCGTAGGCACTACATCTCTATTGGATGTCTAATAAGTTTGGCCCGTAGGCACTACATCACTAATGGATGTTTAATAAGTTTGGCCCGTAGGCACTACATTACTAATGGATGTCTAATAAGTTTGGCCCGTAGGCACTACATCACTAATGGATGTTTAATAAGTTTGGCCCGTAGGCACTACATCACTAATGGATGTTTAATAAGTTTGGCCCGTAGGCACTACATCACTAATGGATGTTTTAAAAATGATCATCTTTATTGACGATTTAACCCATGATTTATAAATCACTAATTTGGGTTTTGGAATCCATCGAAGGATTCTCTTATAGGAATGACGCGTGCGATTTTTTTTTAACGAATCACATCTGCCATGGATGTTAACATGATCACAGAGGTTAACTGGAATTCCAAATCTTTTAATCAGGTCTTACCATCTTGGCCGGGTCTAAAAAGACACTGGGCTAGGTTTCACTCTTAAGATTTTTTTTTTTAATATTTATCGCAGAGCAATTTCTGAATTGAGGTGTTAAATATGGATCTGAATCTAATTATGGAACTACCATCTTGGCCCGATCTTAAAATGACACGTGGCTAGGTCTTGTCCTTTTTAGATTTTGCCATTTCATTATAATGGTAGATTTTGCAAAAGGAAATGTTATTTTCCGTTTATTTAATATTTCTTATCTAGAATGAAAGTCTAAATTTAATCATTCCATTATATAAAAGTAAAAGTATAAAGTTGCCCTAAGCGGGACTTGAAAGGAATAACGTTGGCCTCGTAAGGACTGAAAGATAATTATGTCCTTATAAGGATTAATAAGGAAACGATCTTCAGTAAAAGGAGTTTCTTCTTCATCTTATTTCTGAATGCTTTCTCCTTGGATGTTCGTTTCATTTTAGCCGCGGTACGAAGCTCAGCATCTCGGGCTCCGGGTGTGGAGAACCCCTATTACGGCTCCTTCGCTTGGCGACGTATCCAATATATAAAAATAATTGGAAGCAATAAATTCCAGATTAGAATCGGGAGTATTCCTATGTTAAGTCTAGACTCGAATATGTGCAATTGTGTCATTGAGATTAAACACATAAGGATAGTGTTTAATTCACTCAATGTTGGCTCTGATACCAACCTGTCACACCCCGATTTCCACGTGTATCACCGGTGGGCCCGGTGGGGAGTACCGTGACGTAGTTGGAGACATCATAGTCAAACCACACAATATAATAATGCACAGCGGAAGCATAAAGATAATTATATTCAACTATTGTTCGTAATATCAAATGTATTACAAATAGTCGAAAGGTATCCACAGGGGATCAAATAATAATATCGAAAAGTATTGTTCAACAGACTTTGACATCTAAAGCTTGCAAGACTTGAATAATGATGCCTGGAGTAGCCAGCCTATTACGTATTTTTCCAAAAAGATTAAGTGCAGGTGCTATACGTAATAGGCTGGCTACTCCAGGCATCATTATTCAAGTCTTGCAAGCTTTAGATGTCAAAGTCTGTTGAACAATACTTTTCGATATTATTATTTGATCCCCTGTGGATACCTTTCGACTATTTGTAATACATTTGATATTACGAACAATAGTTGAATATAATTATCTTTATGCTTCCGCTGTGCATTATTATATTGTGTGGTTTGACTATGATGTCTCCAACTACGTCACGGTACTCCCCACCGGGCCCACCGGTGATACACGTGGAAATCGGGGTGTGACACAGGCCGAGTGGGCTGTGTTAATTAGTTAAATTGTGGGTTGTGTAAAGTCTTGGGCCGCATGAAAACTGTTAAATCATTGGGCTGTAGGTTCAGAGTTGGGCCGAACACCCCGCTGAGTCTGAATCGACAGCTTACGTATTGGGCCGAACACCTATAGTGGTCATATGCTTGTTTGGGCTTGAGCAAAAAGGGTCGTACACCTTAGGAGTTACGTGTTTGCCTGAACTATTGTTTATGTAACACACATGAGACCTGCTTAATTATGTATTGATGATTTGAGTAAGTATGCCTATGTGTTTTTTTGATACGCTACTTGTGTGATGTGAACGATGAATATGTGAATTAGTCGTACATGGAACTGACTGTTATCGGTAACTGTGATAGGACGTATTTGATCAACTGTTAAACAAGTAAATAATCTTACCGAGCAAAACTAAGGTGAGTTCACTACTTTGAGCATGCGTCCCGGTGGTTTGGGACAGTCAGTGGGTATCCCGGGGAGGGATAAATCTTTTGGGTAAAACTGAGATGTTGGATAATATTCTCACTCTCTATCTCTTAAGTCCCATCTTTTGCTATCGTGGGTAGTAGCGGGGTATTAGTTGGTAACGCTACTTAGGTTTGGCACCCTCACGCCGTACCGGGGAGGACAGTTGTGAACTAATGACCCAGTCGGGCCCAGTGCTTTGATAGGAGCACTAGGGAAAGGGAAAAACATACATCAGGAGTCGTCTTGTTCAGTATCGAGATATTATCAACATTACTTTCAGAATTAAATTCAATGGATTAACTAAACACTTGGTAACTAACGTTTTCGTAAAAACTATGAACTCACCAGCGTTGCTCTGATACACTTGTTGCATACTCGCAGGTCGTTAGATTTCTTTGATTTGGAACTTGCTGTCTGGAGTAGCTGGAGTGGTCATGGGTTATACTGATTTGATACACATGATGGGTTTATTTCATTGATTATACACATTTGCTTTGAAACAGTTAAACTACTATTTACTTATTTCTTCCGCTGAACTTGTTGGATTTTCATTAAACTTATTGTTGGTACATTGCCTTAATAATTGGAAATTTCATTTGAAAACTTGTTATGAGTTCAACATGATTAGTGGCTCATTATTGGTATGTCACATGCCTAATAGAGTTTCCATGGGTGGTATTTTGGGGGTGTGACAGTTAGGTATCAGAGCCACTGGTTATAGTGAACTTGGTTTAAAAAGTTTTTATAAAACCAGACTATAACCAAACAGTTTTGACAACAAAGAATACGACCATGACACTCAGCTCCAGATAGCAAGGTTCGTCTCTCGTTTACTCATTGTACTACGTAACTAGTGAACACTTACATATGATATAGCATGTGATTGCACGTTTAGCACAACAGTATGAATTCACGTATTACTTGCATGTGTTGTATGACTGATAGGGTGGTATTTCCCTAAACATTCGTGACTCACGTTTCGTGATGCTTTTTGTTTGCTACTCGAGTTCGAGGAACCATTTGACATGAGTTAGGAGGAGCTGGGATGAGCATGCAAAACACAATATTATTGTGGGTGCACACATAATAATAATGTAGGGTGCATGTGAGTCCCAGTGAGACCTAACAAGTGAAAAAGGGGTCCCGTTCTGTTATTTGATCGATGTGAAACACAACAGTCTATAAGAGTCATAGCAGTGATTTCCTCTTACTTGAACGTGGCCTTTTCACCTCTCTCTGAATCCTTTTGAATCTCGATGCTATCGAGTATTACCTGAACTCACATCTGAACGCCTAGCGAACCGTGTAGAATGTTAGGTGCTTGCATGAACGTCCGTGAGTTGGTCTATACCTTTCTCACTTCTCTCCATTTGCTAGAACTCAGTGTATTCACGTCTTAGACCCTGAAATGCGCTCACTTTTGCAACGCTCTGGAAACAAACCGTGTTGTATTTAATCAATTTGGAAGATCGATGGACAGGAGAATGAGCGTAGTACTTCACCGACCCCGGTATTTGAACAACTCTGGTTATCGGCGACGAACACCAGTGAATTGGCTTCAAACGAATCCTTAACCCTAGCAAGTGACTCATGGGAGCCAACCCTTAGGAATCAAACAGGACATAATCGATGACGATTGATTGTAGAACGGAATGTATAACCGCCCGTACCATGAGTAGTGCCTTAGGACGAGGCATGAATTGTGAAACGATGGACCCTGTTGACGAGAGGACGCCGGACACCATTACAGGCAATAACACTGGGGGCAACAGTCACGGCAACATCACGGTACTAGTAATCGTAGCCTAGAGTATGGAAATGAAGGTGCCTACGACACGGTTTGACCGTTGATAATTCAAGACGACAACAACCAAGGGAGCGATGACAGTATTGGGAATCCACGTGATCGTAACAACAACACCGGTAGTGGTGCTCGCGGAAGGACATTTAGGAATGACATGGGCGATGGTAGGATAATAGCAACATGGTAGCTTGAATGGGTAGCAAATCGCTTCGCCTCAGATCTGTTTAGCCCTGATACTTCTCGAAACCGAACCTATTGTGGAACCGGCCGAAGACAAGTCAATTGACACCTCATAAGTTTGTTGGGATGCGAACTCGACCCAGTGGGACAAGTGTTCGGCATCGACTTTCCTCCTATTATCTTTGATGGTTTCGATGCAGTAGTTGTGTAGATTGGTTAACTAGATATCGCGTAGATATACCCTGTAGGGAGGAAATTTTGCGTCACTTTACATTTTGAAGCGTCAGAGTGGTGTAAAGATTAGCATAGTATCAACAAAGAAGGCCCAGAAGTGTCTACGGAAGGATTACCCCGCTATGTTGGCACACGTTACTGATGTTAAGGCTAAGGAAAATAGGATCAAGGATCCACCAATTGTCGTGACTCATCTCAGTGTGTGATTCGAGGAACTTTCAGGTTTACTACCACAACTGTTAGTCGGAATCTCAGTTGATCTCACGCCAAAGGCAGCTCCGAGTACTCGCACTCTTACCGTCTTGCACCGGGAGGGTTGCAAGAACTGTATAGGCTACTACGAGAACTGTTGGACAGGAACCTAGTTTTTGCTTTGGGGAGCCCCAGTTTCATTCGTGAAGATAAGCCTTTTTGTGCGGGTACTGACTACCGAGAACTCATCAAGGCGACAGTTGGGAACTGTTTGCCTCGACCATGTATTGACAACCTGTCGATAGTTGCAAGGGACAAACTTTCATTCAAGGATTGATATACGAGCAAACTATTAGCAGATGCAAGTCCAAGGGGAGAATGTTCTTAAAGTGGCTTATCAGACGCAATTCGGCCATACGACTTTGTATTCCATGACCATTGGGGTAATTATCACACCAGCAGCTTTATAGACCATGTGAACCGACCATGCTATTGGGTGACGTTTTGAATCCTTTCCAGGAGAAAAGAGCACCATGGACAGCTTGGTATCTTATTTGAGAGCTCCTGAGGGAGGAGCCACACCGCGCGAAGTCATAATAAATGTAACTTCTGAATTCGAGTGGTAACCTTTTTGGGTCATATAATCAACGAAGTGGGAATGCACGTGGATCTCACTAAGACCCGTTCGAGGATACAACAATTTCTTGGTCTCGCTTGATGCTATCGCAGATAATTGCAGGATTTTCGGAAGTCGTGCACCTTAAATCTCTTTACCACAGCCGGGTGCTATGTTCGTGAAAGACAGGACAGGAGGACGTCTTTTCAGCTTTCGAATCCCAACTCTGCAATGCGCTGAAGCATCGTCCCTACCCGAGAGTGTGGATGATTCGGTGGTATATCATTATGGTTCGAATCAGAGTCCCAGTTACACGTCGATGCAACGCGTGAGAGTGATGACTTACGTAATGGAGTTCCAAAGAGGAATTGCACGACACACAACCAGTGGTGGAAACCATGGTCTTTGGGTTTACTTGGAGGCATTACTTGGACGGTGCCGAATGCGTTACTTAGACCGATCACAAGGGCCTCCCGTGTACTCTGGTTTCGAAAGAGCTAAATCAGTAAATGACATCGTTAGATGGAACATTTGGGAGGATTACGACAGTGGAACTTGAACGTGTATGAGCTTTGTAGCTCACTATCGACTCTAACTTACCTGATCAGATTCGCTCTGTTCAAGCTGCAGAGCTGAAGGGAGAAAATTTTCAAGTTGAACCCATGCGGGGCATGGAAAAGCAACCTTGGCAGGCCGGACGATATTCGCTATCTCATAGAACGAATGTGGATCTCATTATTCAGTAACTGTAGGAAATTTGTATTACGCAAAGCACCCCGGCCTCGATATTCTAGTCGTCTAGGTTTTGATGTGAGACATTAGAATTTATAAGCCTTGTGTTGGTAATCGGGCATGAAGGCCCACCTAGCTATGCATGGGAATGATGTTGGACTGGTCGGGAAGTCAAGGTACAGTATCAGCAACCAGAAACACCCATATGGAAATGAGAACAGATTGCCGTGGAATCTGGCACTAGTCTACTTACAACTCAAAACGGAAACAGCCTCACTTGGGTGATCGTTGATTGTCTCACGTTATCAGCACATTTTCTTTCAATTAAGGAAACTGACGAGACTTCACAGCTGTGAATGTTCCTCTGAGAGAGGCGACTTTTAGGCACGAGGTGCCAGCTTCTGTTACCTTTTGATTTCGAGCTATACCTGATTTATGACCGGCAATACGCAACACCCTTGGCTCACACCTGGACATGAGCATTACTTATCACTGTAGGGCAACCGGGCAGAGTAACGAACCATCCTGACACACGAAGACATGCTGCGAGCATGTGCGTGATTGACTTTAGTAAACATTTGGGAAGGACACTTATCTTTGGGTGAGCTCTACTGTAGCCGTTACCGTATTAGTATGCATACAACTCTGTTTGAGGCATTGCATGGTAGATAATGCCAATCTCCTCGTGGACTGAGGTGGATGACAACCTAATCACGGGTCCAGAACTTGCACTTGGGGAAGATTATTTAGATTGGAAATCGTGTGGCGACAACTTATGATCGCCAGGAAACCTGATAACTTAGGAAACACCGGGAGTTCGTTATAAGCGCTAGTATCATGTTGAAAATCTCACCCTGGGAGGGTATGGTACGCTTGGGAAGGATGGCAAGCTTAATTTACGTTACGTAGAGATATTCAGAATTCTGGAAAGAATCGGTCACGCCGCCTATAAACTCGAGTTACCCGACGAATTGGGTAACGTGCATGATATCATTTATGTCTCGAATCTAAGGCAGTGTTTGTCTGATGAAACACTTGTGATACCCTTATTAGTGTCTGAGGTTAATGACAAATTGTGGTTGTTGAGGAATCTACTGAAATCATGGACCGGGACGTGAGGATTCGTTAGCATAGTCAAATCCTGATCGCGAGAGTTCGTTGGAACTCAATACGTGGATCGGAGTCCATGTGGGAACACAAAGATCTGATAAAGCTCTGGTATCCTCAAATGTTCAGACGGTTGAATCAACTTTTGCTGAGACTGGAGAATTTCGGGACGAAATTCCCTTTCAAGTTGGGGATGATATGGCACCTGAGGAAAATCCGTAGTCATCTTGATTTATCATCTTGATTTATCACTTCACTCCTCTGGGATTGCTTATTAAATTTCGGGACGAAATTTCTTTGAAGTCGGGGATGATGTGACAACCCGAACTTTCAAGGGTAGTGTCATTGTTTCTCTTTCGCGTTCTTGTTACGATCATATTGTTAAACGAAGATGTATTGGGTTATGCTTGGGTGTGAATTGGGCCATCCTTGTATCTGGAATGTTGGTGGTTGGGCCACACACATTTAAAGCCCAACCTATATATTGTTCTCTAGGCTCATACACTTAAAGCCCAACTCCACTAGTGGGCAGCTTGTTCCTGTAAAGCCCAAAGGTTTGGGCCGACCTTGTTGCTACCAGTTAAACACATGCACACAATATGGTTATTTGCTTTATTACAAAGTGCATGCCAAACAAATCCCTGAGCCCAAAACGAAACCTAAAGTGGGCCTGGCCACTCATTCGAAAACATACACACATACACAAGGGGGTACATGAGTTGCATTATTCCACAAGAATTCTTGTAAGCGAAACCCTAGCACCATATAGTTGGCGGCAGTTATCCTTCTCCCCATCGTCCCTTCACCAATGGCAGCCATCAATGGCACCCCTATTCACGTCTGCAATGTATCATGACCCATCGGAGACACGAAGGCGTTGCCGGAAGCACTCGAGGCTCTCCCCCTCTCGACTCAGCTCTCTCTCTCTCTCTCTCTCTCTCTCTCTCTCTCTCATAGACACCTGGTTAGTATTATTGGCACCGAATTAATTCCCACTTTGTGCATATACCTGCTCTGTAACGTGATGTTGTGTGGTGTTGATTTATATATATTTGAGAACAATTGTATTAGTTATGTATGTGGGTTGTTAACAGCATGATTAATAAGTTATATAATGTTATTGCTTGAGGTAGTGTATGGAACTAGGGTTTAGATTTCGGATATCATAAATAAGCAGGAGGCACATGATTGAATAATTAAGTGTGAGTAAATGGTTGGATGGTTGGTTGATCAATTTTGAGTTAATTATGGTTGGGATATTCATAGTTGAAATCTATAAAGTGGGAGTCACGATTTGCAATTGTTTGACTAATTTAATGATAAGGGTTATATATAACAGCATGTTAACTCTAAAATTATATGACATGTAATTGTTAATTATAAGCATCTTGAGCATGTGTTTTGGTGTTCATCATATGTCATTATAAACGTGTAAGATGATGATGTGGAATTAAGGTCTTTACATATATTTATATGCATGATAAGGGTTGATGAAACAATGAATTGACAAACCAAAAGGGATAATAGCTTCGGATGAATAATGTGATGTTTTGATTATGTGCATGAATCATACTAGCAAGTCATGAGAAATTAGGAAGTTGATTAGATTGTATAAATTGTTGCAATTCATACAAAGTACTGGGCCAAGGGGTTTGAGGGCCGCTTAGCCCACACCATTATATTTATCGGATTTGTTGATTGGGCCAGGCCGTGTGGGCTGTGTCACGGCCCTAGCCCCGATTTGACCTGGTCAAGAGCCGCGGGACAGGAACCCCGTGGTATTTAATTTAGGCGACAGCGGAAGTCTTTAATACAGGATCTTTTAATACTAAAAATGCCCGTTTACTTTATTACATAAGTTTAGGGATAAAACCCTGTAATTTACAATAAAGGGATTTCACTGGGAAATCTTTATTTTCCAAAACATGTTTCTTTATTTATTTATATTGAGCCACTCCTTTAAGCTTATAGTGCTTCACGGCACTTTTCCTGGATTACAACTGATCACCTGAAACATGTTTGAAAAAGCTTTTGTCAGTGGGAAATACTGAGTGAATCATTCATTTTATTTAAACGACGCATTTGTTATAATTGACAGTATTAAGAGCGATTACAATGTTTTTGTTTATCAACCAACTACCCACAGTATTTGTCACTCGACCAGCCATCGGTAGCATGTGCCCAATGGTGTCTGTGACTATGGTCATATCACCCCTTGGCTAACCCGTTTGTCCAATGGTGACGGTTATCAAGTATGTATACAAAACCCCACATACCGGCTATAATTTGGTGATTACAAAGACTTAATCCCTGTAATTATAACTTTGAAAATAACTTGGAGTTTTGTAAAACAGTTGATAAAAAGAGAATGACTCACATTGCAGATTTATGTAAGCAGAGCGTAGCCTATTGATTAGCCTGTTAACCTAATTTAAATAACAATGCACATGAACCAGGTTAGTAACTAATACAGCATTTACGACAATTCACGATATTAAAACCCTCACAACAAATGACAAAGTGCGATACTTAAACATTCATCGAATTAACGACGAATGACAAAGTATAAACTCAATTTGAGCAGCACTTAAACATTCGTTGGATAGTTTCAATCGATCGGACGTTGAATCGTAATAGCGATCGAGTTATTACCCTGATTATCGCGGCAGCGTTTCGTGATTTGGGTGTGTTTGTAGTAATCTACATATATCTCAGTGTATGAAACGAAATTATATGTCGAAATAAGCAATCTGATCAAGTCCCAAGCCCCCCTATTTATACCCGAAATTGGAGCCTCCCGCGTGTCACGGAGGGATCCTTGGTCCCCGTCGCGTGTCGCGAGGCAGGTCCCCCTAGCCTAGGGTAGGCTTGTCACCTGGGTAGCCCTGCTGAGTCGACGTATAATGAAAATTCGATTTAGACAGCGAATTCGGAAGATAATTATCAATTAGGGTTTAACCCCCTTGAGTTTTAGGGGCCCTGATCCTGATTCGGAATGTTCTGAAAATTTTAGGGTTTATGCAGAATTACTTGGGTTTCTTAGTTAGGGTTTCCTTATTAGACAATTAACATAATAAGTATTGATTTTAGTGAGAGTTCTTACATCCTCCCCACCTTAATAAAAATCTCGTCCTCGAGATTTACTGGAATAGATGAGGATATTTCCGCTTCATTTCTGATTCCAGTTCCCAAGTGTATTCTGGTCCTCTTTTTGAATCCCACTTGACTTTGACTAATACTAGTCGTTTGTGCTTAAGAAACTTGATCTTTCTATCTTCTATCTGCAGTGGTTTCTCTATAAATTTTAACTTTTCATTTACCTCTGCATCTTGAAGAGGTACTACCAGGGATTCGTCTGATAGACATTTCTTGAGATTGGATACATGAAACACATCATGTACTCCAGCTAGTTCTTCTGGTAGTTGTAAATGATAAGCAACTGGTCCTATTCGTTGCATTACTGGAAATGGTCCTATGTACCTTGGACTCAGCTTTCCTTTTTTACCAAATCGTACTACTCCTTTCCAATGAGAGACTTTCAAAAGTACTTTGTCTCCGACTTGAAACTCTAGTGGCTTGCGACGATTGTCTGCATAACTTTTCTGGCGATCTCGAGCCGTCTTCAGTCTTTCTTTGATCTGAGTTATCTTGTCGGTGGTTTCTTGTACGATTTCAGGACCTGATAATTGACTTTCTCCTATTTCTGCCCAACAAACTGGAGTTCTGCACTTGCGTCCATACAGTGCTTTGAATGGGGCAGCTTCAATACTTGAATGATAACTATTGTTATAGGAGAATTCAATTAAGGGTAAGTGGTTATCCCAATTACCACCAAAATCAATTACACATGCTCGGAGCATGTCTTCTAGAGTTTGTATTGTTCTTTCACTTTGTCCGTCTGTTTGCGGATGATATGCGGTACTTAAATTTAGTCGAGTTCCCATTGCTTCCTGGAAACTAGTCCAGAAATGGGAAGTGAAACGATTATCCCTATCCGATACAATGGAGAGCGGAACTCCATGTAAGGATACTACTTCGTCTCCGTACAACTTGGCTAACCTTTCCATGCTAAAGGTCTCCTTCATAGGTAGAAAATGGGCTGATTTGGTTAATCGATCCACAATTACCCAAATCGCATCATTACCCTTCCTGGTTTTGGGTAACTTAGTAACAAAATCCATTGTTATGAGTTCCCATTTCCATACAGGCATTTCTAATTGTTGTAGTAGTCCTGAAGGTTTTTGGTGTTCTGCTTTAACTTGGAAACAAGTAAGACATTTTGATACATATTCAACTATCTCCTTTTTCATACCTATCCACCAGAAATTATTCCTTAAATCTTGGTACATCTTATTGTTACCGCGATGCATGGTATACCTAGATTTATGGGCTTCTTCTAAAATCTTATTTCTTAATTCTCCTTGCTTAGGTACCCAAATTCTTTTCTGGTGGAATCTCCAAATTCCATCTTTTCCTTGTTCTAACTCTTTTATATATCCTTTCATTCCTTTCGCATCGTCCTTGATTGCTGTTTCTTGAACTTCCTTTAATTGTTCCATTAAATCTAATTGCAGATTTAACCTAAGAGTACGAACTCGTTGTTGCTTCTCATGATACTTACGACTTAAGGCGTCAGCAACTACGTTTACTTTTCCTTTGTGATATTGAATATCACAGTCGTAATCACTTAGGATTTCCATCCATCTTCTTTGCCTCATGTTTAATTCTTTTTGCCCAAATATGTACCTTAAGCTTTTATGATCTGTATAAACAGTAAACTTATTTCCATACAAATAATGTCTCCATATCTTAAGGGCAAAAATTATAGCTCCTAATTCTAAGTCATGAGTTGTATAGTTTTCCTCGTGTTTCTTCAATTGCCTGGAGGCATACGCAATTACCTTCTTGCGTTGCATTAGCACACATCCTAATCCTAATTTTGAAGCATCACAATATACTTCAAAATCTTCAGTTCCTTCTGGCAAGGCTAGAATTGGAGCATTTGTCAATCTTTGCTTTAATATCTTAAAAGCTTCTTCTTGTCTAGGTCCCCATTCAAACTTAACTGCTTTACAGGTTAACTTAGTCAAGGGTACAGCTATCTTAGAAAAATCCTTAATAAATCGTCTATAGTATCCAGCTAAACCTAGAAAACTTCTGATTTCCATAGCTGTTTGTGGGACCTTCCATTTGGTGATTGCTTCTATTTTAGAAGGATCTACGTGAATACCTTCGTGATTTACCATATGCCCTAAAAATTGCACTTCTTGCAGCCAGAATTCGCACTTCGAGAATTTGGCGTAAAGCTTTTCCTTTCTTAACAAAGTTAAGAGTGCATGCAGGTGCTCACAATGTTCTTCCTGACTTTTGGAATAAATAAGTATATCGTCGATGAAGACAATTACGAATTTATCCAAGTATGGTTTACAAATCCTATTCATCATGTCCATGAATGCTGCAGGAGCATTCGTTAGCCCGAAGGGCATGGCTGTAAACTCATAATGACCATACCTTGTTCTGAAAGCAGTTTTAGGTATGTCTTCCTCTTGTACTTTCAACTGATGATATCCGGAGCGTAAGTCTATCTTAGAAAAATACCTAGCTCCCTGGAGTTGATCAAAAAGATCGTCAATCCTAGGTAATGGATATCGATTCTTAATTGTAACCTTATTCAGTTCCCTATAATCGATACACATTCTCATTGATCCATCTTTCTTCTTCACAAACAGCACTGGTGCTCCCCAAGGGGATGAACTAGGTTGTATAAATCCTTTGCTTAGTAATTCATCTAACTGTTTTTTTTTAATTCTAGCATTTCAGTGGGTGCTAGCCGGTAAGGTGCTTTGGCTATTGGTGTAGTTACAGGAATTAGATTAATCCTAAACTCTACTTCTCTATCAGGTGGTAACCCGGGTAATTCTTCTGGGAATACATCGGAATATTCTGAGACTACTGGGATTTCCTGAAGTTCCTTATTCTTAGTGTTAATGATTACTGAAATCATGTACACTACTTCTTGTTTTCTTGAATAACTAGCTAACTTCATTACTGAAATGAATTTCAGTGGTTTTCAAGGTTTATTTCCTATAATTGAAATTACTTCTCCTGTAGGTGTCTGGATTTCTACGGAATTCTTATCACAAAGGATTCGAGCATTGTTGGTTACTAACCAATCCATTCCTAACACGACATCGAATCCGGCTAATTTCATAGGTAATAGGTTCGCAGAAAATTTATGACCTAAGAGTTCTATCTTTCCTTCTTGCAAAACCTTATCTATGTTGACAGAATTTCCATCTGCCGTTTCGACTGTAAAAATCTGCCTAAGGGTCTTTAAAGGTAAGTTAAGAGCTTGGCAGAATGAGGTATTAATAAAACTTTGATTTGCACCAGAGTCGAATAATACTTTTGCAAACACGTCGTGAACTAAGAACGTACCAGCTATCACATCGGGAATGAGTTCTGCTTCTTAAGTGGTCAGCTGGAATGCTCTGGCATTCTTTTTGGTAGCTCCGTCAGTCGTCTTGGCTTTCTTATCTGCTGGTTTGACCATTTTGGGACATTCTGATTGAAAATGTCCAGTTTCTCTACAGTTATAGCAGATTCTTGTTTTCTTTCTGCAGTCTTCTTCACGATGTCCTACAGCTTTGCAAAAGTTGCAGGTCACATTGCATCTTCCAAAATGTTTCTTTCTACAATTCCTGCAGAAAGGCGGATTTGAGGATTGCCCCGTTCCTCTTTTCTTAGTATTGCTATTATTACTCATACGAAATCCTTGGGTAATTTTCTGAGCTAATTCTTTCTTCCGGTTTTCTTCCCTTGTACGTACCAGTTCGTCAGTAAAGGTGTTAGCTAATTCTACCGCATCGTCAATAGTGCGTGGTCTTGCAGCTTTAACGATATTACGGATCTCTCCAATTAATCCCCAAATATAACGGGAAATGAGTACTGGTTTTGGCGAAGCCAGGGTTGGTACTACTCTCGCATATTCAAAGAATGTGGAAGTATATCCTCGACAATCTACACCTACCATACGATGGCTCAGGAACTTATTTGCCATTTGTTCCTTTTCATATTCGGGACAAAATTTTCTTTCCATTAGTTGCTTAAAATCTTCCCAATTCATGGCATAAGCCACATTCCTTCCCTTGGCTTGAAGTACCGTATTCCACCATTCTAGCGCCCCTTCTTTAAAAAGGTGTGACGCATACATCACCTTATCTTCTTCGGCACATTTACTTATCGCAATTACTGCTTCGGTTTTCTCTAACCAACGCAGTGTTGCAGTTGCCCTTCATTTCCTGCAAATTCTGTTGGTTTACAGGCAAGAAATTCTTTGTAGGTGCAACCAGGCGTTGCAGCTTTCATTTTCTTAGGAAGTCGTGGATTATTATCGTCATGATTGCCACCTCCATTTATGCTATTACTACCGTTATCTTTCGGAGTACATTTACTAGGAATAATTTGTTGAGGTTCAGCAGGTTTCTGAGCAGCAGCCAGGATTGCGGGAATAGCATTGGTTATCCCTTGAGCAACGATATTCTCGATATCTTGCCTAGTCATAAATTGATTTTCCTGATTTTGATCAGATTGATTTGCTTCATTAACTGGTTCATTACCAGCGTTTTCCATCTGGTAATTATTATAGGGGTAATTTATTAGTGTCAAATAATCGATAATTTAGAATATAATAAAATAATTGCACATAATCACATAAATCTTTCAACACATGTATAGTCAAAATTGTCGATTTCTCGACTTCCATTTTTATAAATATTAGGCATCCGTACACATTGTTTATCTTACAACGTTTTATTCCTATTTTACAAAGTTATATTTTTGTTACTACTATTATTATACAAATACAGTTTCCCAACCCTTTATTCCTTTGTCAACTAGCATTTTAATAGCGACGTTCCCTCTCGTCGTATTTCCAGGAGATTTGTTCTCCCATTTCCCGAATCCTATTCCCTGTGCCTATCAGCTCTTCGCCAAACTGGCGGAGTTCGGCTAAGTTTTCGTTGCTCATCGGTGGGTTTGGTATAGGTTCTGGGTCGAACTGAGGGAGAAAGGTATAAGGACTATTTATTATGTTTTGAAACTGCCAATCGTTAGTCCACCACTCGTCCATTCCTCCTAAAGGTTGAGTGCGGATTAGAGGGTCTGGAATAGCTGGTTCAAAATTCACTGGAAGTTGGGTTTGAACAGGATAAGAGTAGAGGTTATTGTTAATAGGCCTGATAATGTCACAACTTGCCAGTATACGATCTAATTCTTCCTGCAGCGGCAACTCCTCGATTTGCCTAGAACTTTCCCCGATTTCTATTCCCATTTGCTTAGAATTTTCCTTGACTTATATCCCTGCTGGCCTAGAACTTTCTCCGGTCTCTATCCCTTTTCCTTTATCCATAGGATTTTCTATTTTGAGAATTTTCCTAATTGCTGGTTTCCTCCTGCGCACTTTCCTCCATCCAACATATCTTCTTCTTTTCTTAGGCTTTGCTTTCTCCAGAGGTGGAGCTTGAAATTCCATAGGTTCCTCCACATCAGCAATGTAACCAGTGAAGTCGTTGGAAACTTCTATTGGTACAGGATAGAGATTGAGATTCTGAAAGGTTTCAGATAGCTCATTCATGCTGTTTAGCATATATGCAAAATGCACACAAAATGCTAAGTTAAAATTTTATAACAAAATTTCACAAATAACATTTAAGTATTATTGCATACCGTATAATTAATTTAATACAAAGGACAACTGAAATTTAAATACACTAGGATTTATCGTAACTTATTTATTTACGGGATAACTTTTCTTTAGAGCTTCTGGCTTGTAGGTACTATAGGTACTAATACTGATTTAAAGGTTTGCATTCACTGCTACAGTGGATAACATGTAAAGATCTGCCCATTTTTCATCTAATTTGTCTTCCCAAGGTGGATTATTGCCTATTTCCTGGATTTCTGGATTAAACCTCACTTTCTTTGGTTGTGATTTCTTTCCTTTCTCTCGACTTTTCCTAATAATCGAATTTCTTTTCTCTGGGGTAAGAGGATTCTCATATTGTGCCTTACGGACAAGGATTCCTTCCTCAATTTCTGCTGGGTATTTTGAGGATGAGGTTCCTTTTTCTTTAAGTGAAGTATCTAATTTGTGATAGATAGCCGAAAGTCTTTGTTTACCCATAATGTAACTAACAAATAATCAGTTAATAAAACACGTAATCACAGAATGGCAATCAGAAATTTTAAATACTTTAATAGGCTTAAATCAGTGGCTCTGATACCACCTTTTCCTGTCACGGCCCTAGCCCTGGTTTGACCTGGTCAAGAGCCGCAGGACAGGAACCCCGTGGTATTTAATTTAGGCGACAGCGAAAGTCTTTAATACAGGATCTTTTAATACTAAAAATGCCCGTTTACTTTATTACATAAGTTTAGGAATAAAACCCTGTAATTTACAATAAAGGGATTTCACTGGGAAATCTTTATTTTCCAAAACATGTTTCTTTATTTATTTATATTGAACCACTCCTTTAAGCTTGTAGTGCTTCACGGCACTTTTCCTGGATTACAACAGATCACCTGAAACATGTTCGAAAAAGGTTTTGTCAGCGGGAAATACTGAGTGAATCATTCATTTTATTTAAACGACGCATTTGTTATAATTGACAGTATTAAGAGCGATTACAATGTTTCTGTTTATCAACAAACTACCCACGGTATTTGTCACTCGACCAGCCATCGGTAGCCTGTGCCCAATGGTGTCTGTGACTATGGTCATATCACCCCTTGGCTAACCCGTTTGTCCAATGGTGACGGTTATCAAGTAATGTATACAAAACCCCACATACCGGATGTAATTTGGTGATTACAAAGACTTAATCCCTGTAATTATAACTTTGAAAATAACTTGGAGTTTTGTAAAACAGTTGATAAAAAGAGAATGACTCACATTGCAGATTTATGTAAGCAGAGCGTAGCCTATTGATTAGCCTGTTAACCTAATTTAAATAACAATGCACACGAACCAGGTTAGTAACTAATACAGCATTTACGACAATTCACGAGATTAAAACCCTCACAACAAATGACAAAGTGCGATACTTAAACATTCATCGAATTAACGACGAATGACAAAGTATAAACTCAATTTGAGCAGCACTTAAACATTCGTTGGATAGTTTCAATCGATCGGACGTTGAATCGTAATAGCGATCGAGTTATTACCCTGATTATCGCGGCAGCGTTTCGTGATTTGTGTGTGTTTGTAGTAATCTACGTATATCTCAGTGTATGAAACGAAATTATACGTCGAAACAAGCAATCTGATCAAGTCCCAAGCCCCCATATTTATACCCGAAATTGGAGCCTCCCGCGTGTCGCGGAGGGATCCTTGGTCCCCATCGCGTGTCGCGGGGCAGGTCCCCCTAGCCTAGGGTAGGCTTGTCACCTGGGTAGCCCTGCTGAGTCGACGTATAACGAAAATTCAATATAGACAGCGAATTCGGAAGATAATTATCAATTAGGGTTTAACCCCCTTGAGTTTTAGGGGCCCTGATCCTGATTTGGAATGTTCTGAAAATTTTAGGGTTTATGCAGAATTTCTTGGGTTTCTTAGTTAGGCTTTCCTTATTAGACAATTAACATAATAAGTATTGATTTTAGTGAGAGTTGTTACAGGCTGTGTTAATTAGTTAAATTGTGGGTTGTGTAAAGTCTTGGGCCGCATGAAAACTGTTAAATCATTGGGCTGTATGTTCGGAGTTGGGCCGAACACCCCGCTGAGTCTGAATCGACGGCTTACGTATTGGGCCGAACACCTATAGTGGTCATATGCTTGTTTGGGCTTGAGCAAAAAGGGTCGTACACTTTAGGAATTACGTGTTTGCTTGAACTATTGTTTATGTAACACACATGAGACCTGCTTAATTGTGTATTGATGATTTGAGTAAGTATGCCTATGTGTTTTGTTGATACGCTACTTGTGTGATGTGAACGATGAATATGTGAATTAGTCGTACATGGAACTGACTGCTATCGGTAACTGTGATAGGACGTATTTGATCAACTGTTAAACTAGTAAATAATCTTACCGAGCAAAACTAAGGTGATTTCACTACTTTGAGCATGCGTCCCGGTGGTTTGGGACAGTCAGTGGGTATCCCGGGGAGGGATAAATCTTTTGGGTAAAACTGAGATGTTGGATAATATTCTCACTCTCTATCTCTTAAGTCCCATCTTTTGCTATCGTGGGTGGTAGCGGGGTATTAGTTGGTAACGCTACTTAGGTTTGGCACCCTCACGCCGTACCGGGGAGGACGGTTGTGAACTAATGACCCAGTCGGGCCCATTGCTTTGATAGGAGCACTAGGGAAAGGGCAAAACATCCACAGGAGCCGTCTTGTTCAGTATCGAGATATTATCAAAATTACTTTCGAAATTAAATTCAATGGATTAACTAAACACTTGGTAACTAACGTTTTCGTAAAAACTATGAACTCACCAGCGTTGCTCTGATACACTCGTTGCATGCTCGCAGGTCGTTAGATTTCTTGGATTTGGAACTTGCTGTCTGGAGTAGCTGGAGTGGTCATGGGTTGTACTGATTTGATACACATGATGGGTTTATTTCATTGATTATACACATTTGCTTTGAAACAGTTAAACTACTATTTACTTATTGCTTCCGCTGAACTTGTTGGATTTTCATTAAACTTATTGTTGGTACATTGCATTAATAATTGGAAATTTCATTTGAAAACTTGTTATGAGTTCAACATGATTAGTGGCTCGTTATTGGTACGTCACACGCCTAATAGAGTTTCCATGGTGGTATTTTGGGGGTGTGACAGTGGCGGTAGTGGTCGGGGTCTGCGATGGCGGGTGGCAGCGATGGTAGTCGGTGGCGGTGGCGAAGGGCGGCGGTGGCGACGGAGGACGGTGGTGGTGGTCGACGGAGGTTGGTGGCAGGTGGTTAAGATGGCAAGTGGTGGTGGTGGCAGATGGTGGTGGTGATGGGCGGTGTTTGTGACGTAGGGTGAGAGAGGGAATGGAATGGAAAAAAAAAACAGAGGGAGTGAGTGGAATGAATTTAAGGGACTAGAATGACTTATGGAATTGGTGATTTCATTACGTTGACCAACCAAACACAGTTTTTTCATTCCCTCGCAATAGTTCATTCCATTTCATTTCTCATTCCTGCATACCAAACACTACCTAACTGTTTCACACGTTAATATATATATTTTTTTTAAATTACACCGTATTAACGAGCATTTCATTCTCTTTAATTCGAGCAACATATCGCTATAGTTTTCTTAAAAAAATTACAGAATTTTGAATACTCATTAGTCCATTACGTGATTTTGAATTCCGAACACATGACTGCGTGATTTTGAATACCTGTTACGTGATTACACATTCAACATAAACCATTATGTGATTACAATTTTAATATAAATCCATTACTTGAATACACATTCAATATAATTTGTTATAACTAATAGTATTACAATTATGCTTATAACGTAATCACTCAGTGTGTTTCACATAAAATACTACAATAAAATCACGTAATCACGAAATGAGTATTCAAAATCACGTAGTCACTTAATAATACATAGTCAACTATTGTCACGTAATTACGTAATCACTTAGTGTAGTTTTACATTCTATAATGAAATCACGTAATCGGTATTCGAAATCACGCAGTCATGTGCTGGGTATTCAAAATCACGTAATCACGTAATGAGTATTCAAAATCATGTAAAATTTTTAAAGAAACCTATAGCAATAGGCTGCTCGAATTAAAGAGAATGAAATGCTCGTTAATACGATGTAATTTTAAAAAATATATTAACGTATGAAAAGGTTATAGCCTTTTGAAAATCAGGGGAGAGTTCAAGTGAGAAATAACCAGAATATCGTTTCTCTTTTTGTTTCTTCAATTGTTTTAACCTTACATTTACAAAAATGTCACTGTCTAATTTTGAGCCATTGATCTTGGGAGATCAATGATTGAGCTTGTCTCCTACACTTCGTACAAGAATTATTTCTTTACATGATTTCTTATCTATATAAAACAACATAAATACAAACATGTTATATTTCGGGTAAATATCATGTACAAATAGCCTTATCGTACAAAATGTACGAAAGACATGAAAAGGAAAAAAAAATGTTGTGGCATTTTCGTAATTATTTTACTCGTAATTACTCTACAAGGATCAAAATTACCCTATAAGGGTGGAGGGAGTGATCAATCACTAGTTGAGTGTTTGAGTTTTTCTCTAGCCAATAATATAATGCCATGCCATGTCAAGTCCACATTGGCACATTCCACTTCCCATTTTGCACTCAGCCACTGGCAATGGTCAAACACATGGAGAGTGGTAAAGAATTTTAAGAAAATACGATTTGTTGAAAGAGATTGGGACCCACCATTAAACCCCCTCTCTCTCTCCTCCTTCCCTCATCTTCCCGCATCGGTAAGTATACGCCGTCTAAACCATTCCCTGCTCCCCGATTCCTCATCGGCATCCATTCACCGATCGGTGAATGTGACTCCCTGAGTCACTCCTCGAAACCACACCAAGCACCCTAAGATCATTTGTAGAGTAACTATGATACTCAACAAAATTGTCCTACAAGATCAAAATTATACTAAAAGATAAAATTACCCTACAAGATCATTTGTAGAGTATTTATGATACTCTACAAAATTACCCTGCATGATTAAAATTATCCTACAATGTCATTTTACAAAATTACCCTACAAGATCATTTGTAAGGTAATTTTAATAATTACTCTACGAGTAAATAATTACGAAAATACTACCGTATTTTTTTTATTTTTTTCATGTCTTTCGTACATTTTGTAGGACAAGACTGTTTATATTTTATCTTTTTCCATTATATTTCAAACAACTTTACAATAGAGAAAAATGCAATTTGCGTCCCTGTGGTATGTCCCAAACATCAACCTGAGCCCCTAAATTAAATTTTTGGTTTTTTGAGCCCCTGACCTTATGAATTTATAACACTTTGAGTCCCTGCCGTCAGTTTAACTGTTTGAGGCAGGGGTAAGACCGTCTTTTGACATATATTAATAACACTTTGCGTCCCTATGGTATGAGTGAAATATCAACCTGAGCCCCTAAATTCATTTTTTTGCTTTTTTCTTAAGAAATCTAATAATTCAAATTAACTTTTTTATTTTTAAATAAATGCAATCTAATAATTAACTCTTTTTAAATAAATATATAATAGTTAAATGTATACAATATATAACAAATTATTAAAGCCTAAATTCACTTTTATTTTTAAATAAATGCAATCTAATAAATACAATATAATAATTAAATGTATACTATATATAACAAATCATTAAAGCTTAAACTGTATATTAAATGTAAACTTTTAATACATACAATACTGAGACAAAACGTCATACCAACTTCGTAGACTTGACGGAACTTACAGACTCGATAACAAACGACCGTAACATACAATATAGAGACAAAACGTCAAAGATCCACAAGCAATTGTGGATCTTTACTGACGGGTGCACTTCGGAATGTAGCAGATATGAATGAATACAACCCTAGTGTAGGTAATTACATATCTGCCACTAGGGTTATGAATGAATATAACCCAAGTGGTAGATATGTAATTAGCGAGCTCTGGAATTTCAAGGAAAATCGAAGAGCTACACTGGGGTTATATTCATTCATATCAATCACTTCCTTATGTGCACCGCACCATCTTCTAGGAGGGTATCAAGTGTTCTTGCCTTCGTAGTTGGTGTTTTGCGTATCTTTACATCCGCAACCATTCTGTACATCGAATCAAACCAAAACCAAATAACTGTTATCATCGAATCAAACCCAAAAATACCCAAATAACACATTCGAATCAATGATGAGGAACACATTCAAATCACACATTCAAATCATTGAATCAAACCCAAAAATACCCAAATAACACATTCAAATCATTGAATCAAACCCAAAATACCCAAACTCAAACAACCAACCAAAACGATTCGAGATTTACCAAAAATCAATTTTCACATTTCAAGTATCAATATTGATGTGTTCAATCCGAAACTGATCAATCCGAAACTGATCCGATCAGTTCTTTTTAAACAGTTCTCAAACACATTCAAAACCTCGAAACAAAAACCCACAAGAATCAAACCCACAAAAATCAAACCCACAAGAATCAAACCCAAAACACATTCAAAACCTCTGTTTTGATACCCGAGACAAAAACCCACAAGAATCAAACCCACAAGAATCAAACAAAACCAAAACACATTCAAAACCGTATATGAGTTATCTAACCCGTATGAAGATAACCCTCTGTTTTGATACCCTAGACAAAAACCCATAAGAATCAAACAAAACCAAACCCCTGTTTTGATATCCGAGACAAAAAAACCCACAAGAATCAAACAATATGATGGTGTGGATTGTTATCGATGAAGATGAAGATGATGAAGAATCTAACCTCTGTTTTACCTTGGATTGTTATCGATGAAGATGAAGATGATGAAGATGAAGCTGATGAAGATGATGAACGAAGATGATGAAGATGAAGCTGATGATAATGATAATGGGTGTTGGGAGTTGGGATGTTAAGGGTTGAGAAGTGTGATGAAACTGATCTGGTCATTCATATCTTCTATTAATTGTAGATGTGAAGGGTCAAGGGCATAAAGGACTTTTTACAATTGTCAAACGGTCAAATTGACGGAACCCTGACGACAGGGACTCAAACTGTTATGAATTCATAAGGTCAGGGGCTCAAAAACCAAAAATTTAATTTAGGGGCTCAGGTTGATGTTTGAAACATACCACAGAGACGCAAATTGCATTTTTCTCTTTACAATATGTACCAATAATTTCCAAAACATTCCTACGCTAATTTCACTGGTCTATAAGTACCTAACAACAAAATCACATCGAATAAACTACCAAATTTCCAAAATATGGAAATGTATTAATTTCAAATCGTCCTTTATAAAATTCCACTAACCTGAGGGTTTTAACCCATCAAAACCTCCGCCTCTTTACTCCTTTCACTCTCGCAGTCATGAACGCCACCACCTCCGTCAAGTTAGACACAAACCCTATTACCTCGCCGCCGTTCAGGTCCACCACCGCCACCGGCCGTACCTACACCACCACCGCCTTCCATCGCACCTTTCTTCACCGGAGAAATGTTTCAATTACATGCTCAGCTTCACCGATTGTCGCTCCGGAAGAAAAGACGGGTCAAATACCGGGTCGAATCGGGTCGTTAGGTCAGGTATCCGGTGTGTTGGGTTGCCAGTGGGGTGATGAAGGCAAGGGCAAGCTTGTTGACATTTTGGCTAAGCATTTTGATGTTGTGGCTCGTTGTCAGGTAGTTTTGTTTGACCTAATGCTTGTTATTTGTTTGATTGTGTTTAATTGTTTATATATTGATTATGTGCATATGATTGGGGATTATTGTTTGCTTTACAGTTATTTAAGTTTTTTTTAGGGTTTAGCTTATATGGATTTAAATCATTATTAACATTTGTGTATTTTTTGAGGTGAGTAAAAATGTATTAATCAGCTTAACTAAATATAATGCTAGGAGCCTCAATTAGTGAAAAATAGATACATGATGAATTGATGACCATGGTTGTAAAATTCACTAGGCCCATATAGGGTTAGGCTCGTTAGAAAACCATAAAAAACTTGAAAACCAAGAAACCTACTCTTTTTTTTTACTTTCTGTTTCCTTTAATTATAAAGTTAGTATTGTAAGAAATCAAATCAAGAAATATATGTAGATTGGCGAGCTACATATATGTAGGTTGCGAAGGTACACATAAGATATATATATATATGTAGCTGGTCGATCTACATATATATTTTTGTTTTCTTTTTAGTTTCCACGAATAATAGTAACGTATAAAAAGAATGAAAAAAAAAATAAATCTTGTTTAAAAGTGTTTTTCTCAAAGTTTTCTTGTATCTTTTAAGTTTTCTAATGATCTCTTATCTATATATGTACACACACATAATGAAGCCATAAATACAAATGGGTTTTAACGTGCAACGGTACGAAGTGACCAAAATAACGTGTGTATTTATGTATATAACATGCGTAATTAGGGTTAAACCAACCTATGCATAGTTGGAGTTTTAACCATGCGTAATTTTCAAGTTTGGTGGCATGCAAGATTTGAATTTTACAGTGTGCGTGATTATGTATATAACATGTGTAATTTCGAAACGTGGACTGTGTACGCTTCGCACGTTAAGGGGCTATTGTACGATAACCCACCCCTATACACACAAACAAAAAGTTCCAAAATTTTTTATATAGTTTTCAAAATTGTTAACCGGAATGGACTAATAAGTATAATTTTTCAAATACTTCAAAGATTTTGACTGCCTTGGATTGAATATCGATTTTAGGTCCGATTAGGTAATTTTAATCGGTAAACTACTGATTACCGATTAATCCCGATTTTTACAACACTGATGATGACTACAACAACCTCTTAACAAGAAATACAAGAAATGACAAAAACACCCCTGCACGCAATAATTTGTCTAATAACATTGTTGATATTCCTATAGGGTGGAGCTAATGCTGGACACACTATCTATAACTCCGAAGGCAAGAAGTTTGCACTTCATCTTGTTCCTTCCGGGATTCTTAACGAGGAGACGATGTGCGTTATTGGGAACGGAGTGGTTGTTCATCTTCCCGGACTTTTTAAAGAAATCGACGGGCTTGAATCCAACGGTGTTTCATGCAAGGGAAGGATTTTAGTTTCGGACCGCGCTCATTTGTTATTCGATTACCATCAAGAAATAGACGGACTCAGAGAAGCGGAGCTAGCTAAGTCGTTTATCGGAACCACCAAGAGAGGAATCGGGCCGTGTTACTCTAGCAAGGTTATTAGGAACGGTATACGAGTAAGTGATTTGAGGCATATGGATACTTTTCCGGATAAGCTCGATCTTTTGTTATCGGATGCGGCTGCGAGGTTCAAGGGTTTTAACTATACCCCTGATGTACTCAAGAAGGAAGTGGAAGCGTATAAACGATTTGCGGAGAGATTGGAACCGTTTATTTGTGACACGGTGCATTATATGAACGATTCTATATCGCAGAAGAAGAAGATTTTGGTCGAAGGTGGTCAGGCGACTATGCTGGATATCGATTTCGGGACGTACCCGTTTGTAACGTCTTCAAGTCCGTCTGCTGGTGGAATCTGCACTGGTCTCGGCATTGCTCCCAGAGTCATTGGTGATTTGATTGGAGTGGTGAGTATGATTTATTTTTAATCGTTCTCTATGTAGTTATAGCGGTCCAAAATCAAATAGCGGTCCAGGTCCGCTATTTGATATATATATACAGTGAAAGTTCTAAATACAAAACGGTCTTAACGTGCGACAGTGCGGGAGTGAACAATAACATGCGTAATTAGGGCTTAACCCTACCCATGCGTTATTATGAAAATAACATGTGTAATTATGTATTATAACGTGTGTATTTTAAAAATGAACATGCGTAATTCACTCCTGCACCGTCGCACGTTAAGGGACTATTGTATATTAACCTTCCCCTATATATTAAAATATATATATTTGAAAAAAAAAATATTAATAGTAATATCATGCAAAATATTACTAGTAATATCAAAATTCAAGTTTGGGCCTTTACTTTTGGCCCCAAATTAAGAGAAAAATTGGTTTTTGTGGGCTTTTCCCTACTTTTTGGCCCAAATTAAAAGATCTTTCAAAGCGGTGCTATGACCGCTATACGCCGCTCAAATAGCGGCCTATAGAACCGATAATCGCGGAACCGCTTTTTTGACCACTATGTGATCCGAGGTCCGCTAACCGCTATTGACTGCTTAGATTCGCTCTTGATGTTGTTTATATGGTCTTTAATGGCTTTCATCATGTAGGTTAAGGCCTACACTACAAGAGTTGGATCTGGACCGTTTCCTACTGAACTGTTGGGCAATGATGGGGATCTTCTTCGGGCAGCTGGGCATGAGTTCGGTACAACTACGGGTCGTCCTCGTCGTTGTGGGTGGCTTGATATTGTTGCTCTCAAATATGTTTGCCAGATTAATGGGTTTTCGAGTTTGAATCTTACTAAACTTGATGTTTTGTCGGATCTTTCTGAGATTAAGCTGGGTGTTTCTTACAAACGTCCTGACGGCACACCCTTTAATTCATTTCCTGCTGATTTAAGTGATCTCGAGCAGTCAAAGGCAAGTTTATTTCGTTTCTTGTTTCTCTTACTTTTATTTGGATTATGTGTGGGGTTAATGGGAAGTATTAGATAATGATGTTCAGAAGTAGAAATTAAGGATGAGGTCGTACCAAAAATACTGGTACGGAATTAGAACAAAACTGGGTAAAGTACCATAAATATCATGATACGAAATAAAACATAATATAAAAGAACATTTAAAGTTCTATATAAAATTCGGTACCAGTATCCTTTTTTTCTCATACCCATCCCGATACTGAGAAAACCGATACATGTACCAAATACCTAAAACCGGTACGAGTACAGGTACGTGTACGGGTATTTGGGAAAAAACTCATCCCTAGTAGAAATGCATGTTTGCCTAACCAGCCATTTTTGGGTATCCGTAAGAAAATTAATTCACAATGTCTCTATTAGTAGGAATATACATGTGAAATTTATTCAAATGGATTTCTATCTAAGATTTTCGTGTATTATGTTATAGGTGGAATACGAAACTGTGCCAGGGTGGCAGACGGATATTTCATCGGTAAGAAGCTACTCTGATCTCCCGAAGGCTGCACGTGAGTACGTGGAAAGAATAGAACAACTTGTTGGAGTACCAGTTCATTACATCGGTGTTGGACCTGGACGTGATGCTCTTATATACAAATGAAGTTGTCACGACATGCGTGAATTTGGATTAAGGATTTTAGTTTGATATGATCTCTCATGTTGTTTTGTTTGAGAGTGAATTTGGTTTTGATAACATAGAGGGTGGAGTTAATTGGTTTCTTGACATCTTTTTGCTATTGGAATTGGTTGTCAAATAAAGCAAAAGTACTACTGTGTTTTGAGAATTTTCAGCTCTTGCTGTTTGGAGAGTAGGTGAAATGGTGAATCATATTATCTTGTTTACAAATGGATTTGAGGTCAGAGGAAACACCTTGTATATAATAAACACCAAAGGGCTTATAACTTCGCAGTATCCAAGGTGTAGTAAAGGTGTTTCTTCCCAAGTGGTTCAGTATTCTAGTCTTATGGTGGACATTAATGTAGATTTATAAGTAGGTTTGGATGGTGTGTAAGTTAGCTGCCGTTTTTTTTAAAGAAACATGGGTTCACTGGGTTAGATTCTATCTCTATACAAGTGTCGGTGTGTAAAACTTGTAAAAATACCTGAAGAGCAGATTATAAAACTTATTTAAACAAGTCAAATGTAAAAACATATATAAACCACTAGGTTATAGACCCGTGAATTTCATGGGGTTGTATGATTAAAAAAAAAAAAAATCAAAGTACAATATATGTGCAAAAATGTACAATGTGTAAAAAGAAAATTATATAATTTGGTATGTACAAAAGGAGATTTGGTCTTTAAGATTTATTATAACTTAACATGAATTTATTTTAATTTGAATAAGTAATGGGTTACCCCGCGCTCTGCGGCGGTGCAACCCAATTTTTAATGGAAACGTAGACGTAATAGTAAAAATAACGTTAATGGCCGGAATTCGTTTGATATCGGTTCGGTTCATTAAGATGCCGGCACTTACCGAAAGAGAAACAAAAAAAAGTCATGATACGACAAAAAAAAAAATACCGAGATGTGTTTACATCGATCGGAACAATAAAAACGAATACCAATTCCGGTACTGATGTTGTTCAGTCAGTATTAGACCGTTCGTTTTGTTACATGTATAACACCAGGTTCGATTGAAACTTAAAAAAGAAAAACAAAAAGCAAAAATTAGAAGAAAAAAAGGAAAGATGGAAAAAATCCACAGAAGGACAAAAATCACTGTAGCTAAGAAGTTCATAAATTAAATGTATAATAATGAATATAAAAAAATATAGTTTAACAAATCCAAATACTAACTAAATTGGTTTCCAAGTATAGACAAATAACAAAATACATTCAACATACGGGTCGGGTTATGATCCACGAGAACTCACATACGGGTCGGGTTATGATCCGCGCAATCCCTCGTTCACAAATTCAGAGAACACACAAACCATTCCGACCACCAGGTCTTGCATAATCTGCATAATACTCATTCATGTCTGTTATATAAATGTACTTTAAAACATAAATGCATACATAGATCAAGAACGTGCTTTATACTTGATGATCATTTTTCTTGCTTAGATAACTTGCTTCTGATTATAATAAGAGTTTCTGGCATTTGTTTTTTACTATCTAAGCTTGATTACTTATATAGCTTTAATCACTTTCAAAATGTGTATTCTGATAATTAGCCCATGGTTTAAATGGTTTAGCAATTAGCAAACACCAATTAATAGAATGCTTGGCAATACTAACAGAATAGATCAATCAAAATTTGTATTGAAACTATATACATCAATGTGAAATGCCTCGCATGTTACAACTAGCTCACACTAATAATAATCTGCTCAAAACTGTTATCAAATCAAACCAGCTTTAGAACTGCCCCACTGACGTCTACGCGCCCTTCGTTTCCTACCATCATTTTTCGCCTTAACTTTCTCTTTCAAATCCCTCTCACCGCGCCTTTTATACATTTTAAAACTTATCTTCCTCTCAGCCGCCATCTGTCTCACCTTCTCCGTAATCTCAACCGCAATCTGTCTGTTATACAGCTTTCTCAAACCCTTCATAAGCTTAGCAAACGTATCCGGTTGCGGCATCACACCAGCATCCATCATGTCCAAACAGTAAGAACACGCGTCCTTCACATGCCCTTTCGTAAAAAGCGCATGAATCCAAATTGTCCACGCGTAAACGTTAAGCTCACACCCCTTGTTAATAACACAACTCCATACATCTTTGCTTAATTCAACTTTATCACCTCGTAACAACGAATTCAATAGATCTTTCAAAAGCCCGTATTGTGGGGTCGAAAACAGACCCCTTTCAACCATCTCTTTGAAGTACTCAGAAGCTTCAACGAGACATTCTTGATCGATAAGCCCGTGGATCATATTCACGTAATTGTCGAGTCGCGGGCTTAGCCCACTTGCTTCGATCTCGTTCCAGACGCGAATCCCTTCTTTAACCTCTCCTAACTTAAATGCTAACCGGATAATAGTATTGTAAATGATAAGATCGGGGTAACAACCGGCTTTTTGCATCTCGTTTACAAGTTCTAAACATTCTTCTAACTCGTCCTTCTTTTCGTGAGCGTTTAAAATATGTAAGTACGTTGTTTGATTCGGAACATGACCCTTTTGTATCATGTGATCCAGAAGCTCGTAACCCTTTTGGGTTTTTCCGCGTTTACAAAACCCGCTTATTAATGTCGTGTACGTAACAACATCAGCCTCGCAACCGTGTTTCTCCATGTCGGAGAAAACCTGCATCGCGGTATCCATTTTTTCTTGACCGCAAAGTGCTTGAATCAAAATGGTGAAAGACGTTGCGTTTGGGTCACAACCTTTTCTTCTCATTTCTTGTAAAAGATCAAAAGCGTCGACCATCTTCCCCGCTTGCGCATACCCGTTAAGCAAATTGTTGTAAACAACAATGTCAGGGTCAAAACCGGCATTTTTCATCTGTACCAATACGAACTTGGCCTCCATTAGTTTACCTTCTTTACACCAACCGTATAGCAACGAGGTGAAATGTTTAATCGTCGGTGGAAACCGAACTCTCATGTCTTCGAAAAGTGAAGCGGCTTCTTTAATGCTATCGTTTTTACACAACGCATCTAACAAGCACCCGAACACATACTCATCCGGCTCACACCCGTACTTGGGCATTTCATCGAGCACCTCGACTGCTTTTTTAACCATTCTAGACGAAGCAAACCTTCTAATCAATACAACAAACACCTGGGGCGTTATAAGCTGCGGGTTCTCTCTCCTCATTTCCTCGATAAGCGCCCATACCGCACCGAACTGCCGCATTTTCCCTAAACTTTTGATCATCGCTTTGTACACATCATGGTTATGACTATAGCCAGGTTGTTTCGACGCCCACGCATAGAACCTGTATCCTAAATTTCCCGCATCCCCACAACGGTTCAACACGCGTTCTGTCAACCCTGAGCGGACCACAACACCGGATTGTTGCAAAGCAAGTTCCAATTTCGGAACCCGCGTGTGAAACTTCCTTAAAATCCTATAAACCTTCTCAACATCACCCGAAAATTCATCGTAGGGTTGATCATGGGGCACACGTCCAGACTTGTCGTCAAGGCGAATGAGCCCTGACCATCGCGTATCCGTCTCGGGAGAAAGACTGGTTTTTGAAGTCGAACCGAATGATCCCTAACCATACATTTCCATCATTATGATACGATAACTGTAAATATGTAATAATATAAATGTTTGATTAAAAGCAGCAAATAATTTGGTTGTTTGAAATATAAATGTGCAAGCTTTACCTCTGAACTTTTTCTTTGAATTCCATTAACAGATGCATTGTCTACAGTTCCTGCTACAAAGCAAGAATCTTTATGATTGAAATCAAATTAGGAACCTTAACCCTAACTAATTTATGCCTTGAATACCCAATTTACAAAATTAAAGGCCATTTACAAACAGGGTATGAGAAGAATTGATCTAACCTGATGAGAAGAAACAGTGATTCGGATTGGAAGGAGGCTGTCCGGATTGAAATTGGGAGATGGGTATTTTATAACGAGCTACAAAGATTATTCTTCTCATTTTGTCTGTGTAGTTTCTGTAATATGTGCCCTAAAACCCTAATTTAAGGGGGTGTTTGGACTAGCTTTTTTTTTTTTTTTTTTTTTTTTTTTTTTTTTTTTTTTTTTTTGGCTTATACTTATATTTTAAAGTAGCTTATGCTTATTTTTTTTATTTGATAAGCTATTTTTAAGTGTTTGGATTAGCTTATATTTTGCAAGTTGATAATTAATAGAGAAAAATGCCTGGATAGTCCCTGTGGTTTCGCATTTTTTCACCTATAGTCCCCAACTTTCTAAAACTACCTGAATAGTCCCCAACTTTTCATTTTTTGTTCCCGGATAGTCCCTGGGTCTAACTTCAGTTTGTTTTCTCTGTTAAGTGGGTGTGAAATGACAAAAATACCCTTTCCTTTAAAAGGCCAAACCACAGGGACTATCCGGGCATCTTCTACATTTTTAGAGAAAAACCCCACCACCACACTTTCCGGCGAACTTTTCCGGCGAAATTAATTTCCGGCGACTTTAAATCTTGAACGCGAATTATTCCGGCACCGCCGCCTTTCCGCATGATGGTTGGAAACTAACATTTGTCAGACTTCGATTCTAAACATTTGTAAATCTTCAGCATCATGGTTCTTTTAAATCAAATAGTGGTTTAAATAAGTGAACCAGTGGTAGAATGAAAGGAGAACAACGAACTCAAAGGGAATAAAAAAAAACTGGTGACACTCAACTGGTCCATCATCACTTTCACTTCCAGTCGGTGACACTCAACTTATCTAAACTTATCACTCATGGAACAACACCACCATTTCACCACCCTTCTCCTCCACATCTCCGCCCTCCTCCTCCTCACCATCTCACCACTCTTCGCAACCGCAATCGGCATCAACTACGGCCAAATCGCCAACAACCTCCCCTCACCACAGCAAGCAGTCCCCTTAGTCAAATCCACCGGTGCAAACAAACTCAAACTCTACGATGCAAACCCTACCGTCCTCAAAGCATTCGCCAACACCGGCATCGCTTTCACCCTCGGCATCGGCAACGAATACCTTACAAAACTACAAGATCCATCCGCTGCTGAAAACTGGATCCAATGCAACGTTAAACCCTATCTTCCGGCGACTAAAATCACCTCCATTGCCATTGGAAACGAAGTGCTGACGTCAAATGACACGTCACTTTCCGGCTACTTACTTCCGGCGATGGAGAACATTCATTCTGCTCTGGTTAAGTTTAACCTAGACCAGAAGATAACCGTTACAACAGCACACTCACTTTCCGTCATGGCAACGTCATATCCTCCGTCTTCTGGAACTTTCCGGTCGGATTTAAACGGAGTAATGTCTCCTGTTTTGGATTTTCTCGTTAAAACGTGTTCGCCGTTTTTAATAAACGCGTATCCGTTCTTCGCGTTCGAGCGAAACCCTAAGGATGAGTCCTTGGATTTCGTACTGTTTCAACCTAACGCCGGAGTTGTTGATTCTGACAACAATTTGCGTTACGATAACATGTTATTACGATAACAACGACCATCATGCGAAAAGGCGGCGGTGCCGGAATAACTCGCGTTCAAGATTTAAAGTCGCCAGAAATTAATTTCGCCGGAAAAGTTCGCCGGAAAGTGTGGTGGTGGGGTTTTTCTCTAAAAATGTAGAAGATGCCCGGATAGTCCCTGTGGTTTGGCCTTTTAAAGGAAAGGGTATTTTTGTCATTTCACGCCCACTTAACAGAGAAAACAAACTGAAGTTAGACCCAGGGACTATCCGGGAACAAAAAATGAAAAGTTGGGGACTATTCAGGTAGTTTTAGAAAGTTGGGGACTATAGGTGAAAAAATGTGAAACCACAGGGACTATCCGGGCATTTTTCTCTAATTAATAATTAATCTTTAGTTGTTTGTTAAGTCATTTTGTATTATGGGAAGGGGTATAATATCATTGTGTGTAGTGAGTAAAAAATCATCTTCTTCAAATAAGCTTATTCAAATAAGCTAAAAAACCATGTTCCCATAAGCTTCTTGGAATTAGCTTATATAAGCTAATAAGCATAAGCTTAAAAAGCTAAACCAAACACCCATTATTGCTTATTTTATAAAAATAAGCTAAAAAGGCTATAAGCTTAGATAAAAAAGCTAGGCCAAACACCCCCTAAACTGAGTTGAACATAAGCATTTGATGGTGTGTTCGACCCATGCTATAAGATTAGGATACTAAAGATATTGTATGTTTATGTGAAAGAACGTACGTATATGGTGTTTTGATAACTACGTTTGGTCAGTGTTGTAATTGTGTATTGTATGGTGAGGGTATCCCCAAGGGGATGAGCCGACGTCACGTCACCGGAAGTGAGGATAGGCCCAAAGGGGATGGACTAACGGGGTGGAGGATGGGGCCCCACACAATTTATAAAAACAATAAAAAATATTGAATTGATTTGATTTTAGAGAGAGAGAGAGAGGAGAGAGAAAGATGCAAGAGAGAGAAGAAAGGAGGGCCGGCGACTTCGTCTTCTAGACAACGGTGAAGACGGGACGGACATGAGGGGGGCGGTGTGGGGGTGCGGCGCCGGGCCAAAGCCAAGCCCCCATACCCTCCGGTCTTACCGGTATAAGGCTACTCGGTACGGAGGAGGGTAGTTCTTGGAGGATGACCTTCTACCTCAGCGTCACGTCAGAGTCCTTTTGTAAGATGCCCATTCAAGGATGGAATCAAGGAAATGGTTGATGGCCCAACCTCGCTTATTTCATTTATATTTTTATAAATTCAACATGTTTTTTTTAACTCTGCATCATTATCTTTTACATCACACTCAACTTTCTCTGCAAATCTCTTTCTCTCTCTCTCACCTCCCATCCATCCCTCTTCTATCTTTGCGAATTCCTCCGCTCGTCTCCGGTTATCCCATGGAAATTTATATATATCCTCATAGCCGTCGATCTCTCCGACCAGATCCTCACCACCACGTGAACGACGAAATTTATATATATATCCTCACCGTCGTAGATCTCTCCGACCAGATCCTCACCAGATCCCCATCACCCATCACCGCCGTCGATCTTTCAGGTGAACAACGAAATTTATTTTTTTTAAAGTAGTTGTTGAACGACTAAAAGTGATGAGGTGGAGGGCCGGCTTGAACTTCTGCAGGCCAACTAAGAGGACGACGACGGGGTTGTGGAAACGGTCTTGGGGGCCGACGACGGGGCTAGACGGTCTCCCTACCGTGTAGCCTAAGCTTAAAGTGACGAGTGTTGTGTGAGGAAGTTGGGACAACCTTTTGAGTCTGACAGAGGTTACTGAACCTTCGATGACACTATTTGTGGCTACCCATTAAACAATAAACTAGTTTTATGCCCCCCTCGCGTTGTAGGTGCTAAGCCAAATATTTCTCAGCTTCATAACATGTCGTTTTGTTTACTTGTACATATTACTCATAACACAATCTCAATAGAAATTACATCGAGTCAACCAATTAAAACAAAACACTACTACCATAGTTTTGCGGAAAAAAACTTAAACGATGGCAAGATTGTAATTTTGAACAAGGGGGCAAAATTTTAATTTGTCAAGACCAAAACGTTCAGCGAATCGTTCGACGAAAAATTTGTTTGATAAAAGAAAAAACATGAACAAAGAGTTTTGTTCAATTAATTATATGAAATAACCAAACAAAGGTCATGTTCGTTAAGTTGCATTTGTGAATGTTTGGTAATATGTTGGTTCATATTCATTTACATTTGTTTATGGTCGTTTGTTTAGTTTATGTTCCGTAAGCAAAGGTTTTTTTTCATATTATTATTATTTAATGTTTAGTTTATTACCCTAACATTTAAACTAGAAACCCTAGTCATTTGAAGTTTGCATCTCGTTAAAAACTTAGACCTTTAAAACATTTTCTTGGCATAACTATGTTTACATGTTATTACTAACTTAGGGTTAGTCTAAGCCAAGTCAAATGAAGCTAAATGTAATAGGCCCTAAATATTAAAAAATGTGAAAAGATAAATAAATAAGGTAATCATGGTTACTGTACCTGGCTAACTAAAGAGTTAGGGGCTGTTTGGTAGCCTCTTAATCCATTCAGAGGCTGTCTCTTAATGAAATCATTTATGGCCCTTATGTCTGAATGAATAAGAGGTAGGGATGGCAATCAAACCCGAACCCGCTGGGTAAACCCGAAACCCGACACATTTGGGACGGGTTTGGGATCGGTTAATCGGGTTTGGGATGGGTTTGGGAATAGTTTTATTTTTTTCGCGGGTTTGGGACGGGTTTGGGATTTAGTTATATACCCGTTTACCCGACCCAATTACCCGATAAAGTGTACCCGTTTACCCGATTGTATACCCGATATAATTTCTTTTATATAATTAAATATGTATATATATGATACATCCATTTTACACATATAGGTATTCTATTCCGTATACATTGTAGTTATTTGATATATATTTTTATAATACCAATACAAAATGTAACCGGTTAATAGTTACCGATAGATACCCAATGAGTTTTGAGATGAGTATACCCAACGAGTAATCTTTTTAAATTAACGGGTTTACCCGAAACCCGCGGGTATACCCGATACCCAATGGGTATTTACCCGCTAGAACCCGATGGGTTTTGGGATGGGTTTGGGACAAGCATATCTAACCGGGTTTGGGTTTGGAATTACCTAAACCCGTCCCAAACCCGACCCATTGCCATCCCTAATAAGAGGTAACCTTATGTCTGACTGGATAAGAGGTAATATCTGAATGGTAAACCATCACATGTCACATTCTTCTACATTATCTTTGTTAAACTCTTAAATGATTTCATTAAAAGGTAGCCTCTTAATGTCATTCAGATACTACCAAACAGCCCCTTACTTGAACACAATGAATAGGGATGGTAAAAAAGCCCAAGCTTACCCAAAACCCGAAACATACGGGCTGGGTATACCCGAAGCCCAATGGGTATGGGTCGGGTACGGGCTTAAAAAGAAAAAAATCGGGTACGGGTATCGGATTTAGTGATACCTGCTCGACACCCGGCCCATTTACCCGAATAATACCCGAAAGTATCATATTGTAGATTTCTATATATATATATATATATATATATATATATATATATATATATAAACTTAGTACATGTACTTATTACCAGGGGCGGACCCAAGCCCAGCCCAAGGTAGGCGGGCGCACCCCCGCGGAAAAAAAATTAGTTCTAAGTTTCGTCGAAAATCCCATTCGCACCCTCTTGTAATTTTTCGTTCGCACCCCTTGGAATTTTTCGACCGCACCCTTGAAATTTTTCGTCCGCACCCCTTAGGTAAAAGGTGTTATCAATTTATATTTTAAATTTTTTTAGTAAACTCTTATTTTTAAAAAAAAAAATACTACCTAAATTATATAACTTTTAATATCTAACTAACTAAACCCAAATACCCATACCTTTACCCACTTATAATTTCTAACTAGCTAGCCCACTAAGTCTTAGCCCATTAACCAAACCCAACAATATTTCAAACTATAATAAAATAATTGAAGCCCAAAACCTTTAGAAATTCTCTCTCGCTCTCTCTCTCTCTCTCTCTCTCTCTCTCTCTCTTGCGTCTCTGCACTGCCAACGAACAACATCACCCAGCGACAACAGTCCAGCAGCCGGCGACCACCGTAATCAGCCACCATACCACCGTCGTTTGACATCAAATCTAACCGGAATCTGAACACGGGTAAGTTTCTTTGTTATTTTGATGATTTTGGTTGATATTACAGGAGAAAAAAGGGTAATAAAGTTGTTAAATAGATTTGAAATTTTGTGTGTTTTGACATTGTTTATGGTTGTCTAGATGATTTTTAGGGTGATTATGTTGTTTATATATTTTTAGGGTGATTATGTTGTTTATATATTTTTAGGGTGATTACAACTTACGTTATGATTTCTAGGGCTTGAATAGTTGAAAATTAAAATTGAAACATTATGTTATGGAGCGATGAACTTATGTTATATAGAGAAAGAATTGCTTAAGAAATTAGTTTTAGATGATGTTTTGGATAGGTTTCAAGAAATGAAAACCCGTGGCGCGTCGACGTTTTAATTATGTTTGTAACAAGGTTTGACATGCTTTTGATGATTATATAAATTTAGTTTGATGTTCGCTTGTTTTAGATGACCCGACCCAAACCGATACGAACCGATTTTTTTACTTATATACCTAGGGGCCTAATATTTTTTAAAATGTTCCACACCCCCATAGAAAAATTCATGGGTCCGCCACTGCTTATTACCTTCTTTATAGTCATGTGTGGATATATATTTGGCAGGTGCTTAGTGAACAAATAACTTGTTTTTGAGCATGTATATTGGGGGAAAAGATCAAATAGGAAGTTAATTTTCGCTAGGAAGGATAGGAAGCCATAGGATTATGACATGTGGCAAATTTTAAAATAAAGAGAAAGGGTATTTTAGTCAACCCAACTCCTTCTTCTTCCTTTTTCAAAACCCAGTAAATTCAAAAACCCACCATCTTCAACTATTTCTTCACTTTCTATCTCAATAATCACTACATTATAGTGCGATTTTCATCACCAATCAATGATTCAGAACCCGTTCAACGTGTTCTTCAGCTTTTTTTGAAGAAAACCCATTTTAATTTCATAAAAAAATCTCGTTTTTTTCCGGTGATTTTGGAGATAATCACTCGATTCGTTCGATTCGAGCGTTGATAAGTGTTTCTATCATTCAAATTTTGTCAATTGATGTAGAAATCGGCTTCGATCCATGTAAGAAATTCTTTAATTTCATTTTCATGATCTGGGTTTTTGATTTAGTCATTGCGTTTTACGATCTTTGCGGGGGTCCGGGGGCGGCAGCCCCTGATAGCGGGGTCCCAGGGACGGCAGCCCCTGGCGGGGTCCAAGGGGCAGAGCCCCTGGCTGGGGTTGAGCTTTTAGAAAAATTAATTGTCCATAAATTCGCTCATTTAGGTAAAACACATTTTTTAGGTGTTTTCAGTCCATTGCGTTTTAGAATGAGTCATTTTTAAGTGTTTTATGGCCATTGCGTGTTACATATAAGACATTTCTTTGTGTTTTTGGTGCATTGCGTTTTAGGTAAAACACTTGTTTATGTGTTTTCAGTCCATTGCGTTTTAGAAAACAGACATTTAAGTGTATTCTGGCCATTGCGTTTTACAAATAAGTCATTTTCTTTGTGTTTTTGGTGCATTGCGTTTTAGGTAAAACACATTTTTATGTGTTTTTTGGCCATTGTGTTTTACAAATAAGACATTTCTGTGTGTTTTCTGGCCATTGCGTTTTACAAATAAGTCATTTCTTTGTGTTTTTGGTGCATTGCGTTTTAGAAAAATGTCATTTTTTAGGTTTTTTTTTTCATTGCGTTTTACGTAACTGGTGGTTTTTCTATTGCGTTTTACGCAACTGGGTTTTAATTTTTTTTTTTAAATATAGCAACAGTATACTCGTTTTAAAGATAAAAAAACGCTCGTTTTTTGGTGCAATTTTTATAAAAAAAATAATGTCGTATGAAAGAGTTATTAACGTTTAAAAAATGGGGGGGAATCGGAGGAAAGAGAAACTATTGGCTTGGATTGACTAGAATGCCCTTGAACAAACTCACGCGCCTCTTTTCTTCCTTTCAATTTCCCTGATTTAATCTTAGCCCTTGATTAACTTAATGGATAGCCAAGATCACTTCCTATCCTTCCTAGCCAAATAAACTTCCTATTGTATCTCCACCCTGTATATTGGATATGGAAGCTATCACCCTTTATTATGTGGATGTTTATGCAATTAGGTGGTTCGGATACAATTACTTAATTAAGTAATCGTTTTGATTTACTTTGGTATATGTGGTCTGAACATGATATGTAAGTTATTAATCACATTTTCATTTCTTATAGTCATTAAAATAGTAAATTATATAAACATCAAAGTAAAAATTGCACATTTGTCCCAACGTGTATTAATGGGTATACCCGATAACTGCGGATATGCCCGATACCAGACGGGTAATACCCGACAAATGCCCGACGGGTAACAGATCGGGTATGGGACAAAGAATTACAACCGGGTACGGGTCTGGGATTACGAATACTCGGCCCAAGCCCGACTCATTGTCATTCCTAACAATGAAGTAGTTGAGGAATATAAAACGTTATATCTTGCTAGGGGTAGTGAGATGCAGTTAGGCGTCCAACACTATCTACGTTGAGGTAATTAATTGATGAATTGTCCAAGTGGGAGATTGTTGGATATTAGATATCCGATGATCGATTATTCAACGTTACCATGAGGTACGATCCAAAGAGTTACACTTCGGACGACAGTTAATTGTACAGTTAGGGTTAAACATTAGTTCACGAATTACGGAATTAATTACGTTAATTAATTATATAGAGATATAATTAAAAGGTTACGGTTTAGTTGTTTAATAAAACAATTAATGAGATTATGACATTCATGATTTAATTGTTAAATATAACTACTTAAAAGCGCACCTAAATCTATATAAATATTTAAGAAAAAAGTAATCCGAATAATTAATCAATTGAAACCGACTAACGGAGGAAATTACGATATGTTTACGCAAATTAACGTGGTTTTTAAATTTTTGTAACGGTAAATTTTTTTTTGCAAACCCACTATTTAAACTACCATTCTATGTTATTGGGATGTAATTTCTTTGATTTACCTACCCCTAATACTTCTGTTTCATTCAATCAACACATTCACAATCTTTCAATGTACCGTACCGCAAGAAACCGGAGACCGAAGACGACGTCGTCTGAAACTAATCAGATTACCGACCAAGATTCAGATTCTTTAGAATCTACAATGGGAAACATTCGAATGATGATCTTGTCTACCATATGTAATGAAGGTGAAGGAGACTTGTTGACACCAGAAAAGAGGCTGCTGAACTCGATCGAGATTGTTGAGAGGGTTGTGATGGAGGAGTTGAACAGATTGAAGAGAACACCTGCTGCTGAAAAGGCAGAGAGGGAGAAGAAGGTCAGAACTTTGATGTCAATGAGGTGATTGATTCACTGAATTTTGTTGATCATGTTTTGTTTGATCATCTACTGATGATGATTGGGCTCCTAGTTGTTTACCTTTTTTTTTCTATATTATTATTATTTTTTATTAATATTTTTTTTGGTATAGACATAAAGAAGGCTCTACTCTTGTTGAGCATGTTTTGTTTGATCATCTACTGATGATTGGGGTTCTAGTTGTTTACCTTTTTTTCTTTAAAAGGTTTAGGGTTTATTATTATTATTATTTTGGTATAGACATGAAGCAACTACTGGTCATATTTAATGCGTGGAACTAGCACTTTTTAGTTGGAGGGTTATCATAAGTTTCTCTGCCGGTTACAAAAAAGGGGGTCTAACTCATGTTTTTTTTTTTTCAAAACTATGATTTTATATATAAAAAAATTTGACAAATTGTGGTGATCCCCTTCTTGGTTACGCCCCGGATCATACTTCTTTGTTTTGTTTTGTTTTTATTATGGAATGCTGTTTTTGGTTGTCTGGGGTTTAGTGTTAAAAATATATCTTACAAATATCAGTTTTATATTTTATAATTGTTGATTCTTATATGGTTGTTTTATTTTTACATGCGAGATGGGCTGATTCATGTGGGCTAAATACAAAATGGGCTGATGAGTTAGACGCTGGTGCTGGAGTTATGATAGCTGGGTCGCGGCGGATTGCAGCTATTGCGGATAGATCAGTTTCGGATCAGTATAAATAAGTTTGTTAGTCTTTGGTCTTTGTATTCATCTTTTGTTAGCCTTTGGTGGCATTGGTATTCTGTTCTCATAAAAGATTACTTATGCATCTTGTTTAACTTTGTGCAGACTTCTTACAAATATAAATAATAGTTTCAGTTTTGTGCTTGATTTCATGATATTAATCAGGTGTGTTGATTTAGTAATGCTATTCGGGTGTTTAGTTTTTGAAGAACACAATCTTTGATAGCCTGATTATGCTAAGATTCTTCACACATTCTGGAATTTACAAGTTGTTTGACTATTTGGATGGTCAAGATCTTGAAAATAATCTTTCTTGCTTATTTAGCATTGAATCAAGAAGATAAGACTCGCTTAAAGTAATCTTGTTTCTTTATGGGTTGTAACTTGTTTCTTTGGATAAGTTATTTAACTAACTGAATGTTCAAGATATTGAAACTAAGAATCTTTCTAGATTTAACCCATCATCAATATAAGCTTGTTACTGAACGGCGCATAAAACATGTTCAAAATTATTATTCAATCCTTAGTCGAATACTCGAATTCAGTACATCTTTTCTGACTACACAAGTGGTTCTTGATGCCGCAGCCACACAGAAAAAAAAAGTTAATCCCACAATCTTTCATTACAAATATTGCACATAAAGTGATAGGAATCGATATATGATAATTGTGATAGATTGAATTGAAATACAAATCGAAGATAAACAATCACCGAAGTGATCCCGGGCTAAGCCCTTCTCCACAAGGGAGCCTCTCCACAATGGAGCCCTAACCGAATAACAAACTCTCCTCCTCACTACTAACTATTCCATACTTATTTATAAGAGAGAAAGTTACAAATACCCCCTCCCTATGTAACACCTCGTAGTTTCATGTCCAATATAATATCGACACGTGTCATGGACTTTAAACGAGTAAAGAATTAATTTAGAAGGACTAAAGTTGACAAACAAAGAATCTACGTGTGTAAAGGGATTCAAAGTGTCAACAATGGATAAATGTACCTTTCAATAACCCTACACGATGTTTATACCCTTAAACGAATGAATTATGGATCATACGAAGCCAATTGTGAAAGAAAGTGAGAGATTACAAACTACAGGGGTTAAATGTGTCAACATGTTTAATTTATACCTTTGAGTGACCTTTTAGCAAACCCGAAGCTTTGTAACGATTAAGTATACTCACTAGAATAAGTGATAAAACTTTCACAAGGTTTCGATAAAGTATGAGAAAGTTATGATAACATTCGTTTACGAGGGGTTAAAAGCGTCAACAGGGCAAAACCGAAGTTTTCGGTTATCATTTAAGGAAACTGGACCTAACGATGTTTGGTTATATCTCATGGATCATAGAAATATAAGTTATATGGGTTAAATGTGCTTAAAGTGAAAGAAATTACGTGTTAGAAGGTCCAAGGGGTGAAATGTCATTGTTTGAAAGATGCTGATCAGGTAAGCCACATGGTGGCGCTGCGCCACCATCTCCACCCTCTGCTGTCGCGCGACGCGATGGCCTGACCTGGTCAGAAATCATGCACAGCTGCGAGTATAGCAGGTTGCACCGCCTTAGAAGCCTTGTTTTACATACCAGGGGCTGCCCCAATGGTATTTCATGCAATAGGGACACATGTATTGATCAGGGATCATGCATAGACTTATTTGGAAGGATCTTGTTGCATCTAATTCACTATATAAGAAACCCATTGTTGCAACATTTGAGCACCTCACTTGAAAACTTTCACAACTTCACTTCTGAAGATCCCTGGAGCTCAAGACCACTTTCTAGAAGTCATTAGTCGTGCATAGGACTATTGTAAGTGTCCTTAACCTTTCTTAATTCAGTTTTACTCAGTTTATTAGCCTAAAGTCAAACCGTCGTAATTAAGGTTTGACTTCGTGATTAATCACAATTTGTCTAGTCAAATCTCGAATTAAAAATACCTATGAGTTGGTAATTATGTGGGTAATAAACCCTTAAAATGTTACTCTCTGATTCCCACTCTAACTAGGTCAATTGTCGGGTCAAAGTTAATCATAAAAAGTCAACAGAAAGCTTATTTTCAAATAAATACATAATTAGCAATGTAGAAGCCATGCAACCTATTTTATTACTCTTATAACATGTCTAAGCATGTTCAACCCAACAATTTTCAGTTTAAGCTCGGTTCGGAACCGAAAATCGCATAAGTGGACTTTTACTTTGACTTTCAGTTCTGACCCATTAGAGCATAGTTTAGAAATGCCTTAGAGCTTTATTAGGACCAGGTTACATGTTAGTATAACCCTCTGTGATTATACAACTTGGTTCATTAGAGCTTAATTGTTGACCATTATGCCCTCTTGACCTTAAAAAGATATTTTTGAAAATGTGAAAGGATAGAGACCTTTATTACTGAAATGTAAACATGTCCCTAAATTTTCACATCAGTTTGAGGTCTGGATTAGGAGTTATGCTCAATAGCGTAATTATAAAGCTTTTTATTAATTAAACGGCGTAATTAGCATATAGCCTATTTAAACCCAATTTTTTTATATCAAACTTTTTACCTACTAATATAAAATAATATTTTGGGATTTTTGAAGATTTTTATTTATTTTTAGGCTGAGCATAACATAGGGTTCTAAGCTTTATTTGGTAATTGTCGGTTTTGCCCTTTTAGCCTATAAAATGAGTTTTACAAATCATTTTGATACCAAACCTTTTTCTACTGATCTTATATGATAAATAAAACATTTTAAGCTTTCTGGAATGATAAAAGTATCAGCTTTTTTTATAAAACCCAGAAATCGCTTAAAATCGCCTTTTTACGCGTTTTAACGCATATTATAAGTTAAAACTATTTTTAACATATAAGGTTTGATACCTACTGATGTTTTAGGTAAATTTTCATAATTTAATAGTAGGCAAAAGTTCTAAACTCAGATTTCCAGATTTGACCTTTTAAGCTTATGTGAAATTACCAAAATGCCCCTACGGTGCATAGTTTGGTTATAAATGATAAATTTCACATATATACAATACCCTACTGATGTAACCTATTAAATTAAATATTTTTGCTGATTATATCAGACCTGAAACTTAGATTTATTTTTAAACTCTTTTAAGGCTTTAAAATGACCAAGATACCCCTACGGGGCATAATTTGAGTTTAAATTCATTTTGGGCATAATGAAAGATATCCTACTGATATCACAACATATTTAAGGCATATTAACTTAGGAAACCTGTACATGACTCATTTGGTTACCCGTTACGCACTTTTCGCGTTCGGATCGGTTTATGTAACTAGTTTGCATATATTAGCCGAAACGGGTCAAACCTTATCATTTTTATCTCAAAATCCAGAATGTGTTTAGTTTACCCATATTAAACAAGTATCCAAGCTTGTCGGGTCTAAACCACATTCTAATCCGGTCTTCACTTAATCATGCGTTTTGAACCGTATCTTTCTTTAAAACTAACCAGTCTAAGTCTAGGCTTAATTCAGACCCGTTAGGAATCTAATAGGTTATTAAAAACCTTCGTTCTAGATTGGGAGCCCGGTAAAAGCTACGTGCACTTGCTGTTTGTGATTATTACTTGCTCAGGTAAATACTTTTAACTTATTTTCCCTATACGGGCTTGGGATACGGTATTATAATAATACCGCTTGGTCGGGTGTGTAGTCATTTAAATCATATTGTGATTAATGCATTTACATAACCTGTTTTAATCTGTATTATTTGGTGTATGGCCTTTGGGGGTTAAATGATCATGTCCCGGATATCCTTGGCATCATTCAAAGAAATGGCCACGACCTAAGCACGGGGTGTAGGCATACACCTGACAGTTTCATATGTAAAAACTGGTAGTCCACTTAAAGGAAACAACCTTGTGGGCATTATACCTGTGGCGTGTCAATTAATCTTAACCGGCTCTTCTAACCGGTACTATTGGACGACAAATAAGTAAAACTGTATACAAGATTATTTTTAAATAATTGTCCCAAGTTATAAAAGATATTTTGTGCCTTGTGCATTCAAACCAATTTTCTTAAATTTTTTCAAAATGAGTCAGTTAAATTGTATTTACCAGTGTAAACTGACGTATTTTCCAAAAAGTCTAAGGGGTTGTTTGGTAGCCTCTTAATGACCATTCAGATGCTACCTCTTAATGGTTTAAAACCTCTGAATGAATAAGAGGTAACCTCAAGTCTGAATGGTTAAGAGGTAACATCTGAATGGTAAATCATCACATGTCACGTTCTTCTAACTTCTCATTGGTAAAATTCTTAATGGTTCCATTAAGAGGTAACCTCTTAATGACCATTCAGAGGCTACCAAAAAGCCCCTAAGTGCAGGTACTAGACGAAATAGGCTGGCTACTCCTGGCATCATTACTCAAGTCTTGCAAGCTTTAGATGTTAAAGTCTGTTGAACAATAATCTTTTTATCTTTCGATCCGCCTGTGGATCCATTACAGTCCGTTGTGATACCTTGATATTACTATTTATTCGGTTTGTAATGTGATTCATCTTTTGCTTCCGTTGTGCATTTAAAATTGTGTTATTTGACTATGATGATATCAACTATGTCACGATACTCCCCACCGGGCCCACCGGTAATACGTGGAAATATCGGGGTGTGACACCCTAATACTAGAATTAGCAAAGTAAACATATGATTCCTTACAATACTCCCCCCTTCGAGAAAGTCTTGTCCTCAAGACTTTGATCAGAAGCCTGTCCCGGTTTCCAAGTATAGGCGTCCTCAGATGCGTCATCCAGTGGCCGAGGCTGCCCATGCACGACCCATAAATGCCACGTGGCCGAAAACGTCAATCGCGTTCCAATGAGAGGACAGTGAGACAATGACTTCTTTCCCCTGTCAAATGGAGCTTTTCCCTTCTCACGCAAGTCCAAATCAGAAAAAATCAAGCCCACAACCAATTATAGACACATATCAGTGGGGTGTCCAAACTATAGACAAATTCCACAAGCTCGAGCTGGTGGCTCAGCACTCTTGTCCTTGGTAAGTTGCATGACTGCTTTTGTCAACTCAGCGAGCTGCTTTTCAATGTGAGGAGTGCTCACTTCCTTGACTGTTCGTGGAACATCCGTGTACCACTCATCTTCTTGTGCGGAGGTAATCAAAGCTCTAATTTGAGTAGGTGTTTTATCGAGTGGAGCTCCTCCACTAGATGCATTTATCAAATGCCTCTCCATTGGTGCTAATCCTTCACAAAAGTATTGAAGGAGTTGATGCTCAGATATTCCATGTTGTGGACAACGGGCACACAGTTTCTTAAACCTTTCCCAGTAAGTGTGTAAAGCTTCCCTTTTAGCTTGTTTAATCCCAATGATTTCCTTTCGTAGAATGGAGGCCTTTACTTCTGGGAAATATTTGTCTAAGAACTTATTTGCTAGATCATTCCAAGTGTTTACCGACCCCGGTGGTAGGTAATAAAGCCATTCTTTAGCCAAATCTTGCAAAGCAAAGGGGAATGCCCTTAGCTTGATTTGATCTTCAGTGATGTTGTGTGGCTTCATGCCAGAACACACAACATGGAACTCTTTGAGGAACTTGTGTGGATCTTCATTCTCTAGACCTCGAAAGTTAGGTAGCAAATGGATAAGACCGGATTTGAGTTCAAAGTTCTCCATGGCAGGGTAATTAATGCAAAGTTGTTGTTGTGGGACATCATGAGTCGCCCAGTGTCTAAGGGTTTGTTCAGCTGTCATTGTAACTGTAGAAGTTGGAGATTCGTGGGAAGACTAGCGATGTACCTGTACTAAAAGAAATCTTGGCACAAAACAGTTAGATTTGCCGTATCCCTAGCAACGACGCCAATTTGTTGGGTATCGAATCCAGCAAATAAAATAACAAGAAAACTACTAGTATGAGTGGAAGTAGAGTTCGTGTCCACAGGGATACAGATTAACGAATTATGCCAAAACGTTTTAAACACAGATACGGTTGTTTTAAGAGGGGGTTTTAGTTTAACTAAAATGTAAAAATAATTTATATTTTTTAGATTAGAAAGATAAGCTAATTAAAGTGGTTGGAAAATTCAGATATTAAAAAATTAATTTCAACACCAGGGCAATTTCTTGATTCGGTTCGACTTACGATCATTAACGTTCACGGTGCAATGATCCTTTTTAAATAATAGTTTGTATCGACACTAGACGTCACGCAGTTCGGACCTCCACTCTATTTAATGTCTAACCAAACGCCGTTCGTTGATTAGAGCCAACCCGCTACTCTAAACTCACGTCGTTCGGATTTTAGCGTGCGGGTTGCGGGACAGAAATATCAATTACAATCAAACACTCACGCTGTTCGGAGTGTTTAATTATATTGTTTGATTCTATAATAAATTCAAATTCATAGACAAATTTGAATCATTATTTGTTCCTTTTATCAAAACTTAAAATCTGATTAGAGATTAAAATATTGATGAACTTTATTAGAAAGATTAATAAATTGATCATGTTTATTAACAATCTAATATTTTCCGGATCGAATCCGTATTAAAAACAAGAATCACACAAACAAACCACTAAAATATCCAGATCTAACATAACCGTTTCACATCACTTTATGAACCAACTCAAAGAAAATAAACTCTAATGTTAAAACTATAAAAGTCTAGCCAGACATGATGACTATAACAACCAATTCAAATATGAAATAAAACATCCAATATTTAAAACTTCCAAAAAAAACTAAAACAAACAAGTGTTTTTGTTCTAGAAATCACCCCCCAAAAGAATTCCTTTTCTCCCACAACTCTGTTGCAGCAGCCGTCCAAAAGATATGGGCCCCTCATTCTTCGTGATAGTTGTTATTTTCAAGTCTTAATATGGGCTCCATCTACTATTGGGCCAATAACTCTCGTATCAAAATGATCACCCAAATTAATCCCAAGAAGATTTTAGTTCAAGCCCAATTTAAATAGATTGTTGTCATGGAGGACTCGTATGATCAAGAAAACTCCACCTAATTTTTACATCAACTGTTTCAATTCCATCCTTTCAAGCCACCAACAATCATCTTTTTTTTTATCATATAACTTGAACATTCACAGCTCCTAATCTCTTTTATCATTCGCGATTCTTCTACATCTACAAAAAATAATTAACACAAACCAAAGTAGATTTCATTCCACAAAAACACGTATTTTCCAAAATATTGCAATATATATAGTATAAATGCCTAAAATGCAATTAAATATGCATGCTAAAATGTGGTAAAATATGCCTAAAAATGCAACTAACACTAACCCGGTTAATTTTTCTGTCAACTATTAACATGTGCCACTCACATGAGGGTATAATGATTTTTTTCACTTAATAACTAAAATAAAATTAAATAAAAATAATATATATTAACATCAAAATAAATGAAAATGACCATTATGCATTTATGCCCTCATGTGAGGGTATAATGATCTTTTTCACTTAATACGAAGGGACTGCTAGTTAGTCAGCCTTCGTTTTTGAACTTTTAACTATCTGTTAGTTATGTCCAATGATTCTGTTAGTATGTTGTTAAAGTTAAACGTAAATTAAAAGTCAGAAGTATCACAAAGTCATGCATGGAGGTTATTTCACCTCGTTATTTAACACAAAGCATAAATCAGCAGAACTGATCGGTTGGTCATCTTTACAGAAAGGAAATTACAGAAATAAATAAAGTCCTAGATTAACAGTATCAACTATGGCAAGAGTTAACGTTGAAAGATCGTCGGAACTATTTTAAGAACATTGGCTTCATATGAAGGCAGGTGGGTTCGTATGAAGGCACTGGTGGCTTCATACGAAGGGACTGTTCTTGAGGTGAAATCAGCTCGGTTTTGCTTGAACTGACCCTTTAATCAACTAAAATCAGTCCTAACATGATTCCACAGCTACCTTCTCAGCTGTGAACTCAGTGGGACTCGGTTTCGGTTATGTTTATGTTCAAAAGTTTGTAAAAAGGAGGTTTTTGATAGATTTTCTCCACTTATGTTGGTCCTCAATCTCATTGAGAGTTTGTATCAGCTGCCTATGCAAGGCCGATGTACCAACGATTTCGGGAGAAGCCTATGTTTGAGAAAAGTTTTGCAAAAAGTTAAGAAATGAAGAAGAAGAAGAAGATGAAAGAGATTCTCACTTTTGAAGAGCTTGCGAGTGAAAGAAGTGGGAGTGGAAGTTTGGAACGAAGGAGGATGGATTGTATTTATAGGAGAAAATTAGGGTTTTAGGGTTAATTAGGCTGAAAATGGGTTTTGGGCTAGGCTGGTACGAAGCGGGCCTGGGCTTGTTCGTACGAAGCTACTTGATTAGGGCCCAAAAGTTGCATTTTCTTGGTATTAAGCTGATTTTAAGCCATTATAAGTTATGCAATGTACAAGTGTCGTGCAAGTATAAAAGAGTGTAATAATGTATTTTGCATATAAAATAGGTATGAAGACGTACGAATTTGCATAGAATCAAGCATCAAGTATGTATGAAGTATGAATAAACACCAAGTATTTTATGAATAATGTATAACACAAGTATATAAAAGATAACATTTTCCATTATAATTCAATTCTCGGATTACAACGCATAAGAAGAAGTACGAATACAAGAATTACAAATTTCCATTAAAGGAAAGTACAAAGGACTTTCTAAATAAAGAAAGTTACAAAACGCGAGGCGTTACAAAGGTTGGTACAACCCATACAACTAGGGGCTTAAACCTCACATCCACAGAACACACACCGACAACAACACTGGTGACGACACCTATAAATCCACCGTCAAATCCATACGACAAACACACTGACAAAGCTAACGTCGGTCACCAGACTATAAAAACATGGTAATACGGTGGCAGCGGCTTTTAAAGCTAGGACGATGCGACCACCGGCGGTCACGTATGTTGTGAACATGGTGAGACGTGTAGATATCTAGAGAGAGAAAGTAAAGAGCAGAGAGAAGGAGGAGAATGCAGATCTTAGAAAGAGATAAGAAAATTGGGTTTTAACTTTTAAACCCTAAGTGGGTAGGAAAACCCTCAATACCACCACCTACTCTCTACTCTTTATATCTCCCACACCATCACCACCACTGCCTCAACACCCCAATCGTCGTCACCACCATGCCCCAGCGGTAGATGTACCGTTAAAACATGGTGCCATGGCAGTGACGGATGAGAAGTGAGGTGCGTAAAACAGTGGTGACTTTTTGGAAAGAGAAAGAGCATGTGAGTCTTTAAAGATAAGTGTAGAAATAATTGTGAATGTCAGGTTTTGAACCAATACAACAATCACAATACCAGCCCAAGGTTTTGTATAAACCACCATAAGGCAAACAATTAGGGGGGGTGTATTCCACGGTCCTCCCAACCGCTGGAGTGATCACACTCCACAAGCTAGCTTAGCCCCATAGCTGCCTGGGGGTGAATACCCAACCGAGAGCGAAGAGCTTGGCCGTGGGTTGCGGACACCAAGATTCGAACCCGGGACCTCTAGGAAGAGGGTGGGTGAGGCTGGCCAACTGGGCTACCCTAGAAGGTTACCATAAAGCAAACAATATTCTTTCATAAACAATGCTTAAAGCATTAGGTAGAACTACTAATGCAACAATATGTTGCAAATTTATATTATATAAATATTAGTTTGTATTTTGGGCATAGTTGTTTCAAGTAGTAGTCGCTAGCAGATGACAAGTACATAAATATACGCACACAGAAAAATAGGTTTTTTTAAGTAAACGTACGAAAAAGGGGGTAAACTTGAATTTAGGAACTCAAGAGGATCAAAATGAGATTTTACGAAAAAAAAGCGAACAAGAATTATTATTATTTTATATATAAATTAGCAAGTTTTTTTGTGCATCATGACTTGTACCCCATGCTTTGGAACTTTTTCGAAAAAAAAAAACTTCAGTTTTCACTTTTAACCTTAAAGTTTTTTCTTTTACATTTTAACCCATTTGAAATTTTTACTTTTAACTCAAACTTTTTCATCTTTTGTAATTTAACATAACACTTTATTATTTACAACTTTCGTCCCCCATACTTTTTATTTTTCGTAAGTTTTTCGTTTTACGTTTCGTTCTAAAGTTTGCGAGTTAACATGTCGTAGTGTGCATGTGTCGTTCAACGTTTTTGCTCTATTTTTTCATATTTGACAGACCCGTCGCAACGCGTCCATTTTTTCCCTTTTGAAAACTTCCCCGCAACGGGCGGGTCCTAGATCGACTAAGTTATTATTTTGTACGTTTTACGTTTCTGGTTAATTTCTTCGCATTAAGACACTGTAATGGGTGTGCGTGGTTCAACGATTTTAGTCTCCTTTTCGTTCAGTGTAATTTTTACCATTTTATCTATTTTATTTTTACGATGTTGAGAGTCGATGTCGTTGTGGCATTGGTGCTACTTGGCACGGTTTTACGAACGTTTTTAGCCTATTAAATTTTTTACTAATATTTTGTTTCGGTTTACCCCTATACTTCCTTTACTTAAAAACTATTTTTACGTGCATATTTTATGTACAAATATGATTTGTTCTACATTCCGACGTAAACTTTTTTTTATAGACGAGTCAGGTCAAATATAATACGTTTTCGTTTAAAGAAACCATTTTTACGTGCATATTTTTATGTACGTTTTGGTATAAATTCAAGTTGTTCTACGTTTCGATGTAATTTTTTTTAGGAAATGATTCAGGTCAAATATAATATGTTCTCGTGTTTATTTTATGTACGTTTCTCAAAAAAAATTTTGAACCGAGTGGAGTCAAATTAGGGTTTCTTTTTCTCCCTTTTTTTTCAAAAGCTCTAATTAATCCCTTTCGATTACATGTGTATATTTTCCTTCATACCCGTTACGTTTTCTATGTATGAGTTGGGCCACATATAATACGTTATGAGTGTTCGATATGAATTCCATTTACTTTACGTTTGATCAAATCACAATGCTTATACGTGTTACACTGAGTTCAACTGGATACGTCGAAATGTGTGTTTTCATATGGTTAATGCATCATATAACATTTGGACTAATCCATTCAATGTTTACGATGTACCCGCGCCGCAACGCGAGCGGGTCTTAACCCTAGTTGACGAAAAATTAGCAAACGGAAAAAAAACTTAATAGGTTAAAGATGTATATTGTATATAGTAAAGAAGTAAAGTTGAAGTATTAAAAACTGAAAGGGTTAGTTTGTATAATTTGTAAAAAAAGCAGGGGCTAAAAGTGCTTATTCACAAAGTTGGTGGTTGATATGTTGGCGCATAAAAACAAGGTTGAATCTATCAAAGTAAAAAAATGGAGGGTCTGCGATAGAAATATCACCGATATTTATGATTAAGATTTATGATCAAGATTTTTATAAATTTCTTCAATTTACCAACACCTGTTCATTTAATGCACCAAATCACAATCTTGATCGATCAACACATTCACAATCTTCAATGTCAAACAACAGGTTTCGGAGAGGCAGAGGTGAAAGAAATCAGATTACCGACCAAGATTCAGATTCTTTAGAATCTACAATGGGAAACATTCGAATGATGATCTTGTCTACCATATGTAATGAAGGTGAAGGAGACTTGTTGACACCAGAAAAGAGGCTGCTGAACTCGATCGAGATTGTTGAGAGGGTTGTGATGGAGGAGTTGAACAGATTGAAGAGAACACCTGCTGCTGAAAAGGCAGAGAGGGAGAAGAAGGTCAGAACTTTGATGTCAATGAGGTGACTGAATTTTGTTGATCATGTTTTGTTTGATCATTTGGGCTCCTAGTTTTTTACCTTTTTTTCTATAAAAGGTTTTGGGTTTTATTATTATTATTATTATTAATTTTTTTTATTTTTATTTTTTGGTATAGACATAAAGAAGGCTCTACTCTTGTTGAGCATGTTTTGTTTGATCATCTACTGATGATTAGGCTTCTAGTGTTTACTTTTTTTCTTTAAAAGGGGTTTTATTATTATTTTTTTTGGTATAGACATGAAGCAACTGCTGATCATATTTCTTGTGTTGAAATAGAACTTTTTAGTCGGAGGGTTATCATAAGTTTTTCTTCTCTGTCGGTTACAAATGGGGGTCTAACTCATGTTTCTTTCTTTAAAAAAAAAAAAAAAAAAAAAAAAAACTATTGGTTTATATATAGAAATTTACCAAATTATGGTGACCCCCTCTTGGCCTCTTGATCAGCAGATCATACTTGTTTGTTTTGTTTTGGTATAAGTATTTTGGGCATAGTTGCTACAACTAGTAGTGTGCTAGCAGATGGATTAACAAGTGTTAATTTTTTTATTATGGAATGGAATGCTGTTTTTGGTTGTCTGGGGTTTATAGTTATAAAAATATATCTTACAAATATCAGTTTTATAAGTATTTTATAATTGTTGATTCTTATATGGTGGTTTTATTTTTACATGCGAGATGGGCTGATTCATGTTGGCTAAATGCAAAATGGGCTGATGGGTTAGATGCTGGTGCTGGAGTTATGATTGCCGGGTCGCAGCGGATTGCAGCTATTGCGGATGGATCAGTATAAATTATAAGTTTGTTAATAACAAACAAACTTATTATTCAAGTTCACTTTGACAATTTTTTTAGCATGGTTCTTCACATACATACACATCAATTATAACCATCATCTTTGGTGTTTTTTAGTTTTTGGTCTTTGTATACATCTTTTGTTAGGCATTGGTATTCTGTTCTCATAAGATTACTTCTGAATCTTGTTTAAATTTGTGCCGACTTCTTACAGATATAAATAATACATTCAGTTTTGTGTCTTGATGTCATAATGGTGTGTCGATTTGGTAATGCTATTTGGGTGTTTAATTTTTGAAGAACACAATCTTTGCTAAGATTCTTCACACATTCTCGAATTTACAAGTTGTTTGACTATTTGGATGGTCAAAATAATCTTTCTTGCTTATTTATTTAGCATTGAATCGATAAGACTCGCTTAAAGTAGTAATCTTGTTTCTTTATGGTTTGTAACTTGTTTCTTTGGATAAGTTGTTTAACTAACTGAATGTTATATTGAAACTACTAGATCTAACCCATCATCAATATAAGCTTGTTACTGAATGCCACAACATATCTTTCTGACTACACAAGTGGTTCTTGATGCTGCAGCCACAGAGAGAAAAAAGTTAATCCCGCAGTCAGTTTTCAATTAATAGATTTTTTACATGTTTTCAGTGTGGTTATGGGCCGGCTAGCCGATGCTCCTGGTTGGTTCTGTTTATGAACGTTCATGCTGCTGTTTTTGCATCTGTTTTTTGCTGTCACAAAAAGCAATAGGCTGAACCACACATCGGCAGGCATATAGACAGTGTTAAGCCTGGTAACTCACAGCAAGCGATCATCCATCAGTTAGGTTATTGAAGTCGGTTATTGCTTGCTTAAACGAAACCGAACCATTGGTTAATCCAAGCCCAAACCATCGTTTATAGGTTATGAGCGGGTAGATTTTGTCAGTTATTGGTTACTGGCTTTTTGGTTTCTCACTGCTGTCCACCACCCACAGACTCATTTCAACCCGGCTCCATTTTGGCCATAACCCATTTTCACCTTGTTCTCAACCCGTTTTGACCCATCACCCGAACCCCTCGACCCACCCAGTTTGATAGGACAACCCTAAAGCATGGCTCTCTTATTGCTCAACAGTTCAAGGGATAATGAGCTACGTGTGGTGATAGCTAAGTTTTGATAATCAAATCAACCAAACGCACCATGTATAATCATATACAAATTCTTCACATGTTATATTAATTCAAGAACAACCCCCAACCTTGATTTCTGGTGCATATACAAGTACAAGTATACAAACCAACTTAACTTGTTTTGGTACGTAGAAAGAATCTCTCTTTAAAGTTTAAACGTCAGGGTCAAATCTGTGGCCCGCCCTCTTCGAGAGCATGGGCTTGCAGCAATGGGCTGGTTTCCGTTTGGGTGGACGATGTTTCCTTGTAACGAACACCGCCGTCTTCTTTGGCTTTTCCCCATAACACAGCATAGAATCCTAAAGATATTATTATTCCCCCAGCAACACTGCAACAAAATTTGTGGGTATCAAGTTATATACAGTAAGTAATACATACACGAAATTTGTGATGTTAAATTATAGGCCAGTAAATTGTATTTTACGTCTTTTAAGTTTGAACCAAATTGCACCTTTAACTAATGAAATTACACTTGATGTCCTTTATGTTAATGTTTCTCATCAGGTGGTGTCCCAGTTAATTTTTCTGTCAACTCTTACCATGTGCCACTCACATGAGGGTATAATGGTCATTTTCACTTAATAACTAAAATAAAACTGAATAAAAATAATATATATATTAACAACAAAATAAGTGAAAATGACCATTGTGCCCTCCTATGAGTGGCACGTGTTAAAAGTTAACAGAAAAAATTAACTGGGTTAGCAAAAGGACCCCGCCTAATGAGAAACACCAACATAAAGGACATCCAGTGTAATTTCGTTAGTTAAAGGATACCGCCTGCAATTTGGCTCAAGCTTAAAGGACATAAAATGCAATTTACACATTCTAGTAAGAGGAAAGACCTTCCGGGATGGAGAGAATCACCGAGGAATACGACACCCATCACAACGGCAATCACTATCGAAAATGGCTTGAACATGGCTACATAGACCGGCCCTTTCAACCGTAGAGCCCATATTTGAATCAGACCGTTCAGAAATCCAGTAGAGATGCCCTGTTTAAGGATATTTTAAAGCTATAATGCTATATGTATTCTTGCGACTTTGTTTCTTCAAGTTTCTTACCATGTAAATTATCGAAGCCAACATCATATCGGGTTTTAGTTTCCAAGCATCTAAATCTCTCACCATAATTAACCCCGCACATGCGGCTACAATCAACCCGCTTAACCCAAATACGAAAACAACCATTAGTTCCACTGGATACTGGATCATGATATGTGCCTACAGTGTCACTGAAAGTACTTAAATCCCGTAAATTATATGCCATTATTCGCCGAATTTGAACTAGAGAATATGCATTTTTGGTACCTGGGAAACCAATACGAATGAAAGTAGAAAGTTCTGACTGGCAAGCAAAATACCGCCAATAATCCAATTTAAGCTTAATGATTCCGATGATATGGTGACCGATGTACCATCATACAGGGTCGCTACAAGCGCACCCGATATTGACACTATTGTTCCCACTATTTTTGCTTGACTAGTATAGCTTCTAAAATTCAATCTTTCCAGCCTGATAAAACAAAAACAAAAGCACGAGATGTCGGGCTTTCTTGTTTTACAAAGGGAGCTGCTATAGATAGATACACCAGTGATGTCATCGAATGATAAAAGCGTGACTTTATCAGTGATTTAATGACACCAACTTATATGGCTTGTATAAAACATTATGGCCCGTATGATGTGCCCTTCTAACACGTTAACAACCCGTATGACATGCTAGTGGTGTTTGTATAGTGTGTCAGTGGTGTTTCTTTAAACGCAATCCTTACAAAAATATTTTTTTTTCGATTATTTAAAAAAAACAAGCAAGTGAACACAAAAATTAAAAAACATTCAAGTACCTAAAGATGAATGCAAGTATGAAGGTGAAAGCAGGTGCCAGATTGCTCATAACTGAGGAAAGTGTTGGAGAACTATACTCGATACCAACATATCCAAATATCTGAGAAAAGTACCTGGTATCAACATCATATCATTAATTAAAAAGTCAAAACTATTAATATACCACAAAGCATCAAGAATAAGCCCAAAAATACAGTCTTCTTCTTACCAGTACAACAGTAATTTCTAGGGTAAAAAAATTTCAACAAAGGTTCAATATAAATTACCCAATTAAACTAAGAAGAACAAGCTTGACAACAATTGATAGTTTCAGCACATGGGTATTTGATCTTCTGCAAAAAAAAGAAAGATGAAACTTTCTAAATTGGAATTTGGAAAATGGGTGAGGTTAGAAAGTGCCTGCGGACGATGAAAGCACAAGGGATGAGGAAGAAGAAGCCGACGATGAAGACGTAAGTGGTGAAAACGTAAGAATTGATGGGTTGAGAAGTGGCTGATTTGAATAAGGTGTTTCCGCCTACTATAATGCACTCGATCAGCACCATTGCTGTGAATGGGAGTACATCTTTGTAGCAGATTCTGCCTGTGGAACCCATGGTTCTCGATCTCTGTTGGTGAACAAATGGATATTTTTAATTTAGTCCCAGTTAGATGGCTAACATTTTGACTGTATATTTTTGTCAAAGATGGGAGTACATCTTTGTAACAATTTGATTAAAGTCTGGATAGAGACAATGGATGAAGCTGTCGTTTTCCGAAAAATATCATGGGCCGCCCACTGGGAACCAATGAGGAATTGACATGTGGATACGCTTAATATTATTTTGAGTAAACCTCAATTTTCGTCCTTGTGGTTTGCTTGTTTTAACAGTTTAAGTCCAATAGTTTGAACATTGCAATTTTCATCCAATAGTTTGCTTAATCAATCAATTATAATCCATTGACTTATAACTTCCATTTGTCCCACCCCACGTGCCCCTCACATGAGGGGCATTTATGTCCTTTAATTTGATTAGTAGTCTGAGTGCAATAAAAAACCCCAAACCCCAGACCTTTGCATAATCCCTTCTTCTTTTAAGAAAACCCTCATAACTTCCCTTCAAAATTCCATACAATTATTGTTGCGATCATCAGATTGAAGCTATGATTGAAGAGTTTAAGCTATGGATTATGCGACATCCAGGAACACATTTCGATCCCATTCAAGCATACGGTTAGTATTTTTGAGTTTGAAAATTTGAAACTTTTGTTTAATATATGTCGATTGCATTGCAAAACCCTAGATTAATGTTAGTTTAACTTGGCGATTCAACAAAAATTCTAAACTTTTGTCAAATTTTTTTAGGGCAAAACCCTTCAATCTTCACACTGAGGATAAACCATGGAGGGTGGTTCACTTCTTCTCCTGGAAGAAGATATTTTGATGGTGAGGTAAGCTTTATTGACTGGGTTGATGAAGACAAGTTTTCTGTTCATGAGTTGAATGATATGATGGTGAAAATAGGATACCCACTAGATGAGAAGATATATTACCATTTTATGATTCCTGATCAGGACCTTGATTATGGTTTAAGGGCTGTAGGTAATGATTCAGATGTGTCAAATATGCTACAATATGTTCAAAAGTTCAAAGTTATAGATTTATACACTGAACACTGGATGACAACCTTAGATAATCACTTCCAATCTCCTTGTAAGGTTGTTATTCAGGAACTCAATGATGAACAGGGACCAGCTAACCAAGTTAGGAGGACTTTAGCAATACAGTGGTATAAAAATGATGATAAGGGATCATCTGAGGGTGGTGCTAGTTCTAAGGGTGGTGATGGTGCTAAGGGTAGTGCTGGTTCTGAGGGTGGTGAGGGTGTTGAGGATAGTGCTACTTCTGAGGATAGTGATGGTTCTGAGGGTAGTGATGATTCTGATGATTCAGATTTCCTTGTCGATGAAGAGAATGCTATTGATCACTATGAGGTTGACATGCAAAATTTTAGGGCAGCTGTTGACATGAATTTTGATGAAGAAGCTTTGGCAAACCAAACTGAAGATGCTGAACATATTGATGACTTTGATCTAGACAACTTTGATAGTTTAAGTGATGAAGAAAATGACACTACTTTAAAAAAGAAGTTAAGGGAGCATAGGAAAAAAAAGAGACATGGGAATGTTCTAGTTGCTGAGAGATTTTATGTTGGCCAACAATTTGCAGATAGAGAACAAATTAAGAAATTGGTTAAGACTCATGCAATTGAAACAAGAAGACAACTTAAGGTTGTGAGAAATGATTTAGGCAGGTTTCGTGTAATATGTGAGGGAGTTATTATGGTTGGTGGGGCTAAAAGAAAAGTGCAAAATAGTGGTGGGTCCCATAAAAAAAATCAGATTCCTTGTTGCCCTTGGATTCTACATGTTTCAAACCCTAACAATGAGGGCACATGGGTTGTGAAGACTAATGTGAGTCGGGGAATATATGACCAATGTGTAGTTAACATTAACCAAAGGAACTGCACTTGTAGAAAGTGGGAGTTGACAGGGTTACCATGTAGGCATCTTGTGGCAGTCATCTGGAATATGACCCAGCATGGCCAAGATGTTGGCATCCCTGAATCTTGGGTGTCTGAGGTTTATTGGATTGAAACATGGAAGAAGGTTTATGCTAATACCATTGATGGTGTTAATGGCGTTGTTATGTGGACACCCTCTCAATGCCCTACCACTCTTAGGCCTCCCAAACACCACAAACAGGTAGGTAGGCCAAAGAAGAAAAGAAAGAAAAGTGCTGAGGAATTGAGTGAACCAATTGTGAAAAATGGAAAAATGATTAGGGTTGGAAGCACTGTAACATGTACAAAGTGCAAAGGGAAAGGTCATAACCAAAGGTCATGCAAAGGTGATGCGGGTCACTCGTAAAAAACTGCTCGGGCTACATCAAAATCCACTGCAAGGCCTGCACCACAATCCAAAACTGTTGCATCTAAATCGAAGACTGCCGGATCCAAATCCAAGACTGATGCACCCAAATCCAAGCCTGATGCATCATCAGGAGCAGGGCATCAACCTTGATTGTGTTTTTGCTTAACTAGTTCTCATGTTGCACACTTTTGTGGTGGTTTTTGTGATCTTGAACACTATTCAGTGTCATGTTTTGAAGTATTTTCTAGGTGTCGTGTATATGGTCTTAAACAGAACTATTATGCCACTTTTTGGATGTATATGGTTTTAATCTATGCTTTACGGGTCAAAATGGTTTGTAGCGTATGTTATCAAATGTATCAGCTTCTTGTATAGGGATGAGCAAATCATACCCGGTATCGGTACCAAATTTACCGAACCGGGTACTTTTTCGGTACCGATTCAGTACCGACTTTTGACATTTTCGGTACCGAACGGGTCAAATTGGTTTGTCATGTATGGTTTCAACGTTACTGAACATCCTACTTTGCTTTCAAAAGCTAGAAGTTTCGGACTAAGTGACCACTGGATCCAAGTTCTCGTGAAACAATACACAGTTGGTATAGGTCAAATTGGTTTGTCATGTATGGTTTCAATTGTTTTATTTCTTGACTTAATGGGTCAAAAACCATACACAGTTGGTATGTGTCACAATCTTTCAGGTCTTTAGTGGTCCCAAAATTAAACAATTAGTCTTAAATGGGTGAATATTTCAATCTTCAAAATAAAGCCACGTACTTCATTAAACTTAGTCTTCATATATTAGCAAAATGATTACATTATCACATTCTAATCTCAAAACATGCATGATGTTCGAACGGTTGTTGGAGATTCACATGAACAGAGATATTATTTTTGAGGTTGGATTTAAATGCAGGTTTGAGGCTTCCATTTGTATTTGTGTAGAAAGGAGTATTTAGGCTTTTAAAAAGGTATGTGGGGAAGATGATAGAGATATTAAAGGACATAAATGCCCCTCATGTGAGGGGCACGTGGGGTGGGACAAATGGAAGTTATAAGTCAATGGATTATAATTAACGATTGATATAACCAGAAAACTTGTTAAGTTACATCAAAACAGAAGGTAGATGGGCAACAAGCTGCGCCGCCAACCCTTTCTGAATTGCAAACCCCAACCTCCCGAACACAAACCCCTGCCCCCTTGGGGTCGAACAATTGCTATGGATAACCCGTTGAACCCTCGTCAAGAAGTTAATGGCTTCTGGCGCTAGGGAGCTATTGGACGAAAATTGCAATGTTCAAACTATTGGACTTAAACTGTTAAAACAAGCAAACCACAAGGACGAAAATTGAGGTTTACTCTATTATTTTTAGATGTTTTTATCTTTCTTTATTCGGGATTTTCACATTTATCTTCTTTGCTTGTTTTAATTTTTGTTTTGTGGTGACTATTCAAAAATCATGATTGGTTTAGGTTTACATTCATTCGGTTGGTGAAGTAGGTGGTTTTGGGTACAACGAAATTAAGAATTAAACATCTTTCTTTTTTTTTTTTTAACGACGAACGAATCCTTCAAATGAGCTACTGGTGAAATTCACCACATCGGGATACACTCGTATCCGAATTGGGGAAAACCCTCACCTAGGGCAGAAGCCCGTGAACACTCGCCCAAAGGCACGACAGTGCGGTGAGGTAAAACCCATTCAGTTCAAGGATCGAACTAGCGATCGCCGCCTACTTGCCTAGTCTCCCATCATCACCAGGTGCCGCTGAAAACTAATGGGGACAGTGGCGGATGCAGTAATTTTTTTCACTGGGTTCCTTTTGGTAGATTCTTACTAATTTTTTTTCAAATCATAAAAGGTTTCCACTAATTTTTTCCATTTTTTGCCAAACCGAGGGGTTCCTGGGAACCCTCAAAACACCCCTGGATCCGCCCCTGAATGGGGAGAAGCAGGAATTGAACTCGGGTCTCTTAGAAACCCAAGTCTCTCCCTTACCACTCCACCACAAGCTAATTGGCAATTAAACATCTTTCCTAGCTCCCATTTTAAATTTTAATTCATTAAAAACTACAATGCTAACTTATTTGAACTAGAAGTAATGTAGGTTTTTCTATAGGTACAAACAAAGTCTTAAAAGTTAATATGCCCCATTACATTTCATCTACCATTTTTTTGAAAGGCACGGTTCATCTAACATTAATAAACTGTTAATTCCTTACCATATTCTCTAGCCATGGCAGTCAATTCTTTATCATATTCTCTAATAGGAGCTGAAGTTTAAATATGGCAAAAAGAAAAGCATGTTAGAATCACATGGTTTACTTCATCACATCCTACTAACAAAAAGAATACATATTGTAACATGAATAAAATGTATTTACGCTGATCTATTATTCTTTGCTTTCTTCTGATAGAATCTATTGCATTCTTTAAGGTTTTCAGTAAAATTTTGAATTCCTTTAACAGTTGTTTCCCAAATCGGTTATCTTTCACATAACCAAGCAGCCAAATGTTCAACAGACACATAGGAATCACCATGATTTTTCTTGTAGTCCCTAGCTCTCTGCATTAAAAATTCTAAATCCCATTCTAACATTGACCCAGCTGACTCACCAATAACCTGCCATATATACAACAAATACGACAAAGGTAGCATTTAGTAAAAGTTCGTATGAAAAGTATTGGATAATCACAAATCATGTAAATAACTAAGGCTATGCGGTATGGTGATGGTCCTCCCTTGGAGGATGATCCGCCACGTAGGATGGGTGTGAGGATGGGGCAAAGAGGATGGAGGTATGGAAATGTGGGGATGGACCTAAAATGTATATGTATATATTGTATGTATAGGTGTGTGAGAGAGGGGGAGGGCTGGTTTTTGTTCTTTTGTGGCCCGTCACCATCGTCTCAAACTCGACGCCGAGGACGAAGCCGGGGGGGGATGGTGTTCCCACTGGCGCCGTTCCAGAACCATCCGGGGACGATCCCCATACCCAGAAGCCTAACAACAAACTTTTTATCCATTATATTTAAAACACCACATCACCTTTGGTTAGCGCTGGATGAATTTATCAGTGGCTTCTAGAAGGTAGATATTCTCCACACCAGCCTTGAAGAATATTCGACGAGCAGACCCATTTATCGTTCCAGCAGGGCTTTTATCATAACCTAAGTTCAAAATCACCTAGTACTAATTTAGATCAGTTTGCATCACGTAATAAGCACTATAACACTCTCCTAGATACAACATCTTTTATGTAAATTTTACAACAAATTCTACATCAGTTTCACAATTTTTCCTACATCAGTTTCGCAATTTTTCCTACGAAATATACTGAACATATGGACTTGCAATTCTTCTATCAGTTCTAAAGCCGGATGTACCATTTTTCTCACCGGGTTGAATACCAAAGGTGGTCACTTGCATCTCTAGTAACTGATCCAACAGCCCAGAAGCCGTCATCTTTGATTCAGGATCAACAGAAAAAATCATATAACCCAAGCGGAGCAATACAACAGCAAAAACACATACGGACCAGAAAAATTCACATAACCCAAGCGGAAAAAACCAGAAAAGCATGCAATTGAAGAAAAAAAAAGAGAAGACATGGCAGCTATGTCTACACTGGAAATTATGTAACAACTCTATGAACCCTTATCCCAAAATTAACCAGATTGAAACCAAAGTTAACATGAAAAAAGAATACAAATCACTAATTTTAATTCCAATGGAATTATGAACCATATAACAAAATCGAAAGCTCATTGCATATCTAGATGTTTGGAAGAAGAGGAACTCACTTACCTATAATTGGTACGAGGAACCATAGATATCTTTTCATTTGATGACAATCAATACTAAAATGTGATGTGAAAGAATAGGGTTGTTCACGAGCCGAACCGAACCGATCGGACCTTTGCTCGTGCTCGGTTCGTTTACAAACCGAACCGAATCGATCCGAGCGTTTTTTCAACCGAGCTAAATTCGAACGAGCGCCTTTCGATCCGAGTATTTTACGAACGAACGTCGAGCGAGTGTCGAGCGTCGCATAACAAATAGAAAAGTGTCGATGAAGTTGTTAGTTTTTAGAGTAAAGTGCAGATTTCATCCCTAAGGTTTCATCTAATTAGAACACAGGTATAAATTTACTAAGTAACAAGGAATAGTAAAAAACACTCAACTGGTTCTACCGATATCATCTAAGCAGAAAAATGAACCATCAACCGATTGAAGCAGACCTTTGATCTATTAGAAGTTTAAAATCGAATGAATTAATTGAAGCAAAACCTTAGGGAGTTGGTGTCTTGGAGATAGAGAATTCGAATTATGACGGTTGATGCGAGGTTGTAACTAGGATTATATACTTCTAAATTGAATGACGGATTGACACTTGAGCATCGATAGACACTTCACATTTCGGTGTTTTGACTTTTAACTCAATTACTCTGGATTATCGGGCAATGCACTATTGGTATCGGCCTTCAATTCTATGATTAAATGGGTTCTAGTTGGATCTCAGACCAAACTCTAGTTATTTTATTAACTAGAGTTATTATCCTATATATATATATATATATATATATATATATATATTAAAAATAATTCGAGCCAACCGAGTCGAACCGAACTGAGCAGACCTTTGCTCATGCTCGGTTCGTTTTAAACCGAACCGATCCGAACCGAGCGCCTTTTTCAATCGAGCTGAATCGAACGAGTAAATTCCGAACATTTTCCGATCGAGCATCGAACGAGTATCAAGCGTCGAGCAATTTGAACAGCCCTATCAAAGAAGAATGCAATTTGTTTTGGAATCCATGTGGGTGTTGATGTGGTTTGAAACTTTGATAGCAATAGGTTGTAAACTCGATCGCATCATTTATATCCATTTCATATTTTAAACAATATATAAATTGTATTATTTTCATATTTTCTTGTATGTACGAATTTGGTATACTTTTGTATATTTGAACAATATTATGTTGAAGACAAATCACAAAAGGGTTTTAGATGACAATTTTGCTCAGCACAAAATCCAACACGTTCTTACTCTTTATTTCTTTTCACCCAGACTCCCATCCCTACACAGGGCCGTCTCCAAAAATTTAAAAAAAAAAAAAAAAAAAAAAACTTTTGAGCCTTGTGCGAGAATAAAAAATTGGGCTCCTCCCTATAATATAAATAGTTATATATCCATAACCACAATACAAAGATTTGTGGCTTTTGTGGTGGTGGAATGTGAACCGATTTTGTTGTTCATTTTGTGGTTTATAGAATGTAGAGTTTTTGCGGCTTATAAATCGTTACGTTCATGTTAATTTATGTGTGATGGATGGATTGAGCAGGTTAAGCTAAAAGAGATATCTTACATAGTTTTCTAATCTAAATCTAAATACATAATACAGGAAACTTTAGTATGCATCTTTTTTAAATCAATACAGGAAACTTTAGTATGCATCTTTTTTAAATCAATATCGTTACTTTGAGACCATATAGTCTTAGTTGTTAATATCTTACATAGCTTTCTAATCTAAATACATAATAAAGTTTACTAGTATGCCTCTTTTTTAAATCACTGAGTTTTTTAGAGATATAAAAAAATTATATTGGATTGTATTTTTAACCATTAAACAGTAAAAGTTAGTCAGCCTAACTTTAAACCATCCATATACTTTTGTGGTTTACACATAAGAGTGTTTTTTAGTTTCTTTATTTTTTCTGTTTGATATTGCTTTCTTAAGATACTATCACTTTAGCAACATACTATCAAGACCAAGAAACTTAACCTCGCTTGCCAACTCCTTCAATCCAAACTCATATGAGGTGAGAAAAAAAGAAAGAACATAATAAATGGGAGTAAAAAGTAAAATATGAGCTTGGAATTCGTGACGCATATGGGGCATTCAACCATGAGCGGCTAATCATCTCGGTTTCACCCCGATGTAGGTTTTTGTAAGTCTAGGGTTTAACATTGTTCTTGGTTTGATTTTGTGACAAATTGCTATTTGATTTTGAAGCTTATGACAATTGTCTTGCATTTGTATTGAATTCATAAATTGTCGAGTGAAGATTAAATTTGACTTTATGAAATGTTTATGTGCATTCATGCCTTGTCTAGGTTAGGATTTACATGTTCTTGGCAATGAAGTGCATTTTTTTGTCCATTCTTTGTAACGTTGATAGCTATTGGCACCTAAGCCTTGCAACACTAAATTCGTTTGTCACTTTTGCAATTGAATCAAATCTAAAAACGTGTAGAACCATAGGATTGCAATTACCGAACCGGGTATGAACCATGTTTATTTATCTTGTTTTAAACTACCAATTACAATTCAGTGCAATTGTTTAAGTTCTTGTTAGTCATAATTAAAAACCAAATTTGTCGGTTCACTCCGAGTTCTGTTCAAAAATCAAACAAACAACTAAAAATTAGCAAGCTTTATAATCACTTTGTACATTTTTGTAAATAGTCTAACTAATCTAACAGGTCGTGCAATACTGACCACATGCTCTTCGTGGATACGATACCCGACTTGTTGGTGCACGGAATGTCTGTTGACTACGTTTGCATTAAGTCTTAAGTCAAGATAGGTTAAATTGGAGCTTGAAAGTCAAATTAGGGTTTAATGTTGGGATTTCGCTCATGTGTACATATAGGTTAGAGGGATTTCGCTTATAGGGTCATTAGGGTTTCGCTCTTAGGTACTAGGGGGGTTTCGCTGTTATGGTCACATAGGGTTTCGCTTATATGTCATGCCATATGAGCGAAATCAGTCATAGTATATATACCTTAGTGTGTGATCTCATTTGTAACTTGGAGCGAAATCAGGTCATGCTTGTGGTAACGAAACTCTGTCAAAATTAATTCAAAAAGCATCAATATAGAAGGAATTAAAGAGGAAAAGCTGTTGTTACTTTGTGTACATTGATTCCGCCTTTATACGCAAAGATGAACTACCTTAACTGACTTTTCAGGGTCGCAAACTGGTCCAACAAGTGGTATCAGAGCTCAGGACGAGGACTTCATACTACTACAGCTTGATTCTACCAGATTCTCTTACTTCTACTCACTTTCTCTCATACTTTTTCGATTTGAACTGGTTCCTACGGTTGAAATGGCCTGAATTTCGAGTATAACGTGTAAAACATACAATTAACAAACCCTAGAAAGAATCAGGTTAAAATACGGCTTAAAAATGGTGAAAATACACTAAAAACCTGATTTCGCTTTTACGGTAATCGAAGGATTTCGCTCATAAATGCTTGATTTCGCTCATTGTAACATTAAAATCAGATTTCGCTTATTTGAACATCCGATTTCGCTTATTTGAACATCTAATTTCGCTCATTTGAAAATCAGATTTCGCTCATATAGACAAAAACAGATTTCGCTCATAAGGACAAGTTGCTAATTTCGTCCGAGTGTACATCAGTTCTGATTTCGCTTTTGTGTCATCACAACTGATTTCGCTTATTAGTCACTGTTTTCCAAAATTTCGAAAAATTTTCTAAGTGTTTGCTGATCTTTCAGGTACATTCAAGATGGATGACATATTCTTGAACCCGTTTAGCGACATGTACGCATTCTCTGGAAATTCTGGAAACGATGATACTTCGTCAAGCAACGCGGATGAGAATCCGTCGAATGCAAAGAAAAAGTTAACGGAAGCTTGGGAATCTGAAAGTGTCTTTGGAACCTTCAATAAACCTCCTAAGCTAATGGCTATCGAGGGATACAGTCGGTGGTCAAGAAAGTTTGAAGATTGGTTTATGGCATTTGCATTTCCCAGCTGGAAGAGTCTGAAAAACGGTTATCACAATGGAAACAAAAATGGTGAAACTTTAACATCAGCTGAGGAGATTGAATCATTTGTCGCTGAACAAAAATGTGTGGCATTGTTATTTCAGTCCGTCCGGGAAGACATAATCTCATTGATCGATTATTCAAATGCAAAAGATCTCTGGAAAAAGTTAGAAAAGAAATGTATAGGTAGTGAAGAAATCAAGAAAAACAAAATGAAACTACTTAGGAAAGAGTTTCATATGTTTGGGTGTTTAAAGAATGAATCAGTTTCAAAAATGATCGAGAGGTTTGGACACCTGAAGCTGGAACTAGCTAGACATGGTATTAAGTATCCTGAAGATGAGCTAGTAGACAAATTGTATGATTCATTGCCAGACGAAATGGATTGGCGATATTATGCGCTGATGCTGAAAAATACTATCAAAGAGCCAGAAGTGTTGACTGTAGATTTGCTGATTGAAAAACTCGAGAGTCACGAGTTGGAACTGAAGAAGACATTCAAAGTCAATCACTCATCCTACCAGTAGAATTTAGATTTGTATTATCCAAAGAGCATGATGCCAAAAGCAAATTCTCCCAAGACTGCGTTTTCTGCTGAGAATGTGTCCACAACTAGCAAAGAAAGTCAAAGCAGTCAAAGCAGTGGAAATCACAGTGGATCTTCATCATCTGCAAGTCATTCTGATGCAAAGAATCGTTTTCAATGTAACATCGCAATAGACTTAAAGAATGCTCAGAATTTTGATGAGGAGTCGGCTAAGCAGCAGATGGTTTTCTTGGCGTCAGTGTTAGAATCTTATGAAAGCCTTGTAGCGGGGAAGATAGGCAACACGAACCTGACGAAAGAAGATTATGATCAAATAGATCCTGAAGAAATGGAGCTGATCGACATTCGTTGGTGTATGGCCAGTGCTGTTCGTCGAGCACATCATTTCATGGAAATAACAGGCAGGAAAACAATTGGTGGTCCATCTACCAAATTGGGTTTCGACAAGTCCAAGGTGACGTGTTTCAAGTGTAAGCAGAAAGGTCACTTCAAGCGAGAATGCAGAAACGCATATGCTGATGACTCCGAGAACCCATTCAGAGAGGATTACTACAAGAAGGCAATTTATCACTAGAATAAATCTGAGCCGCCTAGATTGAAGCAGGTTGAAGACAACAGAGAGAAATCTAGAGCTCTTGCAGTAATTTACGATGACGAAGGGTATGATTGGAGTGAAGAGGTTCTACCAGAGGAAGATGCGGTTGGTTACGCTTTCTTGGCAAAGAATGAACCTGTTCTGTGGAAAGACAACAGAACTGAAGAGCAGAAGTATAAATACAGAAAAATGCTGGCTGAAAACAGAATAATTAGAATATCTTGTATCTATTTGGAAGCGAAGAGAACAAGAAGATGGGATCCGGACAGGGAGTGTTATCTTGATCAAGATGGAAATATTGCGGTTGATGACAAAACTCTTGATCTGGAAGCCATAATCAAGGAGTTCAAAGATGAGGATGATTATTGGCAGAATAAATGGTGGGGAACTAGAGACGAGAAAGAGAAAGAAGAGAACGAGAAGTCAAAGAAAGTTGATACTGGAATCATTGACACTACTCAGGAGTTGACTGCTGAAAATCTTGGAAAGATGGCTGATAAAGTGCTGGCAGCTAAGGCGATTGAGGTAGACTCTAACTCCGTGTCTGAGTCTAAAAGCCAGGTCAGTTCAAACACGTCAACGACTGAAACAGGTAAATTGAGGCAATTGGGGAATGTTGATTGCAAAAATTGCATCAAAGAATGCAAATTTTGCAACACAGTCACGTATCTCAACGGTAAGAAAGTTGAAGATCTGACAGCAAAAGTCAGAAGCGTTGAGGATCAAATTCTTGATCGTGACAAGATGGTTAAAGCTTCAACTAAACGGATAAAAGAATTAACTAATAAAATTGAAAATGATAAAACTGATCATGAAAGGATTAGAAAAGAAAATGAAAAGTTAGTTCTTGAAAACCGTCAAATCACTGAAAAATTTGAGAAGCTGAAAACCACAATGAAAGATAATGATGATCGAAATGGTAAAACTTATAAAGAAAACATTCAATTAAAAGTAGTGCTTAGAGTAAAAGAAGAATCAATCAATCAACAACTGGATGAAATCGCTAAACTGAAACTTAAATTTCAAGAGGCTGAAATTGAAAACGAGCGAATCCAGTTGAAGCTTAACAGTTACAGCTCTGCAAGCTTTGTTTTGCAACACATTGTTCCCAAACCCATCGGGAAAAACAAAGCTGGCGAAGATGTTTATTCTGATGGAACCGGGGTGGGTTTTCATAGAGTTCCACCGCCGATCTTGGATAATTACACGAAAAAGCAATCGGGGTTAGTTGAAATTGGAGAAGAAAGTGAAATGAAACTTCCGGATTCAATTGATGTCACGTTCACATCTTCCAATGACGATAGTGTTCAAAATGATATTGTAAAAGGTGTTGTTGAAAATGTGTTAAAAACGGATAGTGACACTACTGAGGAAGATGGGTGTTTCTTGGACAAATACATTCCGAAGCAAAAGTCCAAGAACAACTTAAATGAAGAATCAAATCTTGTCATGTACAAGATGTTGGGTTCAGATAAGTTGTTTTCGGATTCAGAGTTTCCGATTGAGAATGTTAATGTGAACAAATTGACAAATGTTTTCAAGTTAGTCGAAGTTGAATTGTCAGAAGTGAACAATCTGAGTCAAACAAAGAGAAAAATGAGTTTTGAGAAAGATAAAGCTTACTACAAGAAATCTGTAGTTCCACCACGTTTTTATAATAACAAGAATCGAAACAATTGGTCGGGTGGTTATCAGGGGGGTGCTTATCAGAAAAAGAATGTTCATAACAAGAAGTTTGTTGAAAAGAAAAAGTTTGTGAACAGTTCGAGTTCACTTGCTGATGAAGAGAAAGAAATTTTTTCAAAATCACATGAAGAGTTCACTGAGAAAAGGGCTTCACAGTCTTAGTCTGAAGGCACAAGTCGAGTTGGTGATACTCGAACATGCTTCAGATGTAATCAAGTTGGTCACATTGCACGAAAGTGTACTAACGTGAAGCCTAAGACTGAAACTGTGAAGATTCAACAGAAGAAAGTTGATGTGAAAGGTAAAGCACCAATGGTTGCTGAGAAAAAGAGTGTGAAAAATGAACCCGTAAAGAAAGTGGTAACTAAAAACGACAAGTTTTATAAACGGGTTGCATTATCTCAACAAATTTGGAAACCTAAAACAGAGACGAAAATTTCAACTTCTGAGGTGAAAAAGGCTGAAGATTCAATTCCGACTGATTATGATGCAAATTTTCCACCTTTGAAGGCTGAAAACTTTAAAATTCAAGTTGCGAGAGTTAAAACTGTCAAGGTTACACCCAAGACTGATGAGGCTTGGGTGGACACAATGTTTGACTAAACAATTTAAATTGCCGGAGCTTTCTTGATCGTGAAGCATGAATTGGCATCTTTATTGAAGTGTTTAAATCATGTTGTTATATGTGCAGGATCTTCCGAGATTGGTCTCACGCTGGATTATGGACAGTGGAGCGTCTCGACATATGACAGGGAAGACTGCATTGCTGTATGATGTGAGAAATATCAATGGTGGTTACGTAGGTTTTGCGGGTAATCAAGGAGGAAGGATTGTTGGTGAAGGAACGTTATCCAACGGGATTGTGACGTTTGAAAGAGTTAATTACATTGCTGAGCTAGAGAACAATCTGCTGAGTATCTCCCAGATCTGTGACAGGATGTATACTACTCACTTCACTGATAAAGAATGTTTGATCTTGAAACCAGGATTTGTAATTCCTGAGGAATGGATTATCATGAGGGCACCGAGAGTTAATGATCTGTACGTGTTGGATATGAGCGTAGCTACTACAACCACGGGTCAAGCTCATTGTTTTGTGTCCAGAGCAACTGAGAAAGAATCGAGATTGTGGCACCGCAAGATGGGGCATATTCACCTAAGGAAGATGAATCACTTGGTGCACAACGATTTGGTTACAGGAGTTCATGTCAAAGGTTTTCATCTGGAAGGGGAGTGTATTAGCTGTGTCAAAGGCAAGCAGAAGAAAAAGTCACACCCTACAAAGCAAGTCAATTCAGTTTCGAGACCTCTGGAAAGACTTCACATGGATTTATTCGATCCTGTGAATGTCAAAAGTATTACAGGAGATTACTACTGTTTGGTCGTTACTGATGATTATTCCAGATTTTCGTGGTTTTCTTTCTTGAAAACGAAAGACGAAACATTTGACAGTTTGATGGCGTTGTTCAAAAGAATTGAGAATCTGTACCAAAGGCGTATTAAAAGAATTCGAAGTGATAATGGTACTGAATTCAAGAACAGCAAGATGGAAGAATTTTGTGACGAAAGAGGTATATTGCATGAGTTTAGTGCTCCGTACACTCCGCAGCAGAATGGAGTCGCAGAACGCAAAAACCGGACACTAATCGAGACGGCTAGAACTATGCTCGCAGATTTAAAATTACCGATAAATTTTTGGGCTGAAGCTGTTTCCGCCGCATGCTATACGCTCAACAGGGTTCTCACTGTCAAGAAGTTCAACAAAACATGCTTTGAGCTAATCAATAATCGCAAACCGAATTTGAAGTATCTAGAACCGTTCGGGTCACCCTGTACTGTTATAGAGCCTCATGGAAAGTTTGGTCCGAAGTGCATTGAGGGAATATTTGTTGGTTATGCAAATCCGATGCGACGTGTCTTCGTTCCAAGTGAGAAGCGGATTATTGAAGCTGGAAATGTTGAATGTCAAGGTTATTCTATGCCGCCGCAGAATCCTGGAGATTCATGGCGTTATCATTATGACAAACTGTGGGATTCGTTTGACATGAGAGAAGAATCAGAGGATGATGAAGATTTCTTTGATGAGCTGGATATTTTGCGACAGTATGAGTCGCAGCAAAGGTTCCCAGCTGAGTATTCTAGACGACCTCGGGAAACTTCAAATGATGATGAAGCAGGTCCTAGCAATGCTGGTGAAAATGATGATGAAGTTGCTCCTGGTAATCAGTCAGCAGGAAATGATGATCAAGAAGCTGAGAACATGCCGGTATTTGATCATGGTGATTCAGATTCTGAGGGGGAGCAGATTCAGGATTTAAGTCAAACAAACCAAATGAGTGAACAAGGTGCAAATCAAAATGTTACTAATCTGGAAGGCGATGTGGATGTTCCAAGCGAAGTAATGCCGCGAACTCTTTCATATCATCCAGAGGAGTTGATCATAGGAGAATTGCAAGCAGGCGTTCGCACGAGACGTCAAACTGACCAGGGCCTTACATGTTTTTATTCTACAGTAGCACCTTTACAAACTGAATTTTCATTAAGTTGTTTTATTTCGCAGATCGAACCGCGAACTTACAAAGAGGCGCTTACTGAAAACTCTTGGGTCATTGCGATGCAAGAAGAGTTAAGTCAGTTTGAAAAGTTAGGAGTGTGGAAGCTAGTTGATTTGCCGGATGGTCATAGAAAAATTAATACAAAATGGGTATTTAAGTGTAAGAGAGACGACAGAGGAGTTGTTGTAAGGAACAAAGCTCGACTCGTTGTTCAGGGCTTTAGTCAACAGGAGGGAATTGATTTTACTGAAGTCTATGCTCCTGTGGCACGACTAGAGGGAATCAGAATTTTCCTTGCATTTGCATCTTGGAAGAACTTCAAAGTATATCAGCTAGATGTAAAATCGGCGTTTCTTTATGGGAAGGTCAAAGAGGAGGTTTATGTCGGACAGCCGCCGGGCTTTTCTGACCCAATCCACAAAAACAAGGTCTACTTATTGGACAAAGCGCTGTATGGTTTACATCAGGCCCCAAGAGCTTGGTACGAGACTTTGTCTCAACACCTACTAGCCAACAGTTTCATACGTGGAAAAGCGGATGCCACTCTCTTCACTAAAGAGGTCGACGGTCATCTTCTGATAGTACAGATTTATGTGGATGATATAATCTTTAGGTCGACAAATAAGAACCTATGCAAAGATTTTGAATCAGTGATGAAGCAGAAATTTGAAAAGTCATCAATGGGGGGAGATGAAATTCTTTTTAGGTCTACAAGTTGAACAACTACCTGAGGGAATTTTCATTCACCAGACGAAGTACGTTCGTGATATTCTAGAGAAATTTGGGATGTCAAGTTCTACTCCAGCTGCTACCCCACTTGCAACAAATCATGGGATTCACCCAGATCTCACCGGAGACAGAGCTGATGAAACGTTCTATCGTTCCATGATAGGTTCTTTGATGTACCTAACTGCTTCACGTCCTGATATCATGTATCCAACGTGCCTCGCAGCAAGATATCAATCTAACCCGAGAGCTTCGCATATGATCATTGTGGAGAGGATATTACGCTACCTGAAAGGAACTCCTTCATTGGGGTTGTGGTATCCTAGGAAAGGCGATTTTACGCTCGAAGGGTATTCCGATTCGGATTTCGGATGCTGCAAAGTCAATACCAAATCAACAACTGCAGGATGCCAGTTCTTTGGACCTAGATTGGTTACCTGGCAGTGTAAGAAACAAACGTATGTGGCGCTATCTACATGTGAAGCGGAGTACGTGTCTGCTAGCAGTTGCTGCTCTCAGATCCTGTGGATACAGCAACAGATGTGCGACTACGGTTTGCAGTTTCTTAACACACCTCTTTTTGTTGATAATGAGGCCGCAATAAATATAACAAAGAATCCAGTACATCACGCTAAAACTAAACCCATAGAAATTCGTCATCGCTTTATTCGCGATTGTTTCGAGAAAAAGTTGATACGAATTGAGAAAATCCACACCGACGAACAGAAAGCTGATTTACATACCAAAGCTTTTGATAAAAATCGCTTTAAATATTTGTTAAAACTGAATGGTATGAAGCTTCTTTCGGTGTCGGATGGAATTGTCGGCGTTGATGAGAGTACTGTTGCGGATGAAGATGAGAAACAATCTGCAATGGTTTGTCGATTTTTTACTTGTTTTGGTATTTAGGGGGAGTAGAAATATGTATATAGATATATTTTCAGAAAAATACAAAAACAGTAAAAAATTCAAAAATACAAAAACATGATAAAATTTTAAAATCCAAAAACAATATAAAATCTGAAAAAAGAGCTTGTGTATAGAGGGAAAATGATAGTACATTGGCTAGACAATTACAGTATGCTAAAGAATTGTAAAGTTTAAATGAGTTAAACAATCTCACTAATGATGTGTCGATAGGTTTTCGCACATTTAGTAGATTTATTCGGGATATAAACCTGAAATTTCAAACTTCCGAAATTCGTGGGGAACACTACTTGGATATATAGGTAACCCCTGAAATCTCGTTTGAAAGGTCCCATATTCTGATATACTAGGTCTTTATACTCAGTGATATCTGGGGTATTATTCCGGGACTTCTGCTGAATGGAAGTTCTGACCTAGTCCCCGAATAATACTTTCTGCAAATGCTTGAAATATAGCATCGCCCTCAGCAAGCTGATGAAACAAAAAAATTGATAGTCGCTGCTGTTGTAACTAAAAGATCCTCTAAAGGGGACACACCGAAAAGTCGAAGCCGCCATCTCTCTGCGTATACGGAAGTATCGACCTGAGCTCTCACGGCCCTTGCATTTAACCCCTTACAGATATCATCTGTGGTATACTCACCTGTAAGACTGAATATTTGGGATTCTGGATACGGGAGTATATTCAAGAGTTGGGACACATGAATGAGCTAAGTTCTTAAGTCATCTAATTAGTATCCTGAGTAAATTGAAATGTGTGTAAGAATTTAAGATGGATCAGTATATCGACAATCGAGGTGAATTGTTTAAGTCTGAGCATTTAATGAAGCTTAACGGTACTTGTAATTTGTCTGAAAAGCTGATATGATTCCCTGACACGCTCACCAAAAATAAGTTTGTAAATAGTTTATTTTGTTTACTTTCTGCAATTTAAGTTTCTGTATTTCATTTCATAGTTTAGAACACATTAAAAACCCAAAAAGATTTTATTTCTGCTTTATTTTTCCGACAAACCAAAGTGGAGAGTTGATTGTTGGATTCTCAGATGTTGAAGCAGATGCAGGAAATTCTGGACTGAAGAATGAGGAGAGCTTATCTTGTTGAAGTTTGAGTTATTTACAAGATTAAACAAGTTCATTAACTTGATACTTGTTATTTTCAGAAAATGTGAAAAGTGTTGTTTTTAAAATCAGTTTGATTCGTCAAATGATCAACCAAGGTCATTAAGTTGAACTTGGTAGATTAATTGAGTAATCAGGGTCATTAATTTGGACCTGAATACTTGAGTGGATTTCTAGTACTGATAGACTGTGTGTTAGTGTTAAAAGATAGATTGTAATGTTTGATGTTTGAGACACAGGTTTTGAACTTCATTATTCCCACGGAAGCTAATTGTCAAAGCTTGAACCAGATCAAGATCTCAGATTCTAGCATATTGAGAAGGGAAGTCTGTGAAAGGGGGAGTCTGGATCAACTGTCAAAGGGAAGTCTGAAGATGGAGCCAGGACAAGATTGTGAACCTGTGAAGACAGAGTGTTGGAGAAAAGACCAAGACTGAAGACTCGGAGCTGAAGACTTCGTCAACATCCAAGGGGGAGTCTGTTGGTGCACGGAATGTCTGTTGACTATGTTTGCATTAAGTCTTAAGTCAAGATAGGTTAAATTGGAGCTTGAAAGTCAAATTAGGGTTTAATGTTGGGATTTCGCTCATGTGTACATATAGGTTAGAGGGATTTCGCTTATAGGGTCATTAGGGTTTCGCTCTTAGGTACTAGGGGGGTTTCGCTGTTATGGTCACATAGGGTTTCGCTTATATGTCATGCCATATGAGCGAAATCAGTCATAGTATATATACCTTAGTGTGTGATCTCATTTGTAACTTGGAGCGAAATCAGGTCATGCTTGTGGTAACGAAACTCTGTCAAAATCAATTCAGAAAGCATCAATATAGAAGGAATTAAAGAGGAAAAGCTGTTGTTACTTTGTGTACATTGATTCCGCCTTTATACGCAAAGATGAACTACCTTAACTGACTTTTCAGGGTCGCAAACCGGTCCAACACGACTTACCCTAGCTACCTAGGTTTAATTGGGTTTTTGACTGATCGGGACGACACGGTCACGTCAGGCTCTGCCTGACTCAGTCGTTGGAGTTCTGTCTCGTGTTACACCCGATTGATCTAGGGCTCCGTAACGCATGTCAAGGCTCTGCCTGACTCAGTCGTTGGAGTTCTGTCTCGAGTTGTACGGTTAATGTGATTTGGGTTATCTTACTAACACGTGTGTATTGTTTAATTTTAATAGATAATAACCAGGAAGCTACAATAGTATCACCTAAGTTAACAATGCGAGTACATCTTGTATTCTACAATTATAAATATTTTTGTAAAACCTCAAATGTTTTCAATTATACTTAACAGTGATTGAGTCTATGTATTCTACAATTACTGTCGGCATGTTGGGGTTTTGTATACATTATTTGAAATCCGTTACTATTGGACAAAGAGTTAGCCAATGAGTAGCATGACCCACAAGTCAGGATTGACAGTACTGAATAAGTAACTATGTAGATATAAAGATTTTAATCGCTCTCAATACTGTGAAGTTATGAAAACTGTTTTGATTAAACTGGGATGCACTCGCCAGTATTTCTTGCTGATAAAACCTTTAAAACGCGTTTAAGGTAACTTAATGTGAAGCCAATAGAAGCCAGCTGGAGAACACCGAAGGCTTAAAGTTGTGGCTATAGAAGTTACCTAAATAAAAAGGAGTTTATGTTTTTCAATAATTAGGGTTTACCCCTACAAATATATTGTCAAATGAAACTTGGATTTTATCCCATTTATTGATATAAAAATTTGGTGTTTAACTCTGATAAAAATATTTCCTAACTACGGTCTTGATGTATTCCGCTGGCAAATTAATAAACACCGATGCCACCCGCTCTGAGCGTGAGTACCCGCGGCCTCCCGCTCCCGGGGCAGGGGCTGTGACAATTTGATCAATTTAAAATGTTTGAAAGTATTTCTGGTTTTTTATTTAGTATAAAAAAGCTGAAATTATTAGATAATAATACTTTAAAACAACATTGTATTAATCTTGAAAGTTCTTTAAAACGTGATACTAGTATAGATATTGATGGCTTAGATTTATTTGAAGAATTAAAAGTTTTAAGACATATGATACATTTAGAATGCGACACCTCTATAAACATATTAAATTATATTAAAGATTTTAAATATTTTCGAAATGCTTATATTGCTTATAGAATAAGTTAACTGTTGCGTCAGCCGAAAGAAGCTTTTCTAAATTAAAATTGTTAAAAAATTATTTAAGATCTACAATATCACAAGAAAGATTGAATGGATTAGCTACTTTGTCAATTGAAAACGATTTTTTAGAAGAAACTGATTATGAAAGTTTTATTAAAAAGTTTGCATATGTTAAAGCTAGAAAAATAAACTTAATCTAAACATATCTTTACTAGGACAGGGATAGTGTACATTAATTCAAAAGTGTGAGAAGTGTTTTAAACCATTAGATCTTTGATCTAATGGTTGAGATCAGTAGGGAACAAATTTTAAATTGTGTTTTAATTATTTGGACTGATTTGAAAATTGTAGGGATAATAGTGTCTTTGTATATGTTTCAAATACGTAACTTCTCCTAAATTCTAGCGATTCAAATTTAAACTTATTCTAAAATTCGGACATTCAAAAAAATCCAGAAAATATGTAACTGCTACAAGAAATATATAACACTATACATCTATCATATAACACTATATAACACCGTATAACACTATGTAACACCATATAACACTATGTAACACTATATAACACTATTTAACAATATGTAACACTATACATCTATCATAGACATGCTATCAGAAAAATATAACACTATATAACACTATATAACTCTAATATAACACCATATAACCATCATATAACACCAAAAAAACTATATAACACCATATAACACTATATAAAAATATATAACACTATACAGTTCTGAACGAGATGACACAAATTCGTAGATTAATTCTTAATTTGTATTCCTATAATTAAGGGTGGTGGTTATGGAATGTTATCAATTAATTAAATCAATAAGAAAATTACTTGTTTACCCTTTTGAATTAATTTAGATTTAGGACACTTGTCATCACCATAATATTTCTCACCCTTCTCACACTTTTAGATTAATGTACAGGATCCTCTACCTCTTTACACATGCAACAAATATATAAGAATATAAAAAAAATTTAACTCCGCTAACAATAAACCTTATAGTTTATAATTTTTTTTAACTCCACCAACAATAAATCTTAGGTATCGTTTGGTATGCAGGAATGAGAGGTGGAATGGAATGGACCATTGTGAGGGAATGAAGAAAAGAGTGTTTGATTGGTCGATGGAATGGAATTGTACATTCCAAAATGCATTCTATTCCCTCAAAACCATTCCATCCGTCCCCCCTGTTTTTTTCCATTCCATTCCCTCTTCACCATTCATTAACACCACAACCCACCACCGTTGCTACCACACACCCCCACTACCACCGTAATCTGCCGCCGTTACCCACCTCCGCCGCCACCTGCCACCGCCGCTGCCACCACCTACCGCCGCTACCCACCTCCATCATCGCCACCGCCGTCGTCGCTACCCACCGTCGCCACTGCCACCTCCGATCATCGCCACCACCCACATTCGATCATCACTGCCACCATTGCCACTGCCACCTCCGATCACCGCCGCCACCCACCACCGCCACCGCCATCAACCGCCACCTCCGACTACCGTCGCCTCTGCTACCACCTCCGACCACCCCTGCCACCGCGCCACCTACCTCTACCGTCATCTACCACAACCACCGTTGTCACCATTCGCCGCCAACCGCCGCCGCCGCTACAACTGACAACTAGCACCACACCCCATCATCGCCCATCACTGGCCACCGCCATCTGATTTTATTCCTTCGTCTTTTTTCGCATACCAAACAACAAAAAGTAATTGTTCATTCCATTCACACATAGTAACCAAACAAGACATGGAATGGTAATGATCAATTCCATTACCTCATTCATTCTATTACCTCGTCAATTCCAATCCCCCGTCCATTCCATTACCCCATACCAAACAGACATAGTTTATTTTGCCGGTCACAAGCCCGGATAAAGGAGGAGGATTTTTCTCAACTTGTTTTGTTTTTGGAAAAAGGCCACAAACTTTTGCTTCGTCTTATAACACCAAAATAATTGAGCCGATCCTAATTCGAAAACAAATTAGGGAAGCGATCCCTCAACGGTTCCGAAATTAATCACGCATCAATCCACAGCCGAATACCATCCTCTTTACCCACTTTACCTCTAATCAAAAGTGCACTAGTTAGACACGTAGACAAACAAATGGTTTCTTGAAAATCCATTTTAATTTATACATGCTTGTGCCACAAATGTTGTATAGATCAATTTCGTGTATTTGTTTTCTAAAAGCTTTTTACGCATTCCATGTTGATGTAATTTATTTTTAACAACAATCATTTAATCACACTTTTAAATCCAAATAATTTGTCCACCATAAGATTCAAACCCTTAACTTTATAAGAAAGACCACCATTTTACACACCTACACCAGATGCCCATTTATCAATATTAGCGTTTAATGATACCCAAATATCTTTAGATTCACATATCCCTCATCATATAAAATGATACCCGCTATTTGATAGAGATATACTGATGCACGAGCATTTCAGCATATCTTATATTTTTATTTAAAATTTGAATTTCCCATTTTATCTTTTTCATAGTTATAAATAGGGCATCTAGGGTTTATTGTTTTTCAGTTTATGTTGATTATTGAAAAAAAGAACAATGTTCTTGAACCTTTCGGTTCGTATTTATCGTCATTGATTACTGATTGTTCTTGAGCCATTTGATTGCACGCAAAACTGCATCATATACCTTTGAAAGCTGTTCCAAAAAAAAAAAAAAGACGCCTTTTTTCCAAAAAAAAAAAAAAAAAGACGCCTTTTAGAAAAGAGTTCGGAGGTTCAAACCCAAATAACGGAAGAATATAGAATTATTATGTTAAAAAAATTATAATTATAATATTGTCACGCAAGCAGAAGGTACGAACTTCTATTGCGCAAGTGAACTTTAGATATTTAGGGCTACTTATAAGGTATAATTTGGAGCCACGGCATTTGAAGGTGGGAAGGAACTCCGATGAAGCTATTGTAAGTGCACTTCTCTCTCCCCCTTTGTGTAAAGTAAAGTAGGCTCTTTAAATTCGATCGATCATAAACCATTGATTTTGAAGACAAATGTATGTTCGGTAGCTTGTCTTGCGTTACTTACAGGACAATGGATGACTCATTGCACAACCTAGGGGTGAGCAAGTTTAGGTCCGGACCGAAAATAACCGAGAACCGAACCGAAAAATACCCAACCCGACCCGAACCCAAGTACCTAGGTATTTAAATCGGTTCCAATTTTTCATATAAAATAGGGTCGGGGCGGTTCTCGGTTCTTTTCATGGTGAAACCCGACTTGGACCTATGACCGGAACCGACCCTATATTTAGAGTAGTGAATCGGTTCTGTATTTTATGTTTGATCGGTTCTCGGGTCGGGTTTTCCCTTTTGCTCACCCCTAGCACAACCAGATGTCCATTAACATCTGAACTAGAAGAAGAACAAGGCTCTGTATAAAATACCCCAGTAGCTTTCAGAAAGTTTTATCCTTTTTATGGGAAAGATTCGGGATCATACACTACTTAATGTTTTTTATATATATTTTTTAGAGCTATATATCTTTTATTAGGGTTTAATTGTGGAACATGTTGGTTAAATTTTGAGGATTAGCTTTTGGAAAGTAACCCTTGATTGGGATGACAAGATATCAAACTTTTCATAACAAATTGTTTTTAGCATTTGTAATCAAATATATGGAACACCCATGGTTTTAAAAACGGTTGAGGCGAAACGCCCAAAAAACGATTCTGAGGCGCACCTCAGGGGGTTTCTATTGTACGTGCGCCTCAGAGGGGCTGAGGCGCTAAAAAGGTTGCGCCTAAGGGGTTTCTGATATTTGTTTTTGACTTTTTGTGTCAATTTCAAGCAATTTATGTCTTTTTTATGTGTCTTTTTGATGAATTTAGTTAGTATTATTATTTTTATAAGATATATAATTTTTATTTTTTAATTCCGTGTCGGTTCGCCTCGAGGCTTACGCCTCGTGAAGCGAAGGGAAAACGCCTCGAAACTCATTTATGTTTTTTTAAACCTTGGGAACACCTTACCTTAGAGGTTTTTGAATCAAATTTGGTGTAATTTAGCATTTATAGATTGGCTTCTCCTATCGATGATGGTCTCAATTGCTTGATTTGTAAGGATGGAATCGTTTAGTGTAAACGAGAGAGAATATTACTTGCCAATGTTAAGCTTTTTACATCATGATTTATCTAATCTAATTTATCCTTTTTTGGTTAATCTCTCTTTGTTCATTATTTGCTAATTTGTCTCAAAAATGATTGCCTGCGTTCATACAACACAAGAACTAAATCAACTAGGATTCATGCTTTCAAAAAAGAACTTTCTTTGATAAGCATGATGGGTCCATTTGTTATCAAGGGAGAATTTTGATGTCTATGAACTATAATTGAGATGTTTTAGCATCAGGTTTTTTCGTAAGTAGGTATTTTTCTTCTAATTTCTTTATTCTTCTTTTCATTTTAGTGAGGAACAGGAACACTAGTTTATGTGCACGCGCTATCGGCAAGCGGCTCACATGCTCATCCAGTTACGGTATGTTCTACCGCTTTGTATCTATTAAGTGTTCTGCATTTATTATTATTTTTAACTTTGTAAGATGTTATTATTACAATTTGTCACTTAACTTGAGCTTTTTTAGACAGAGCAAGACAGCAAGAGTATGTTCTAAAATTAGATATACAATCTGGCATTTCATAATAAGTTTTTGAGGTCAAAGTTCAACGTTTATATCATTAGTTTGACGTTATCATTGATTTATGTGAATGAAAATGTATTGCTTTGGAGTCTTGGAACCTCGAGTCCTTTTTATCTTGTATTTCTAAACTCTAAAAACGATCACTCGTTTTTTATCTCATTTCCTTTTTTTTCCATCTTTCTTCACAGAAACTACACGCTTCTTCCCTTAGCTTTGTCACAAGCCAAATCCACCGATAGAATGCATACCAGAGCGACATCTATAAAAGCGGAAATGGCATCTTCAGAGCAGAACCCGAAGTCCGAATCAGATATCCGTGTTTTCGTTAGGAGAAAGAGATCGAGGAAGCCACAAATCATTACCGAAAATATCGTAAAAGTAGAGCCTCAAGACCAGAAGTTAGGTAGCCTACCTGACATTGAAGAATTTGCATATAAAAAGCCTGAAATCAACTTACCTCAGAGAAAATCTAAACCCATCATGAATAATAACGATAAAACCGAGGTCAAAGTCAAACCACCATCAAGTTGGGTCAAAGTTCTAGAAGGAATTCGTGAAATGAGATCGTTAGAAGATGCTCCGGTAGACTCTATGGGATGTGAGAAAGCCGGTAATTCTCTTCCTCCTAAAGAACGGAGGTTTGCTGTTTTAATATCTTCGCTTTTGTCGAGCCAGACCAAAGATAATGTTACGCATGGAGCCATACAACGTCTCCTTGACAACAATCTTCTCAAACCGGAAATGATCGACAACGCTGATGAATCAACCATAAAAGACTTGATTTACCCGGTTGGATTTTACACAAGAAAAGCCGCCAACATGAAGAAAATTGCAAAGATATCGCTGTTAAACTACGATGGAGATATTCCTAGCACTCTCGAGGCATTGCTGTCACTTCCAGGTAGAGCTGACAAAACGGGTTGGGCCGGGTGGGTTAGGTAATGGGTCAAAATGGGTCTTTTTGAACGGGTCACAACAGGTCGGGACCGTCAGGTCAGGTTGACTTTCGACTCGTTTTCGTTTTAGCAAAAATTTCTGACTAAATCTGTTAACCTGACCCGTTATAGAATATAGATATAAACTAGAATTTTGACCCGTGGCGGCAAAGTCGCGTTTGTGACTTCGTTACACACGTAACGATGATGACATTAACGTGTGGTCAGTGGTGCGCGCACGTGACAATACGCGTTTTTTTTACTTTGTTACACACGTTACATTCGTGACATTAACATCATTAGACATAGATAAAAAAGAGTATATCTCGGACGTTGCGGTGTAAAGTCGTAAGAGTAATTTAAACAAAAGGAGGTGTCAAGTTATTAAGTAGAAAAGGTTGGAGGGTCAAAGTTGTCAATTACCAAAAGTAGAGGGTTGTAAAAGTAATTTAAACAAAAGGAACAGCAACAACAACAACAACCAAACCCAGTAAATCCCACAAATAGCAAAGCTATCGATAGGGTCTTGGGAGGGTGAGATGTAGGCAAACCTTACCACTATCCCTAGAGATAGAGAGGCTGCTTCCAGTGAGACCCACAGCTCCAAAGATCACAACAGACAATTAAAATATATCATAATTAACATAGACCATGAGGAGTGTATCTATATAGAGCTACCAATAACAGTTTTGAAGAAGTATGTGGTACAAATAGACAAAATCATAACCTATTAACTTTGCAACCAAAAACCAACTTACTTAAATTCCACCTAATATGTATGCAAATATAGGATCCAATGACACTCCTAAGACGAAAACGGTCCCCTCTCAAAAAGTCCTTAACCTTAATCTTACGTCTCCAACAAAAGGAAGTGTCAAGTTATTAAATAGAAAAGGTTGGAGGGTCAAAGTTGTCAATTACCAAAAGTTAGAAGTGAATGTGTAACTAACTTAAAGATGAGGTTTAATAGTGTTTCATGTCAAAAGTTTGAGGGTTAATAAATAGTGAATGTTGTGAAAAGTTTGAGGGTTAATAGAGAAAGGTCCACCGGCCTTTCTCTTTTAAGAGTATATATATAATGAGTTAAAAACATAAAATTACTACCATCTCCTTGCAGGTATTGGTCCCAAGATGGCTCATTTGGTGATGAATGTAGCATGGAATAATGTTCAAGGGATATGTGTAGATACTCATGTGCACCGTATTTGTAACCGTCTTGGTTGGGTCCCACAGACGAAAACACCAGAGGAAACAAGAGAGGCGTTGCAAATGTGGCTTCCTAACGAAGAATGGGTCCCGATTAATCCACTTTTGGTGGGTTTTGGACAAACTATATGTACCCCTCTTCGACCTTCTTGCAGTTTATGTAGCGTTAATGGGCTTTGCCCATCTGCATTTCGCGAGGCTACACCCAAGAAAGTATCACGCGTGAAAACAAAACCTAGCGAGTCATGATCTTTGTTATAGCATGTAAGTTTTTGTGAGGCGTTTTTTTCTAAACCGTTATATGTGTAGTGTTCTTGCTAGTTTAAGTATAACTTGCCCAGTGGCTTATGAACCAGCTGGCCTGAGTTTTTTTTGTCTCGGTGAAAATAGGTTCTTGACTCGTTGCTAAACTCAACTATGTGCTAGTGTATTCAGTTTTTTAGGAAAAAAGTATTAAATGTTTGTGTAATCCCTGTATGATTTACTAGGGTTGTTCTTGACTCCTGGATGGGTTGATGTCGGTTACTTTGTGCACTGGTGGTAAAACGGTTTCGGGTTGAAACAGGTCACATGTGTCATGGAGTGATACCGACTCATTGGGGTAAACACTTTCTCATCTTGATGGCATGTATGTTTATATAAATGAAAGAATTATGAAAATACAACGTCAACTTTAGTTTATTTATTCCAAACTATATATACCCAAAAAGTATATTAATATAATTTCTAAAAGCTAACATCTGATAGGTAATGTAATATAATTTATGAAGTTGCTAAATTATTAAACAGATACACAGAAAAAAACTAATGCACGAAGGGTTTACATGATTACATATTTAAGAAACTTTTTTTCCATGTCATTAATACATGCAGCTAGTTATGCATAACGTTGTACAACACCACTCACTTAAGTAGCTGGTCCATATGTTATAAACCAACCACAAACAACAATTGAATACCTTTCGATATGTTTGAATTAGCGACACCCGATAAAAAAACCATGGAGACATAATTTCATGCCTTAAAACAACAAACTCAAGTACTTTGTTATCAAACCTGATTATTTTCTGAAATAGATAAATAACTACGTTATGATTTTCTAAATAAAATTTTTTTATATATTACCCTAGTATTTTGTAAGTTTCCCATAAGACCACGTGTAGTCAGTCATTAAGCCCCTCAGGCGGTGTTATGTGACAAGTGGTGAAACACGTAAGAGAGTGGCTTTATGGGATATCACAAGAGGGTGTATTGATAAGGGGGTTATATAACCCCTTCAATTATACATACATATATATAATTGGGTCACACCGTGAATATTTTTGCGAGGAAACAAAACAATCAGCACATAGCGCCAGCCGTAGCAATGTGGCCGGGCGCTATGGGGCGCAAAGGGTGTCTCCGACGGTATATACCGCCCCACTACGGATGGCCTAAAATAAACCACCATTGTACACTACTACACTTTATAATAAAAAGCTATCACTGTTAACCCACCAAAAGGCAGAAGAATAAGCTACAAAAGTCCACAACTCACCATTCCACTTTCTGGACACTCTGCCCCTCCTCCTTCACGGGTGCACTCGCCGGAGAACCCTCCACCTCCGGCAGCTCCTTCCGGCGACAATGTACTAACACATGCAATAAATGTGCTTCAGTTGGATTTGACTTCTCCTTCTTGGTTTGTCACATCTTTTACCATTAATCTATCCTGATTCTCCAACCTAGTACAATTAATATTACTTCATTTATTCTGCAATCACTCCAAACTTTCTTTTTATCTAAACTTCATTCATTTTGCTGCATATTTTAAACAACTACACTTCAATTCTTTGGTGTGTGTAATCATCAGTTTGATATTTTAACCCATTCACAGATTCTGGATTCCTTTCTGAATCTTGAGTGTCTGCGTGTAAGACTTGTTAGATTCAGCTGCATTTACTTCACTTTTAACATCAAGTTCTCATTTTTTTTTTCTTTTGTCAGGTCATAATCTTTAGGCCCCATGAAAAATTCAGGATTTTTAAACCATTATTGAAATTTCAAGATTGGAATTTTTTTTTCTTGGTTCATAAACACAAAAAGGAAAATTCATTATTTATTTTTTATACAGTTCTGTGTTTATTTTCTGCATTTACTCAAGTTTAAACACTTATCTTCTCTCTTTCCCTTATTTTAGTTCATAATATTCCATACCCATCATCATATTCAGGTTTAACAATTATATATTCTATTAAACATTATTGATTATGATACTTAAAGTTTCAATCTATATATGTGAATTGTTTAGCATAATTTCCTTAGAACTCTTGTTTGACCTGCAGAAAGTCTTTGCTTATGCTCAAATGGTCATCCTATCTGCCTAATCTGGGACCCATTTTCACCAAAATTTCATGTCACCCATCATTAAATTCATAACATTTGATCTGATCATATACCCATTTTGAATATTTGTTACTTATGTCCATGCTTTGGTTAAGGTGGACCATCAAATGACCATAATTTATTCTTCATTCATCACATGCTAATTCAGTCTTATATTTAATATATAAAAAAATTGTTTGGACTAAATTCAAACTGGTTGAATGTGCAGAGATCAAGACTGCAAATTTAGGCATATGCAGGTATGCTTGAAATCTGTTTGCTTGTCGCTGTTCTCTCGCCGGTTGTTTTCGCGCAAATTCCGTTGGGTTCAAGGCTATCAGTGGAGGCTAACAATCATTGGATTTCTGCTAATGGAGATTTCACAATTGGGTTCTTTAATAGCTTGAATGAGTATGGTCTGGGGATCCGTATAAGCTCGGGTTTGATACCACTTCAGAAACAACCCGTTGTTTGGATTGCTGGTGGTGACTTAAGAGTGGGAAACAAGTCGTATTTCGAGCTCACAAACGATGGAGATTTGGTTCTTTTCGACTCCACAAGGGGAGTTATTGTTTGGGCAAGCGAAACCACCAATTCATTTGTTGATTCAGCAGTGTTGCAAGATGACGGTAATTTTGTTCTTTTGAAAAAGAATAAAAACATTGTTTGGCAAAGCTTTGATACTCCATATGACACACTTCTCCCGGGCCAGAATTTGTCAGCAAATCGAGTGTTGCGAGCTGCTAGCTTAAAGTCGGTTTCGAGTTTTTACACTCTTCGAATCGGTGTGGCGGGTGATTTGGAGCTCAAATGGGAAAACGATGTTGTTTATTGGAGAAGTGCATCATTGCATTCGAGATCGGCTCTGCGAGCCGTGCTTGCTTCTGATGGAGCACTACAACTGTTTGATCACATGTCAAGCCCAATATGGTCAGCATTTGGTCAAGATCATGGTGAGCCAGACGTCAAGTTCCGGATCCTTCGGTTAGACGTGGATGGAAATCTTCGTCTACACTCCTGGTCGAAAAACTCGAGTTCGTGGAAATTAGTTTGGCAAGCTGTCGAGAATCAATGCGATGTTTTCGCAACTTGTGGGCTCACCGGAATCTGTGCGTTTAACGAATCGGGCTTTCCCGTCTGTAAATGCCCGTTTACTTTATCGTCACTTCAGGGTTCGAAATGCTTGCTTCCGTATCAGCAAAGCTGTGAATCGGGTTCCTCTATGGTTAAACTCGACCACACCTCGTTGCATGCTATTTTCCCACCTAATGAAACCGTTATCTCTCGAGTTAGCTCTACGCAGTGTCGAATCTTGTGTGAACAAGACCATCTTTGCACTGCTGCAACCTTTACGAATGATGGAACCGCAATTTGCAAAATCAAGAAAACCCAATACGTTAGCGGTCAGTCGGGTCCGTCCGTAACTTCTATTTCATTTGTCAAAAGATGCAATGATCCTTTAGCGGTTCTACCCAATCTGACCAAACGTAAACCAGAATCTCCCTCACAAAACACTCCTCCAACAGTAGATCATCTCTCAGTTTGTGTTTCTTGTGTGATTGGAGTCAGTGGTGGAACGATTATCCTGTTTATCATGATCCACTTAGCGCTAACGGGCTTTTGGATTTATCGGAAAAGGTATAGTTTCACCGCTCGGGATTTTTCAACCTACAGTAAAGACTGTCCGAATCCTAGCGGTTTGCTTGCTTTGTCATATAGCCAAGTGAAGGACGTTACAGATAATTTTAAGCACCGGGTCGGGCCAAATACATTCAAGGGCTTTCTCCCGGAAAAACAGCCCGTTTTGGTGAAAGATTATAGCATCACGAATGTGGCCCCGCGGAAGTTTAGATCCGTGGTTTTAAAACTCGGAAGTGTTCATCATAGAAACCTTGTGAGACTACAAGGTTATTGTTGTGAATCGAGTTATAGATTCTTGGTGTGCGAGTACCTCAAGAATGGCTCGCTCGACAAGTGTTTGGAGGATCCGGTGATACGCAAGAGGCTGACCTGGCGGAAAAGGTTGAATGTTTGTTTAGCCGTCGCAAGGGCAGTTTCGTACTTACACATGGGGTGTCGGGAGTTTGTTGGTCATGGAAGTTTAAGTTGCGAAAACGTTGTTTTGGATGATAGCTTAGAAGCTAAAGTGGATGAATTCGGTTTAAGTAATTTTCTTGGTGACGGTTCAGATGGTGGTGGTGGCGGTGGCGGTGCAAGAGACATACTAGACTTCGGATACGTTGTGCTGGCGGTGGTAAGTGGTGACCCGAAGGTCAACCGTGGAGGTTGTGATCGGGCCTATGAGAAATGGGCGGGTGGCAATGCGGGAGAGATTGTTGATAAAACGATAGATAGTGGTGTTAATGGCGATGAATTGGAGCGTGTTTTGAGAATAATGTTTTGGTGTTTACAATCAGATGAGAGAATGAGGCCTACAATGGGAGAGATTGTTAACGTGTTAGAGGGTGCGATGACGGTGGATCCACCGCCACCCCCTTCAGTTTGCCGGAAAAAAGTTTCCGGTTGAATCAGACTCCGATGATTAGGAGTCTAATGAAATATATGTTTCTTGTTCTTGTTTACATGGAAGGCTAACTTAGAGGGGTACAAGGTTTTAGAATGGCCAAAGGATTTTGTTATCCAAATGGGAAAGATAAACTTGTTTATAAAAATAAACTTGTTTATAAAAATATAAAAGATAAGTAATGAAATTAAAATTTGGCCTTGGTTTTGTCACGGGAGGTATATCCACTGGGTGCAACTTTAAGGGAACCAAATGAGTAGTAATTATGTTTTTTGTTTGTGATTAAAATGGGATATTTAATCCATTGAACTTTATTTTAAACAAATATAGTATATACTAGTATTAAGCCCCCTGCATTGCGGTGGGGGTGACGGGGTGTAAAACCGTTACAAATAGCACCAAAGCCATAGCATCGCTAGCAACCAAAAACACTGAAGTTGCGACGTGTTAATGCGGAAAAATTAGACCGAAACATAAAACATAGAAAATAATAACTAAGTCGATTTCGGACCTGTGCGTCACAATGAACCTATCAAACAGGAAAAAATAGACGACCATAATAACGCTGAACCACACACGCACGTTGCGTAATGTTAACTCACAAAATTTAGAACGAAGCGTAAAACAAAACGTAAAAACGTTGAACCACACATGAACGTTGCGTCGTGTTAACTCGCAAAATTTAGAACAAAACCTAAAACGATTTTTTGCGAAATATGAAAAGTATAGGGTACCAAAATTAAAAGTAAAAAAGTTCCTAGGTTAAATTGACAAAGATAAAAAGCTTTGGGGTTAAAAGTAAAAAACCAAAATAGTTTTAGGTTAAAAGTGTAATTATATCAATTTTTTTTTTAAAATCTCCCTAAGCATAGAGTACAACTACTCTATGCATCAACATGTTGATAATTTATAATGGATAAATATTTGTTTTAAGAATCGTTTTCGCTACATATTCCTTACTTATATCCTACACAACTCAATGTTGAAACGCCTTATACTTGTTTTTTTTAAAGGTCAACAAAATATATTATTACTCGTCAAACGGCTAGAGAGGCTACTAGCCTTATATTTGTTACACCGCTATAAAAGTGTCATGCCATTGATGATAATAATGAACCTACAAGTGGACCGCTATAAAAGTGTCAAACCATTGATGATATAATGATGTGCATATAATGAACCTATAGGTGGATTGTCGCTATTTGTGTACGATTTTATGCAAACATGCCCCTACCTTCAAAGTGGGTTCACATGAAGGCGGTTTGAAATCAAACTGTCTCCATTTACTACTCGATTGATACGTTAGAGCATTCACAATGGTTTCTCTGTATATTTATGTGTGTTACTTATATTATAAAGAATGGTTGTGAGTGGATAAAAGAGAAACTATTATTGTTCATGTGTATATTTATGATAACACTATTAATAGTCCCCTATTAATTTTTTAATATTTTTTTAAAGTGGCTCTGAGAGAAAAAGAGAGAGAATGTAACGATAAATATATAAAAAATATTATTTAATGGAAAAATAGGGAAATTAATAGTGATTTTTAATGTAATTAGGAATGAGGAGAATGTAATTCAATGTGAATGCTATTAGCCCAGACATAAATTAATAGCCTAACTTATAAAAATGAAGATACCGTAATTCAATGTGAATGTTGTTAGCCCAAACATAAATTAATAACCTAACTGATAAGAAAAAGAACCGGATTATTGCGATTACCTCACCACTCTATGTTTAAGTCATACACTACAATCTAACAACAATATCCCTTTGGATCTTTAAGTTGTCTACAAAGTTTAGTTTCTAACTAAAGTGTTGTATCAATAAACAAAAATCAATACTTTAATATACCCCATACATGTGTTTCGAACTTAAAAATTCAACCTTAGATCAACATATGTATGCCATAAGACCTTACCGTCTACATTTATTTATATTTCCCCTCTAGGGTCAAGTTATTTTACAAAGACTTCTAATTGTAAGAAGTGTAAGAAGGATTTATATTCCCCCCCCCCCCCAAAAAAAAAAAAAAAAAAAAACTTAAAAAAACCTAACCCCCCTTGTCACTCTATAAATCCTTCTTACACTTCTTACAATTAGGATCCTTTGTATTTGATCCTAATTCTTCCCGATGGTTAATATTATATTACTAATAATTATTTCCGGAAACAAGACCAAGTTAGGTGTTAGGGTATTATATTCCCTAGCAGTCTAGCACAACTAATATCAACCTAATGAGGCCCACTCTTGTATGGGCCTTGCATTCAATCTCATAGGCCCAAGCCCAAGTTCCATCTCATGTCACTTCAGTATAACCTGAACTAGGGTTTCATCGGCTGTATTCATTCCAAGCATCGTCACAGATCAGACTTAAGAAGACCAATCAATTGTAATTCTGCAGGTTCTTACATTCTCATATTTCACCTTTCACAGATTCATCTTTATTCAATGTATTATTAACAACCCTCTTAATTTGTTCGCTCTGTTATCACCAATGCCTACAAGATCCACAAAATGCTAGTTCAAAATGATTGTGGAAGTTTCAAAGTGTATAAAGTTTTAAACTTTTAATCAACTAGACGTATATTCAGTCATTTGTGGTTTAATTTGTGCTCTGTACATATGATAGCTCTATATTTGATTTTATATGCTGATTTTCATGTGATAAAACTATAGCAATGTATTTGAATTTTTGGGCTTGATGTATTATACTGAAACTAGTTTAATTGTTGTCTTACTGTTAATAATTGATCATGCTCAAGTTTGTTATGTTATGCCCAAACGAACCAAACGTTCGGCGAAAAGTTCGTGAACTGTTTGGCGGGATTGTGTTTGTTCGTTTATTAAACAAACGAACACAAACAAGAAATTTTGTTTCTTTAGTTAAATGAACAAACATGAACAAAGGCCGCGTTTGCTCAACTATTTTCGTGAACATTCAGTAACGTGTTCGTTTGTGTTTGATAGTTCATTAGTACTTTTAGTTTATATGTTTTATTTAAATACAAACAAACACGAACATAAAATTTCGTTCGATAAGTGTTCATGAACAGTTCGTGAACACATATATTTCTTAACAAACGAACACAAACAAAGTCTTGTTTGTGTTTGTTCGATTCGTTTGCAGCCCTGATGCCCATACTGCACATATAATAAGTAAGATAAGATGGTGTTAGTGCATTTGCTACTGGTTGTTAGTGTGGTTTAGAACTAGAAGATGATCTTTTGAGTTTTGTTGACTTGCTGAGGGTGTCAAGAAATAAGCATTTATTGGAAAGGTTATAATTTTATAATATACAGAAGGAAACATGGCGTATGCTGCGATGAAGCCAACAAAGCCTGGGCTGGAAGAGTCCCAAGAACAGATTCACAAGATTAGAATCACTCTCTCCTCCAAGAATGTTAAGAATCTTGAAAAAGGTATTATATTTTCTTGAGTATCGTATAATAGTTTTCTTTCATGTTGGATATTTTTGACATTCACTCTGGTTATGCCTGTTTTATAAAACTACATAGGTTAAATTGGTCACAGTTGTAAACTATTTAATGCCATAGCTTTTTTACTGTATTTATTATTTTGTTATTGATGTAGCTTCTTGTTGATAGTTTGCGTTGTATGACTTTCGGTTCTATATTAGCTGTCATTATTATCTTGACCTGGGAAAGTATTGTAACACTTACCAAATGCGTAAATTGGTTTTATAAATGTGCCTGAGGTGCCAGGCCGTTGAGCCTCAGGGCCTTGTGGCGCTTTATGTACATGTGGGTCGAAATTGTTAATTGGTCACTTATCGGGTCTGAATGAGGTTGATATGTAAAAATGATGAAAAAGGATGTGAAGATTATGAATGGTTAACTTGATTAAAAGGCCGATATGTAAAAAAGATTAGAAAGGCATAGCTTTTGGGTGTACATAGAGGTTATTAGTTGTACATATAGCAACACATCATGTACATTAAGCTCTTGCTTCACGCTTTTGGGACCTAAAGCCTTGCAGACCCTTATACTTTATAATACTAAGATAACTATCGATGATTCTTTTATAGCAAACCTTGATTTGTAAACCGTGTACTGAAAGTGTTCATTTTCGATAAAATGTTGATCACTGTTATCTGAATGGATAGCAGGATTATCGGTTCTAGATATCCATACAATGTATGTCATGCTTCTATAATGTCAACATTGATTTCGGAATTTTAATGATTGTTTTTATTTATTCTAAATCACAGTATGCTCGGATTTGATTCGTGGTGCCAAAGACAAGAAACTAAGAGTCAAAGGACCCGTTAGAATGCCAACCAAGGTTCTTCACATCACAACAAGGAAGTCTCCTTGTGGTGAAGGTATTTAACGTTGATCCCTTCTTGTAGATGACAACCAGATTCATATAAGCGGGATAGCTAATGCTATGTGCATTATTTACTTCATCTTTTAGGAACGAACACATGGGACAGATTTGAGCTTCGTGTGCACAAACGGGTTATTGATCTTTTCAGCTCACCAGACGTCGTGAAGCAAATCACCTCAATCACCATTGAACCTGGTGTTGAGGTTGAAGTCACCATTGCCGACCCTTAGACGGGCTGTTCTTTTCTAGTTTTTGCTCGGTGTTAAGGTTATGTGACAACTTTTTTATTTACTTAGACAACTACAATTTTGGGAACCCACAATTGACATTTATGGCTATGGGTATTTGGGTGGCGTTTTTCTCGTTTATGATACTCTTTCGATGTTTTGTCAACCGTATTTGGTTCTTGATTTTTGGCCACATGAATATCCTTACAGTGTCAATCACATGATCTTGTATTTGTAACCACACATTTATCACATGTTTACAAGGTCCAACACATGTATACAAATTTTATGCAAGTGTGGTGATTGGTGAAGTATCAATTTCTTGTTTCCCAATCACATGTTTGCCAAAAGCTGACAATGGTAGTTGCAACTAGCAAGCACCCAACTGCCACAGAAAATCATTAAAATTACACTGACCAATTACAGAATGACACCTCACACCAACAAACAAAGAGTTTTGGTACAAGCATTTGATTTGAGCAATAAAATACTTAAGGGCCCCACTCACCTGTTTTCCTATAATAATCATGCATTCATGCCTAACCCCTTATTATTGCTTAAATCATACAAACATCTATTCAAATGTATAATACAAATTCTCATTGTTCACTACTCCATATCTCTCAACAAATAACTTTATTGAATAAGAATATCCCGGAAAATGGGCTTACTAACTACATGTCACTTTGTTTTACAAGTCGCGACGCGTTTATCGTTAAAGAACATACATCTCCAGCCCTCTTGTTCGGCCCGGTGCCCCTCCTTTCATGGAAGATAAATCAAGAACCCTACAAGAGAACATATGGTTATTTAATACCAACATTTATGTGAAAACACATGAATCGAATTTCAAAACATGCTTTTGATTCATGATTTTTGTAAAGAGGATCTATGTAAGATGTGTATACTTACTTTTGTTCAGCAGCCCCATGGTTTATCAGGATCTTTTCATTGACTTTGGACAATGAGAAGTCAACAGGCAAATCAAACACCTTGCTAGCTGTATACGACAAAGTAACCCGTAAGAATGATTTAAATTTGCATAAACGATATATAATCAAACGTGTAACTTGATTTTTTTTTCTATTATACACATACGGGTTGTTGGGACGGTGTTCATGCTTTCACTAATGCCCAATATATTCTACAGAAAATCACAATAATCTGTCAGATAAGATCGTAATACAAACGTTTAAATCATGAAGACTTCAAGTATATATTCACCTTAAGTTGTTCATAACAAGCGTCAAGATCATTGTTCACCAAAACATGATCAAAAAGGCCTGGAGATCTTCCTTGTTCAAGCTCAGCCTTTGCGTTTCTAAGTCTTTTCTCGATCTGCTCTTCAGTTTCCGTCCCTCTGTTGACCATATATTGACCATATCAGAACTTGTTTTAGTCAACTCGAATGAAGATCACAAAAACAACTTGTTTTGATAACGCGTTTTGACATAAAATTCAAACCTTGCACGAAGACGCTTCTCAAGCTCCTCAAATGACGGCGGGCAAACAAAAACGAACGTAGCTTCGAGCGAACTCTCCCTCACGGACCTTGCTCCTTGAACATCGATATCGAGAATGCATGTCTACACAAAACCGGACTCCAAACATCAATATTTATTTACAAAAGAAAACAAAAACAAGTTAAAGAGTGCAAGATAGAGACCTTTCCAGCGTCAGCAACGACGTCAACAGCTTCTATGCTAGTACCATAAAGGTTTCCATGGACTGCGGCATGTTCTAGAAACTTCCCGTTTCTAATATCTTCTTCCATAACATTGCGTTTGCTAAAATGATAATGGACCCCATTTTGTTCCTTCTCTCTTGGAGCACGAGTTGTGTGGCTTACAGAGAATCCGAACATTGAGGGGAATTCTTTCATTAGCATGTTGATTAGGGTACCCTTACCAACCCCAGACGGGCCACTAATCACTAAGGGTCTCTTAGCGTTACCGATAACACCCTTACTCCAACTAACAACTTCGGTACCAAGTTTCTTCTTTTGGTCCCGAATGAACTGTGTGTCCACCTAGTAATACGTAACAGGCGTTATCATTTTAAGATCAAGAGTAATGAAAAATACATAAAGGTTGATAAATTTTAGATATTAAGAAACGCGCACCTCAAGAAACCAAACAGATTCATTAGATTTGGAATTGTGTTTCATGATCAAGATTCTATCTTTATTCAAAAGTACACATGATTGGCCCTTGAATGACTCCGGTTTTGTTCCTAGAACAGTTGGTATCACCCTGTAAGTGACAAAAATACGATTTCATGGCGTGTAAGCCTCAATAACACAAGTTAGAACGACGCAAAATCAAAATAAAACGACTTAAAGCTTACCATTCACCGGTCAACTTGTTGAGAACACGGACTCCACTCGACGTTGGATCATCAGTCCCACAAATAACATACTGAATGCAAAAATGATAACTTTTTTTGTAAACAAGACAAGAAGCTTTAAATTAATGTTGAAATAGAATTGAATTGGTTCAACATCATACAGTTTTGTTTCCAACAGCAACAGCCGAATCGAAGTCCTTTAGTTTCAGATCAAACCCATTTGAAAAACTCCTTTGCACATCATCAACAAAGAAAGCTGGAGCCTTTCCCTGATATCCAAACAACACAGAAAACAAGTCAAAATCTTTGAAACATTTTCTCCATGTGTTTTATCAATACACTGTAATGACTAATGAAGATCAAACTCACCATTAAAACAAATTCTTCAAAAGCCAAAAATGCAACCTGCTGATTAGAAAAAAAATAAAAAATAAAAAAATAAAACTATCAGTTATTAAATAAATAAACCAAAAAAATACATACTCATTTCAAAATCTTTCATTAAAGCATAAAAATGCAGTATTTTTATTTGGAAAATGTGCAACTTATATTATATACAGAAAACAAGAAAGAGATTAATTCAAACAACAAAACCCAAAACCCAGAATTTACATTATTTAGGGGAATACAGAAACGACCCAGAAAACAACTAGTCTGTTTTTGTTAGAGATTTAAAGAACCCATTAATAAAAACTGATTTTTTTAAGAACCCACCAAAATATATCAGAAATTAGAGGAAAAGACCGACCACAAAATTAAAAGAAAATTACCTGAAAGTCTGAAACAGAGCAATATTAAGAAATTATGTAGAAGGAAAAGGGAGCAATAAAGGGGGAGATGTTGTAATCAAATGGTTGAAGATGTTGAGATCCGTTGATTAAAGATGGGGTGACTTAGGGTTAGGAAAGTGAATATGGCGGAAGAAATAAGGGATGATGCAAGATGAGAACGATGACAGCCATATTTGTGTGTGTATATATGCATGTGGGGGGGGGGGGGGGTAGGGTAGTGGTGGGGTTGAAGATGGCTCTCTGGTCGTATTCGGTTCATTCAAGAGTTTGCATGACGACTCCTTCCTTTCATTTTCTTAATTTCCCTTTTCTTTAATTTGTGAAAAGGACTTTTTTTTATACTTTAAAGTAAAGATTTATAGCTACTTTTTTTTTTTTAATTTTTAGATATATGGTGGGGGTATCATCCCCATCCTAGATGGCAATCCATGACCTATCTCATGCCCCTCATACCCCTTAGCTTTATAAAACTTCTATACGTATCTACTTCATATTCATTAATCTATATTAATGTTTGTTACAGGAATAAAACCTATAAGCACTTAGAGAGTAATGTCTTTAATATAAAAACAACCGGTTTCCTGTGGGTTAAAATTGGGCAAAATTTCTAACTTAGTTTAAAATGATTGGTGTAATTTCAGTTTTATCGCCTCTTAATCATTAATATAGGTAACTTTTTTTTTTGAACGACAAATTTGGATCACTGACGGACCACTGGAATATCATCGTGCCATCTTTGTGGGAATCGAACCCATGACCTAATGGTCATAAGCCTTATCCCACCACCAAGATAATACCATTAGGCTATAATGCCATGGGTAATATAGGTAACATTTTTTACTTTATGGTTTTGCTCAAGCATATTATAAACTTTGCAAAAAGGGTTGGATGAATCACATGTATATTATAATACGGACCGTTTTTAACAACTGCTATATGTCCAATTACAAGGTCGGCCCAGCGGGCTTTTCAAGCTAGGCAAAGGCATTATACGTGTGTGCGCACACACGTAGTAGGTCCAAATAGAGGTATACAAAATCAGGTTTTTTAATACCCAATTTCAGGTATAGAGAAATCTAGTATTGACCATAACTAGGTAGGGACTAGGTAGGGTATGGAATTGATTATTGGTTTGAAAACCCATACCCGATGTCACCGGTTTCATGCAAGGTATGGAACCGGGTTCCCTATACCAGGGTTTTTCAAATACCCTATTTTCGGGTAAAGGAGAAACCCTATTTTCGGGTAACAATAACAACATCAGCATTAGCAACAACAACAACATTATGTTTCAAATTTAGAATTTACATAAACAATTCCTAAAGTATAGTTAATCACATAAATGATTCTTAAAGTAACAAGGGTATTTTAGTCATTTCACCAAAAACTTAACGGTGGATTGAATAGGGTTAGTGGAAGTGGACTGTAATTGTTACAAAAGTAAAAGTATTGGTACTGTATTGACAATTTTTAAACTAATGGACTGTAATGATTATTTTCAACAAACTATTGAGACGAAAAACGTAATTAACTCTTCTAATATATATTTCTCTCATAAGTTGAATTTAATAAAATTAGATCGAATTTGATTACAAGAGCAATCACTTGAATAGCAAGAACAAAAATAAATAAGATGGAAATAATAGTAGCTTATGATCACAATTTGTTTGACTCTATATTTTATTATAAACCAAAAAGTACTTCCACAACAAAATAATATTATGACCTATTTAAATACTACCTTAGACCTAAACCAACTAAAACTCAAATTCCTTACACATAGGAATTTATTCACATTAAAGATAAACCTAAGAAACCAATGCTTATCTTAACTCATATAAACAATTAACAAGGCAATCCATACTCTGCTAACTCAAAGCAAAACTATCAAATTAATTAATCTAAACTCTTAACATAATTAATTTATCTAACCAATGTAACTCATTTGATAGGAATAATTCCCGTTCCTTTATTTGGGTATACCTATCGGAGGGAACATGAAAAGAGCAATTTTTTGGAAACCAATCCTCGACAAATTGGCTTTAAAATTGTCCAAGTGGAAAGCGAGATATCTTTTGTTCGCGGGGCGTATGACTTTAGCGAAGTTGGTTCTTGGAAGCCTCCCATCTTATTATCTTTCGTTGTTCGCCGCTCCGAAATGTATTATAAACAAACTTGAGAAGATAAGGAGAGATTTTATTTGGGGTAAGAATACTTCGGGCCACAAACTACGTTGGTTACGGTGGGAATTTTTGCAAAAGGCTAAGAAGAAAGGTGGCATGGGTCTCGGGGGAATTACCGGGTTCAATCAAGCTATGCTGTCTAAGTGGTGGTGGCGTTTTAAAGCAAGTCCTAATCAACTGTGGGCTAAAGTGGTAACTGCAATTCATCAAGGCAACGGGGCAGCCAATATAACCCAATTCATTCCTCTAAAAAAACGGTTACCGGTGTTTGGAAAGACATCACTTCGGTTGAAACGATTTTGGCGAAAGCTGGGATAGACATTAAGTATATGCTGCTAAATGAGGGAGATGTTTGGAAATGGCGGAATGATCCCTCCGGGTCGTTCACGGTCAAGCATGTAAGACAGGAAATTGAAAACGCTACTATCGCCGCTAATTCGAGCGACGAAGTTTTTGACTGGAATAACTGGGCACCTCCGAAATCTAATTACTTGCTTTGGAGGGCGACTTTGGGCAAAGTCGCCGCTAAAACGGAGCTAATTCATAGGGGGTGAACATCGGAGATAGCTTGTGCCCCCGATGCGGGTTAAACGACGAAAACCCTGACCATATTTTCGTTTCCTGTCTTTGTTCCCAATGCGTTTGGTGGAATGTTTTGTCTTGGGTTAGAATTTCCTTTCCGATGAATACGTTCAGTTTAAAGGACATGATCGGTTTCATCAAGCTTCGTCAAGGAGGAGCTACCTGGAAAAAGATTGTATATCTGATAGCGATCGGAACAGTGTGGAGATTATGGAACGCTAGAAACACGATGGCGTTTGAAGGAAAGTTCATCCCTGTTGCCACTATTACGGACCAAATAAAAGAAGACACGTTCATGTGGATAAGCAATAGATCGAAGCTAAAATCGACAAGTTGGGAGAAGTGGAGATTGTTTGATATATTGGATATGTTGTAAGCTGTTTGTTTTTTGTTTTTGTATCGTTTGTTCCTTCGGTTCGGATTGCTTGTTTCTCAGCTGCTTGCTGGCTCTTTATATTTATATATAAAGTGAGTTTGCCGTTCAAAAAAAAAAAAAAAAAATTAAGATCAAAACCAACAATCACCCCGTTAATTGTAATTTGTTCACGCCAACCAATATCTTCCTGTTGAATCAAGTTTACTTCTTCCTTTTGCTCCCGCTTTGAACACTTCACCACATAATGCTCGAGCTTGTTACATTTAAAACACCGTACACGACTTTTGTCACGCTCCCTTTGACCTTTGTATGGTTGGAATCGACCATCCTTCCCTTGATCACCACCACGACCTCCACCACGGCCACGACCTTGATCTTCGCGATTCGAACTCCCACAACCACAATGTTCACACACATGCCTTTTCTCCTTTTCTTTCTTAGCAAACAACAAGCTCGCGTGAACATCTTCTCCTTTATTGAATCCTTTGATACGCTCTTCATATGCCTTCAATCTTCCAACGACTTCATCAAAGAGCATCAAATCCAACTTGAAACACTGTTCAATTGAGGCCACAATCCGAAAAAAAAAAGACTTAGGCATTGAATCAAGTAGCCTTCTCACCAATTCTTTTTCTTCAAGCTCATGTCCGAGACTCCTTGCCTTTGAATCTAAGCCGGTAAGTTTAGTTGCAAAATTATCAACCGACTCACCCTCTTTCATGTGTAGTCCTTAGAGTTCCCTCTTCAATGTTTCTAGTCTAGCGTGGAATTTAATGAAATTGGATCAAATCTAATTACAAGAGCAACCAATTGAATAGCAAGAACAAAAATAAATAAGATGGAAAGAATAATAGCTTTTGGCCACAATTTGATCGACTCTATATTTTATTATAAACAAAAAAAATACTTCCCTAACAAACTAATATTATGACCTATTTAAATACTACCTTACACCTTGTTAGGTGTCAAAATAAGTAGAAGGGCCTCAATGTAATTGTTCTATAGTGTAGGGGGTTATCAGTTAGTTGCTATATAGTTGGGTGTGTTATAACAGATGGAACTATCGATGAATTGAATTGAGTTTTACTCTCCTTCTCCTCTTAGTGTTCTTCTTATTCTCTTTATCGATCTTGTCTACTTTGATTACCAATTGTGTTCGTAACACACCTAAATCAACTAAAACTCAAATTCCTTACTGGTAGAAATTATTCACATTAAAGATAAACCTAAGGGTGGAAGGAGCGTAATTGGGGAAGGGGTGCGGGGTGTTGGGTTGCCGAACGGTGAGGTGGCGCCGCCTTGTTTTCGGTGAGCGGGGAGTGATTGTTACGGTGACTACTCACCGATGCGGGAAGAGAAGAGAGAGAGAGAGGAGAGAGAGGGTGTTAATGGTGAGCCTCAACCCCTTTAAACCAATCACACATTTTTTTTAAATTGTTTACCACTCTCCATGTGTTTAAGCACCCCTAGTGATTGAGTGTAAAATGAGGAGTGAAGTGGAGAGTTGACATAACATGACATTATTAGCTAGAGAAAAAAGTTTACCACTCCCCATTTAAGGACCACTCCTTCCACCCTAAGGCTGCACGGTATGGTCCGTCCCCCACCCCCGTCTTTATTCGGCGCCGACGTCACCCCATCCCCCCCCCCCCCCCCCGTCTTCAACGTCGAGTTTCAGACGGTGGCGACGATCCAAATGGTGGGCCCCCTTTTTATCAAGTTGCAACTCTTATGCTTTAGTGATTTGTACATTAGGCTGGTGGTACTTGTACATAGTGGTGGGGTAGGATCATCCTCCCATACCCTCTATTTTGTGTGATGGACCATCCTTGGGAGGACTATGACGTGGCGCCTATGTGGCGGATCATCCTCCCTTGGAGGACCATCACCATACCCTCTAGCCTAACAAACCAATACTTATCTTGGCTCGTTAAAATAAACATAAACAAATTAACAATTAACACGTTAAAGATAAACCTAACAAACCAATGCTTATCTTGACTCGTTAAAATAAACATAAACAAATTAACAATTAACAAGGCAATTCATATTCTGCTGACTCAAAACAAAACTAACAAATTAATTAATCTAAGAGAAAAATGCCCGGATAGTTCCTGTGGTTTCACCTTTTTTCACCTATAGTCCTTAACTTTCTAAAACTACTTGAATAGTCCCCAAGTTTTCGATTTTTGTTCTCGGATAGTCCCTGGGTCTAACTTCAGTTACTTTTCTCAGTTAAGTGGGTGTTGAAATGACCAAAATGCCCTTTCCTTAAAAGGCCAAACCATAGGGACTATCCGGGCACCTTCTTCATTTTTATTTATAAAAACCCACCACACTTCATCTTCAACCTCCACCCAACATCACCCTCCTCCACCCTCCACCATCGCCGGCTGTCGGTCATCCAGTGCCTCCGACTTCCACCCATCACCCCCTTTTTTTCCCCTGTTCACACTTCACCTTTCTCACTTCATCTTTTTCTTCCCTGAAAGTAACCACACACCATACTCAAACCCCCATTTTTCTCCAATCACACTATCAAACTTCGAACTGTAATCCCCTTTAAAACACACCACCAAAAATGGTGGACGTTGACAGAAGAACGACCGGCCTAAACCCCGCACACCTCGCCGACCTCCGTCGCCTCTCCGCCAGAGCCGCCACATCATCACCGTCAACCCCACTTCCACCTCGCAACAACCTCCTCTCCTTCACATCCTTATCCAACAAAGTCTTGACCCATTTAAAAAACTCCGGTATCGATGTCCAACCCGGGTTATCCGACAAAGAATTCGCTAGAGCAGAAGCCGAATTCGGGTTCGCATTCCCACCTGATCTTAAAGCCATTATCTCAGCCGGGTTGCCCGTCGGACCCGGTTTTTCACCTTTAAGTGATGATGATTGTAGGAAGTGGACCTCTGATATAGGGTCGAGATTCGCATTAGCAGGTGCAGATTCCATATTATCAGATGCAGCTGCTAAAAAACCTTCTGTTCCAACGGTCCCGTTCATGACAGCTCGTATTTTCCGATCTGAATTCACCTACAGTTGGCGAAAGTAATGGTATAGAGATGATGACTGATGGAGGTGATTACTGATGAATATGATGTCCGATGATCGGTAGCCGGAGTTGCAGGTGGTTGTTACAGGGATGAAGATGATGATCTGGGAACAAGAAAGAAGAAAGGTGTGGTAGACAGGTGGTTGTTACAGGTGGGTAAAAAAATATAATAGAAGCCGAATAAGGTTTCTTGGAAGCCGGAGGCACTGGATGACCGGCAGCCGGCGATGGTGGAGGGTGGAGGAGGGTGATGTTGGGTGGAGGTTGAAGATGAAGTGTGGTGGGTTTTTATAAATAAAAATGAAGAAGGTGCCCGGATAGTCCCTATGGTTTGGCCTTTTAAGGAAAGGGCATTTTGGTCATTTCAACACCCACTTAACTGAGAAAAGTAACTGAAGTTAGACCCAGGGACTATCCGAGAACAAAAATCGAAAACTTGGGGACTATTCAAGTAGTTTTAGAAAGTTAGGGACTATCAACCACAGGGACTATCCGAGCATTTTTCTCTTAATCTAAACTCTAACATAATTGATTTATCTAAGCAAAATACCTCTTTTGCTAAGAATAATTATTATTACGATTAAATCCAACAGAATTTAATCAAATTCCTTTACCTAAATAAGGGAACCGGTTTTACATTATCCTAAACTCCCCATATTATAGTCTAGTTAGATTTTGAGACTGTATTACCTACCTTAAACAATATTTTATGGAAGATCCTTTGAAGATCTTAAAAGTTGGATATCTTAATGATGTACATATAATTCTAAACTAATCAGAAAATATCTTAACTAAGTTTTCAATTAAAAAATATTAATGATAACATCATCCGTTGTGGTTTAATATAACGCCCCGCCATGTACATAATGGATTTTAACTATTTAACTATGACATTGTGTTTAACTAAAAAAAACGTTGATTGGTGCATTGGGGGTGGACCCGATTTGGCCCTCAAGGGCGTTACCTCACTAACTAATAAGTGGATGTGCCCACTGCGTTTTGGTTTAATCGGGTTTTTTTAATACCTAGTTTTGGGTATGGAATTGGGTTCGGGTATAATCAGGTATTGGAAAATCGGATATTAAGGAAAACTGCGCAGGGTTCGGGTACGGTTATCAAGGAGAAAAATCATACCCTATGTACCCGAGTGGGGTATGATTGCTTTTGGTATAACTGGGTATTGGAACCAGGTATAGGTCCGAGTATTAATACCCGTTTTTTAAAAATATTTTTTTATTATTTTACACAAAACTAAATTCATATAAATAATAAATTTAGTTTGTAATTTGTAAAAGTAATTAAAACAAATTACAATAACATAAATTCACTCAAGTACAAATTATTCACCTGATAATATACATTTTTTAAAAACATAAATATAAAAAAATAAACATAAAAAGAGTTAAATATCATTTTAGTCCCTGTGGTTTGGGTCATTTTGACAATTTAGTCCAAATATTTCATTTTTCGCCTGTGGGTTCAAAAAGGTTTCACTGTTGCCATTGTAGTCCACTGTATTAACTTTCTCCATTATTTCTATTAACGAGAAGGGCGATTCGGTCAATTTATAGGGCTGAATTGGCTTTCTAGTTAACAGAATTACATATAAAATGACCGGATTGCCCTTTTGGTTAACAGAAAAAATGGATGAAGTTAACCCAGTGGACTAAAATGGCAACGGTAAAACCTTTTTGGACCCACAAGAGAAAAATGAAACCTTTGGACTAAACGGACAAAATGGCCCAAACCACAGGGCCTAAAATGATATTTAACTCACATAAAAATATACTTTAAAATTTGGCTATTCTATCGGGTATTAAAAAAGTCAGTATCGGGTATAGCGTATAACCGAGTTCGGGTATAGGGTACAACCGGTTCCAGGTATTTCCGAATATAAATCGAGTACGGGTATTAAGCTCAAAATGTACACCCTCTCTATACCCTATGGGTAGAGTCGGGGTTACAAGTATAAAATACCCGGATAAAAATATAACTAGTTCTGAGTTGTTTTTCTATAAAATACCCAGATACAAAAATAAGTAGTTCTGAATCATTTTTCTTAGGTCTGATTCTAAGTACGGATTTTTAGTGCACCTGTAGGTGGTGATGTGGCTTTAACGAATTATCTAATTATTTAACATTTAACAAGAGGGGAATCCGTGTCCAGAGTCCAGACCACCGCATACGTGTGTGGACCGTGGTCAACTGGTCCTAGTCCAACCACCAATGGGCCCAACCGCCAAGACCAATTCTCATTAAACTCATTAAAATTTCCCATCCAAACTTCTAATTGCACGTAACCAGGACGAACCTTATTAGCCCACCTAGCACATCTACGAGTGCACGTGTTTGGCTATGATTAGATGATCACTATTTTGTTTTCAAGCTTTTGATGACAACACATTGAATTTGGTCTTGTTTATGACACACTTTTTAGTTTCTAGTATATGTCCTTATTACACGTTTTTGTTTTACAATTATATAAAGATAACGCTTAGAACATGTGTAGTGGTTTAATGAATAATACCCTTATCTTTGGGTGTTTTCTGCCATGTGGCAGCCCAGTCAGCAAAGAGGCATTATTGGGTGTTTTTACAGAAGGGACGTAGTAGAATAATGCCCAATAATGCCCCAACCCATCATTACACAATTATTAATTTTTTTAAATTAAAAAGTTATAATACTTCATTAAATAAAAAAAATTACAATACTAAAAATAAAAAAAACATAAAAACCGACTAAACTAAAAAAAAGAAATTAAAATAATTAAAAAAAACCGGAAATAAAAAAGGAACATTACTAAAAAAATAAAAAAGATGATAATCTAAAGGCCGCATTTTTCTCGAAGTTTTTGGCGGTGCATTTGCACAACGATCAACGCGTCGCCTTGCAGGTGATCGATCGGTTTGGACAAAAACTCTATGTCCTTTTCTGTTTGCCTCGCCGCTTGCATCTCGTTAAATTCTTTGTTTTCGATGAGTCGCTCTTGCATAGTCTCCCAACGCTTGTGACCGAGGTCTCGAATGTCTTGGAGACGTCGGTTCATCTCCTCGAAATATCCCTTCAACTCGAGATTATCGGAAGACGACTCTACCGTTTTTTTCCTTTTCTTCTACCGAGCGGTCGGGACAACTCTTCATCTTTCTCGTCATCGTCCAAAATAACATTTAAGTCGACGGTGCGCGCATCGGAAGTTGGTGTTTCCGGGTCAACCGAGGATGACGTTTTCGACCGTTTAGCTTTACGTCTACTACTAGACGTCATGGTCGGTACGTTAGCCAACTTTGGACTATTTTTAGAAGCTCCCAACATCTATAGTACGTGAAAACGCCTTTAGTTTTGTCGTACTCTTCCATAGCCCTCGTTAAAATATCGAAGTCACCTCCTCCGCTCGACCAATTATCCTTCGTTCGTTGATAAACTTCTTGGAATTGGTGACATTTATGGTTTAGATCGGTCCATTTGCTAGATATTGAATCTTTGTCCCGATATTCACCTTTTCTCATCGCATTAAAAAAAAACTCACAAATTTTGATCCAAAATGTTGGAGAAGTTTGATATTTTGCTAAAAAAATATAAAAATAAGTGATACGTTAAAAATAATAATAAACGAAAGATAGTTATTTAAAAAATAAAGACTACTAATAGTTTTATAACCCTTACCAACTTCGGGGTCCTCCGAAACGTTGAGCCACACCCGAGCCAACGCGTATTCCTCGTCTTTCGTCCAAACAAGGTAACTTCCCTTTCGACGAGGAGCGTTCGGTTCCTTTTTTTGTGCGACCTTCTACCGCGTTTAGATGTCTCGCGATCGGGCTCGAGTTGCGTCTCCGGCACCGTATCCACTTCGGGTTCGGCTTGTTCTTGGGATGGTTGCGAACCGCCCGGTTGGGAAACGCCGTAAGGGCTTGGAAAAAAAGGATTGGTGTCACAGCCCCCGACCCCACCATGGGAGCGGGAGCCACGAGCCAATCAGATGGTATCGATGTTTATTAATTATGTAGCGGAAAACTTTCATCAGGACCGTAGTTAAGAAATAAATATCAGAGTTTCAAAACACCATATTTTATAATAAACAATTGGGATAAATCCGAGTTTCATTTGCAATACATTTATAGGGATAAACCCTAATTATTGAAAACAAAGTCTCATTTTTTAGGTAACTTTTATAGCCACTTTTCTAAGCCTTCAGTGCTCTCCAGCTGCCTTCTATTGGCTTCACACTAAGTTACCTGAAATGCGTTTTAAAAAGGTTTTATCAGCAAGAAATACCGGCGAGTGCATCCTAGTTTAATCAAAACAGATTTTATAACTTTACAGTATTGAGAGCGATTACAATGTTTATATCTACCCAATTACTCATTTGGTACTGTCAATCCTGACTTGTGGTCATGCTACTATTCGCAATAATAACGAGTATCAAGTAATGTATACAAAACCCCAACATACCAGCAGCAATTGTAGAATACATAGACTCAATCACTGTTAATTATAATTAAAAGCATTTGAGATTTTTACAAAAAGATTTATAAAAATAGATGTACTCACATTGGTGATACTATTGTAGTTTCCTGGTGATTCTCCTGGTTATTATCTATTAAAATTAAACAATGCATACGTGTTAGTAAAATAACCCAAATCACATCAACCGTACAACACGAGACAGAACTCCAACGACTGAGTCAGGCAGAGCCTTGACATGCGTTACAAAGTCCTAGATCAATCGGGTGTAACACGAAACAGAACTCCAACGACTGAGTCAGGCAGAGCCTTGACATGTTACGGAGTCCTAGATCAATCGAACAGGGTAACGAATACGTGATCGAGGGTTATAATACTTACAACGAGGAAGAGCTTCGCTGATTAGGGGTATTAGGCTATAGCTTTAGCCTACAGAATTGAGATTTGAACAATGAACAAATGCAGCTTCGATCCCCTTTTATAGCCTGACCCAGGGTGGCTCGCGCCTCGCGACGCCCTCCTCTTATTTTCTCGCGGGCCGCGAGGCATGTGGCTAGGCGCTAGGGTTGGTGAGTCATCGAGTGTAGGCTCGGCGGGTGTCCAACACGTGGCTAAAGGGGTGTCCGGCACGCTACACTCCGTCGTGCCCCGCGAAGGAATTTCCTTCGGCTGTCGCGGGCCGCGACGGCACTAAATTACTTGTTTTATTTGTTTTTCATTAATATTAATGCTATTCGGGTCCGTTTCTCACATACGGGGTGTATTTTAGGACGTTAGGGGTGTTTTAAGGATTTTTAGGAGGGTTGTTATAATTGGAGCCGCTAAGGTAAGCCCCGTAGGATAACAAAGTCAGACCCATCTCTTGAAAGTTAAAGTTTTGTTGCGCTTGGGTGGTATTTGGGCGATATGTGTTTGGGTTCCCGGGTCTTGACGGAACAATGAACGGGGGTCGGAAGGAATGCATGGTAAATAATTTTATAAAAGTTTGAAGGAATAGAGAGAAAGTATCTAGTTTTATAAAATTTGGGTGAAAGTGAGGTATTCTATAGGGATAAAGAGGGATTTTAATTAAAACTAAAAATTAAATTTATTATTTTTTACCGTTTGATGACGGTCCTTTTTTGAAAGATGTGCACACTCAAGCGTTTTTTAAACAACGCTGGGAAGTTTTTTTGAAAAAAAACGCCTAGGGGTGAGCTGGGGGCGTGTTTGGTGGAAAATCACGCCAGATTTTACACCACTACAGATAATCTTAACAGGATTAATTTGAAATGTTGGGAAAATAATAAATTGGGGTTACAAGTGTAAGAGGACATTTGTTAACATAATTTTTAAATCTAATAATGAAACGACGTTTGTGATTAATAATATTCCGTTTATTAACATGGTAAGTTGGAATTCTTAATTTAGTTGGAAAAGAGATGTAAGTGAAATAGAATAATTACTTTAAATTCTTTTCATTTCATGAAAATGTTTAAAAACCATTATGAGCTCTCTACATATCTTTATGATTAACTAGTTTATATACATACTATCTTAGAACCCCGTGTATTACATGGGATAAATAAATGTAATTTTATATATTAAATAATAAAAAAGTTATATCTTTATCTATATATATTAACTAGGTTATCACCCGTGAATACTCACGGGTTGGATATTTAAATTTTATAAATCACAAATGTTTATATAACATCTCAAGTGAGCTCCATGCTACCATTTTTTTAATTTTGCATCTTCTATCAAATATTAGCTAAATGGAAGAAACATGTTCATAAATGGTATGCCACACTTCAAGTGGAAGAAACATGTTCGTAAATGGTAGAATAACATGGCATAGCACAGAAAGGTCTTTTTTTTCTTTAGAAAAAGGCAAGGTAAATATATTAAAACCAAAGAAATTCTGGAGAGATGATTAGATGAACCCATTGCAACAAAGGAGGAGACAACAAACCCCACACTAATGTAACAGGAAAAAAACACGACTCAACTAACAAAATTACACCATCTCCATAAGAAAAGCAGCTCTTTGACCTTGTCTACCAGCTGGAGTAATGAAGTCGCCCTGCCGTTAACATTTTTTTTTTGTTCTTGGCCATCCAAGCTCTCCACATAGCCGCAAACATCGCTGCTGTCATGACCTTTTTACACTTCTGATTTGTACTCCAGTTGACCAATTATTTACCTCGTGAAGCCAATCAACTACTCCTTCCCCGGCTAACAAAACCAGGAGCCGCACCCAATTGAAAATCTGCATACATATTTCTTTCACCAAGTAACTTACATCTTTACCAATTAAACCATATATAGGTCGAAAAATGGCCAGGTCTCGTAGATTGAGTGCATGTTTGGATAAGCTTTTCTATTTCTCGTTATTGCCTTTTTAATCTCCTTATCTCCTTTTTGAAAAAGTTACAACCAAATGACTTTTTCATTTCTCATTTTCAATGCCTAAAAAGCTTATTTTCACCTTATTACCTAAACACTATTTCACAAAAACTTATTTTCAAAAAAGTCAATAAGTCATAAGGAGGTAAAATAAACTAATCCAAACATGACCTAAATAATGGGTCAAAACAGGTTGGGTTGGACTAACCCAAATCACTTTGTATATCATTCCTTTTTTAACGAAATTTGAATGAAACTTAATGACCAACGAAATTTTATTATGTGCACCATACTATTATTATATATAATACATGACGTATTAAAAAGATGCAATAAAATGAAATGAAAAGGAAAAGAAGCACCACTTTAGTAAAATGAGAATACATTGCAAAGAACTACTTTTGAATATGATGCTTTTTTATAATATCTATAAAAGCCAAAAAAAAAAGCCATCTTATTTTACCCAAACTAAAAACCAAGTGCGTTTTTCCTATATTCAATATAATGTGATATACTAAAAAGCAAAAGAGTAACTAAAAACTTACAGCAATAGATAAATAGATAAATGAACTATTAAGGATCATATATTAAGTGTATAATCGAAACAAAATAAAATACAAACAAAGTGTCATGTTACATAAACAAAGTGTCAAAATTTGACATCAAAAGTTAGAAGCCAATCACAATGCCAATCATTATAAGAAGTCATATAAGATATTTAAATAAATACACTTGCAATCATGTCAACAAAAGCATCATGCTTTGTTCCATAAATTTTTGATTTGCTTGCTTCCACCCTCATGCCTTCCTTTGCATACTTTGCCATCTTCTTCATTAAACTGAAAACCATGAATCATTATATTTTAGAAATGAGAAAATAAAAGGACTTTTTGACAGAGTTGTTTCCAGTTGCATGTCTAATTTGTTTCTCAAGAATTGAAAACCTCATACCTTATACATTTGTTTAATTATTTCAATAAAGTTTCCTATAAAGTTTTTATCCCCACACCACAAAATCCCAAAGACAGTGTTAACGAAAAGACACATAAGAAATGATCATCAAGCGCCATCAAGTATTAAATAAGACATAGTTGCAGATTACACATGATCTATTCAAGTTCCATTCCAATTTTTTCAAATAAAGGTGAGAGCATACATACCTTTGATGGTTGCAATTGAAGATTTGAATCCATGAATAGGCAAGCATAATTTGTTGCATTTGAATGTTAGAATCATTGTTAGAATTGATGGTTGCAATTGAAGGTTTGAATCCATGAATAGGCAACCATAATTTGTTGCGCTTCGACCTTGGCTGATCATGAAAGAAATTTAAAATGCATGTTGGACGATCGTCTACCCATTTAACTACCTTTTCTTATTTTATTTTACTATTTAGAGATAAAATATAGCCCTTTCAGAAAATGAATGTACCTTAATCTGTTCATGAAGGAGATTGATAGAGATATGAGCTTCTTGAAGCACAGAAGCCGTGTCCATCTGCAGTTATTGTTCAAAACTCGGTTATTTTTCGGGCAAAACTTGATTATTTATCCTAGTTTTGACTTCGTTTCATGATAAAATACAAATGGTCTTCCCTACTTTCTTATAATAAAATACAGGATACAACTATTATAAGTTTTTTTTATTTTTAAATGAATTTTATAAAAAACAACAAAAGTTATAAACCATGAATATAGATCGGATCATTGTTTAAGAAATATCGATAGAAATCAAGACTTTACCTACTCATGAGCAAATTATGCTAACGCTGTTGCATGTGCTACGTCTTGAAACGATGCATTGTTTAAGGAATACCCAAATAAATCAAAACTTTACCTAGTCAAAAGTTAGTTAGAGGAAATACATAAAAAATCACCCGAAATATACTTTTGAAGTTGACCCTATCAAACCTTTTCCTCAAAACGTTAACCGATCCACGTTCAACCACCCAACATTCTCATAGCCATCTATGTAGTCTTTAGCACTAAAAATGTTTTCCTTAGATTAATACAAATCATATCAAAACAAAAGCTTAAAAGACAAAACATCTTAAACGGGTCATACATGTCAAAAGATGCTAGAAGTTCAACTATTATTAAAGGGATATGTTTTCTAGTCATTTAAAATTAGACAAAAAGCATTTTGGGCTAACCCCTATACAAAAAATTTTACCAGCTTTGACCCATTACCTAACTCGCCCAAGCGCGCACCGAAGGTAGAGAGGACCTGGACACAGCCATCAGTTCCTGTAACGTTTACTTTTCTTCCTTGAATTCCAATTGAATCTGCAAAAAAAAAAAAAAAAAAAAAATACTTATGAGAAAATAAAAACATTATGTAGTTTTTTTCTAAAATGACACTTTTTGACCCGAAACTGTTGAACCCACTTTTAATCTGGCCAGTTCTGACCTGTTACCAAACCCAATAAACCGGTTTTGCCAAGCCTACTATTTATCTATGAACAACAAATAGATTACGAATTATCTTGTTTACAACAATGACCTCTTTAAGATCCCCCCCTCTGCCATAACATCCTAAAAGATATGACTAAAACAAAACTATATTTTCTTGATAGCACTTCCGAGATTGTAGCTTAATGCAGGTAAAACTAACATCAGGACCGCCATTGTAAGAACATTACCTGCAGCAGTGGCGAAGCTTGAGATTTCCGACCGGAGGGTCGAAAACGTATATACCTAAAAAATATAAAACCGGGGGGTCGAAAACGTATATACCTAAAAAATTCTATACGAAAACTACATACCGGGCGCTACATGCGGACGTAAAGAGCAAGTAATTTAGAGAGACATAATGACTTGCTCATTCCACTTCTGTATGTTCTTTCTTTACACTTTGTTCTTTACACTGTGATTGAGACTAAAAAATTGCGCAAACGATTGTAGTCTTCAAATTGTGCGAGGAGTAGTCATCATGTTATTTCTAATTACAGAGTCACTCTTTACATATCTCAAGTGATGAAATCATATATGAAACCATGCCTAAACGGCTAAAATGATGAAATTATATATGAAGCCATGTCACAAACGCGTTAAAACTATACCTGGCAAGACGGGTGGGCAGGTCAGGCAACATAATGGGCATGGATGGTTTTTGACAAAATCAGTATAGGTCAAAACGACTTTTTTTTAATGGTCAATTTGGTTTTGTCCATAATACAACTACACCAACAAAGTCTTGCATACCCCCATAGAACTACTAAAAAAATGAGGTTTATAACGCTTAGACCACATGTTTACACAACAAAAATGGTTGTCTTGATTTAAAACTGACTCAACCGGTTCCTTTTATAGTTAAAACCTATTTATTGACCTGTTCTCCTTTAAAAACCGTAGTAAGTCGAAATAAGATAAATACATTATAATAACCGCTTAAAAACCTAGTTCTTATATAATTTACCTTTGCAGCTCCATTTGCAACCTTTTTTTCTTCTATATAAGTATTTCGTCACATCCAAACATGAACATCTGAGCGAGATAAATGGATATTGAAAACAATATAACTCAATGCACAATAAAGTATAGAAATCAAGAATTAATTTGTCAAAAAAAACAACATATTATAGGACTGATCAAACTTATACACTAATACGTACCACCTAAAATATGGTTTTATAATTTTACTACATAACATATGAAGTAATTAGACTATAAAGTGATTAAATATTGAAAAAAATTAAACTTTATGCTACTTAAAACCTCGTAATCAACATTGCATCCTCAAAATCAACCGATTTTAAAAAATCAAAAGACTAATTATTGAAATTGATACACCCTATATAACAAAATAACAAATTATTTATGCCCTAAACGTGAAATACAACACAACCACCCTTTAAACTCCCAATCATCCACCTACGAATCAAGTAAAAAAATTTAAAAAAAAACATAAATCATAATCATGTAAGAAACCTCTGAAACAACCAAAAGAATCTGACTATACGCAAAATCAAACAAAGAAACAAAGAACATACCGCTAAAAACTCTGTAGAAATCAAGCAACAGTTCATAAGTACCAGCTTTCTTGAAAACTTCTGCAGCGATTGGAACCGTAGAATTCACAGGATTGCTAATCAAGTTGACAATTGCATTAGGGCAACACCTTCCAATTCCTTCACATAAAGTTTTATTAATATATTAAATTGTGGGACCCAAACTTATTTTTATATTAAATATATCAAATTTATATATGTATAACACTCATACCACTATCTGCAACTCTCGTTGCCAACTCCAACTCCGGCTGCCAACTGCAACTCCCGCTGCCAAAGGAGCACCTCTGCCACCTGCAACTCCGGTTGCCAAAGGAGCACCTCCGCCACAACTCTGCAATACAACTTCTACCTTCCCCTTTGACACCATCTTGCAACGCCGGCAACTCACACCACCCTTTCGGTGACACCACCGCCACACCACCTACCACCAGCTCTTGGTGGTTTTGCTACATATCTGGATTGAATTTTCATAGCAGGAAACTGATCCATATAGTCATACTTCAGCAAAACAAAAAATAATTAGTTTTATTTACCAACTCATTGATGTAATCTTTTTTTAAGTTTCAAATTGAATGAAATAAGCTTACTTAGAAGGGCTGGCAGTTGTTATTTGACTTCCGCTATCATAATCAGATGCCGACAGGCTAGGCTTGCTCGAGTCAAGTGCAACCTTAGAAACAAAAATAAATATTGAAAACTGTTATAAGTGGAGCTTCTTCAAGCCATATGGTGGACAGACCATCCCACAACACATACATAATTGATATATTCATGCATGTGTAGATATGTATCTACATATACATACTGAGAAAATTAGTAAAAATAGGCTTTAGAATAAAACAATCAACCAATCATACTTATATTTTTTGTTTAATAAATGGAAAAAGAAAAAAACCGAATATGCATGATATAATTTTTCTAAAAATAAAAGCTAAAGCTATTGTAATTTCATTTTCTACCATTTGTTGCTCATCTCTGGAATAATAAAGTAAAAGAGCTATAACACTACAAAACTCAAAGTCAACCTCATGTTCTCGCCTAAAAAAGTTAGTAGCATCTCTAATCTCTATTATTCGGGTAGGATTTAGTACTTCAGTACTCCAAACATCTATGCTTGCGATCGATATCTTCAATCCTGAATCAAAGTTATTTACCAACAATATTAGTCAAATAATACAACTGAATCAAAGTTATTTACCAACAATATTAGTCAAATAATACACTTTTGGAGATAACCCAAACCCAAACATTTGAAGCCCATTAATGTTATTAATGTTATGCTGAGGCTCTAAAGCCTCATGAGCAAACTTTGCAATATCTTGATTAAGCATCTACAACACCAGTTTTAAACACAATATTTCTGACCAGGTACCCAACCCTATAGTGTTTTCTTCGTAGATATTAATGATAAGAATAAAAACATTAACTTTTTGCCATTTTCTTCGTAATAAGTTACATCTAACCCTCCCCTTTTATGAAACATGGCTACTGTAGAGACATTAATAAAATAAAAATTAATCCAGTTTTGGGTAATCCCAACCACATACCCGATTAAAGCCAGTTTGTCTCATACCCGACCCATACCCGTCATCGTATCTATCACCGTATGTATCTTGTTTCATCCTTCGATCCATACGAATCATAAATAGTACACAAATTAAAAACAAAACAGGGAAATAAGGGTTTGAAGCAAAGAATTAGGCATAATCAATAGCTGATAAAAAAACATGAAAAGAATTGCTTGGTTTCTTGAATCTCGATTACAGGAAATGCCTAATCCATGAAGAAGAGAATGGTAAATCTACATTTTACAAAGCTCAAAAAACGAATCACAGAAAAGTAAGTTACCTTAATGAGAATTAAGGTGCAAGATTGTGGTGGTGTCTTGTGTTACATGGCTGTATAAGAAATCAAGCCCCATCATTTCAGCAACGCCAACAAACTATCCACTCCCGTTCACCTACATAATCACAAACCAAATCATTCATATTAAAGTACTTATGTCAATTTTGACCCGTTAACTTTTGAACCGATTTGAGTATGTTCTATTTCTATCTTTCCCAAGTCAAAAGGGTTGAGAGGGTCAAACAGGTCAGATTCACCTAAAGTGTATTTTTAATGCATATGTAAACCTCCTAAACTATTTTATTCAAAAGATTTAGAACATTGATTAGATTATTAGTGAGATAAGGTAACTTTTGTAGTCATTTGTAACCTTATATATTTATGCAAAATTCTAAAAATTCGGACAAAGAAGTAGTTCAACCAAATCCATTTTAGACCAGTATTAACCCATAAACTTACCATCACCAAGAGAACATGAGTATATCCAACTCATAACCCTCCACTGGTATAGTTAGTTGAACCTCATACAGGTCATCACTTGCTGTTTGTCCTGTAATATGCAAAGGATTTCAAATATTCCACTTAAACGGGTGAAGTTGGTCATACGGATAAAAAGTCGCCAAAAGTGATATTATCTTTGAACCGTTCAAAATCAAAATCAAAATCAATATCCAAAAGTGATATTATATTGGAACCATTCAAAACTAATAAAGCTACAACCACCAATGTAAAGCAAATTAACTTGTCTCTAAGTGCGTGATCTAGGCTCTAACTCTAAATTCTTAATCCTCCATTCAAACTACCGGAGGAACAACTGTACACCCCCCCCCAAGCGGTCCTATCCCACCTAAATTATTATTCCTAACCCAATCTGAAAGCCCGACCACAACACCATTCCTTGTCATTGACTGATTAGGCTGTATATATCCGAAAAGGCAAGGTTTTTTAATAGTCTCAACCTTTTGTCATTGTATTTAAGCAAAGTCATTTTTATTGTGTAGATTGTAGAATACTCAGTTTTTTAGCAATTTCATATGCATTTCATGCTTATTCATGTGATAGTAGACCTGGTCATTGTTGCTCAAGCCATTAATTTATGATGAGAGTATTCAAAGAAATTAGTTTTGTGAACTCATAATCAATTTTGAATTGGACATTTTGAAGAGAAGTACCTTTAAAAAATTATGTTAACAAACCATATAGAAAGAACACATACCTGATTACGCAGAGGAGAATAAAAACAAACCGAGTTGGATAACTCTCTACTCGTCACAACATCATAAGTAGCAGATGCGGTAGAACCATTTGAGCCAAAAGTGGAACCAAAAATCGGGCCTTTTCTCATAAGCAGATCCTATAAAAATTGAGTCGATACGTTGATTCATTGGTAAACGCACAAAATTTAGCAAGCACATAACCTTCTACTTGAAACCAAGAGTCTTCATCCTATTGAACTGACAGAAAAAGGAAAATCATAAATAGGCTAAAACTAAATGTGTTATAAGAGAAGTATCTTAACTTCTGTTACAACAAACAGAGTTGGATAAAGTTTCAACTTTTTTTTGTCAGGTGCTTTAGATTGATACGATAGACCTACAAAACTAAGAATGCAAATAAATAACATGAATGACCCCATATACTTCTTGGAACTGAATTATGCAAGAACTTTGCTACTTCTAACCCACCATATACTTTTGTTTACCTATATCACTGCATCATTAGCATCTTTACAGGTTCAGCAGAGAAAGTAAACGACAAACTAAAATTTTATATTTGCATCACAGAAAGAAAGAGGGAACAGAGAAATAGGGGTTTGAAGCAAAGAATTAGGCATAATCAACAACTGATAAAAAAACATGAAAAGAATTGATTGGTTTCTTGAATCTCGGTTATAGGAAATGCCTAATCCATGAAGAAGGGAATGGTAAATCTACATTTTACAAAGCTCAAAAAACGAATCAGAGAAAGTAAGTTACCTTAATGAGAATTAAGGTGCAAGATTGTGGTGGTGGCTTGTGTTACATGGCTGTATAAGAAATCAAGCCCCATCATTTCAGCAACGCCAACAAACTATCCACTCCCGTTTACCTAAATAATCACAAACCAAATCATTCATATTAATGTACTTATGGCAATCTTGACCCGTTTACTTTTGAACTGATTCGAGTATGTTCTATTTCTATCTTTACCAGGTCAAAAGGGTTGAAAGGGTCAAACAGGTCAGATTCACCTAAATTATGGAACTGTCACACACATATGATATTAAAATTTATGAATTTCTCCAAAAGCTATAAACAGTAGACCGTTTGTCCGAATGGTATAAGCCTATAAGGTGCCAGATTTAGGTTTAGGCACCGGTTTGAAAGCGTGTGGGTTTAAATCCCAGAGCTGTCAATGTTTTTTCTTAATCTATCTTTCATTTATTGTTAACTTATTGTACTGTCCCATTTATATTCTAAAGTAGTTTCTTCAAATATTATAACCATGTGACAGTTTGGCTGAGTGGTCCAAAGCGCCAGAATTAAGCTCTGGTCCGAAAGGGGGTGGGTTCAAATCCCACAGTGGGCATAATTTTATATTAATCTATCATTTTCAAAAATTAATGATGAATCCTAATTCTATACAACTAATCAACAATTATCTAATCTGTATTAAGTAGAAGTAGAAAGAAAAACAATTGATTCCCAACTATTATTCAACAAAATTTAAGTTCATTCAGGATACTATATGAGGTCATACATAAATCAAATACTTTAAAAATCAAAGCTAACTCAAGTTCATTCAAGATGCTTTATGAGGTCATACGTAAATTATATACTTTAAAACCAGACACATGTTGAGAGAACACATATAAAAAGAAGCAACATTGGCATACATAAAAAGCAAAACTGAAAAAACTTTTGAATAAAAGAACCGTAAGCAGGAGTCAAACCACTGCCTCCTAAAACAAAGGAATATGCATAACCACTAAACCAGAGTGTAGTGTAAACTTGATAAACCTACGAATCCAATATTTAGTAATACACTAACTAAACAGCAAGCAATTTGTCCATGTCATCTTTATACATGATGTCACAAAGAGGAAATGAAAAGCAACATAAACTCACCTGAAAACCGGCGATGACCTACGTTATCATCCCCGAAAATCCAAAAGCAATGACATGAGAACAATGAACAACTAACAAACACATAGAGAGCGAAAGTTAGAAAACGTGTCCTGTTCATGCAGCGAAATAAGAGACGCTAAACAAATATAACCCATTCAATATTGTTCACATCTTCGAGAAGATTAACTTTTTGACCGTCTGTTAAGACATCCTTGTTGACAGTCAGAGGCTCTTCAAGATGAATTTCAACATTGTTCTGAACAGCGTGTTGTGAAACTTCATGCATAGCATTTGGTGCTTGAACTGAAACTTCATAATCATACCATGGTCAAATATCATTGTCATGTAATTTGACTTAAAACATAGTCAAAGTAGATTTTATATAAGTTTACTAAAACAGACACACACACACACACACATGTGGCCGTCAGATCTGTTCCATGAAGATTTTATTACTCAGTGGCAATTTCGTAAGTAGCATGAAAACACGTCAAGTCAAAATTTGATTCATTTGTATATAGTGTATTCACTGGTGAATACTGAATACACATGGTTTTACGTTAATTACGAAAATGTCACTGCACTCGAATAATGTGTTCACTAATACACTATATTGTTTTCACGTTGATTAGATTTTTATTGGTTCTTATTTGAACCGAATATATGTTCTGAATAAATTTACTGACCGCTGCTCTCTCTTAAAACTTTATCTAACGAAAGTTGACTTTTTTCCAAATCTGTTGTACCGTTGGAGATATGTGCGTTAGCTTCTTGCATTTGACGGATTTAGGTTAGAAGATAGAGAAGAGACTCCACCAGCATTATTTTTCATATCTAAACTCTGAACGGCTACTGAAACGTTAAGATCAGTGACATTATTCTCCACCTTTTCCAATTTAAATATGTTCGAAAACCAGCTTTTCTTTAAAGGCACTTCCTTCAGAGAAAGTTCACTTTTTTCTTCGTTGTTTTTATTTCCAAAGCCGCGAAATAACTTAAACCCATTTCCTGCAACATCAAGCAATTTATATAAAAACACAAAAACTGAAAAAAGAAAAAAAAAGATAGATAGATAGATGAGACTGATACCTGTGGGCATTAAAATGCTGAAGCATGACAAACATCTGAATACATATGGCTCTCGTTGATGATCATATTCATTAGGTGTTGGTGGTTGAACTTGATCGTCTGTTGAATTAGCTAAACCAACATTCGATTCAGAAGAAAGAGAAGAAACTGGAGTTTCCGTTTTGTTACGTTCGATTCATAAACACACAGCTCATTCAAGAACATAAAGAAAATAAAAAAGATCCCAGCAAGACCTCCACCAAAATTGTTTAGGACCTACCAAAGTCAAGCTCATCCCACCAGACGTACTTTTTGCTCCATCATTGTTATTTGACATAAATTCACCCAACATATAAAGAATTTCAAATCAACCCTACAACAGTTTCACACAAATAATCCTATAAACAATCAACAATCCACAAAAACCCTAAGTCCTAACTTAATAAGCAAGAACACGAAGAATTACATAAGGTGATGTAAGAAACCATTAAACCCCATCAATTTATACTACTGAGATACTCGGTCGATTACCCAAAGAAACATTTAGAAAAATTACCTGGATTGATGAGCAGATTGCTCCCACTTTTATTTTATTCCACTTCAAACATTCATCAAAATCGTACAAACTGTCTTATGTGCACTATTTAGAAACAATAGGTAAAAGTATCACCATGTAACACTAAGGTATAACACAAAACATTGAACTTTACTGTATAATCTAATAAAAATACAATATAATTAAAATAAAATAGGGAGATTACACCTGTCCCAGTACCAGATCTTGCAAGGTTGTCTTTCAAAACAAAAAATCCACCAGGTTTAAGCTTAAGCGTAGCCTGCACATAATGGCCATAATGATTTGTAAAATATTGGCATTTTCTGTTGGTGAATCTTTTGAGGTTTTTAATTGTACAGCCCGTAATAATTATTTCAACCAAAATTAAACCTAATTTAAACATCTAACAACTACAAACTCTCTTAATCTCAAACAAATAATCCAATTGTAAAAAAACATCTAACAACTCTTAATCTCAAAGCAATTAAACCCTAACCCCAAAGAAGGAAGAAGTGAATCGAGAGATAACTTACCAATCGGGTTTGGATGATGGATCAGTTTTGGATGATGAATCGGCGGCGAAGAATGAGAAGAACCAGCGTATTGAAGAAGAGAGAACATACCAATCTAGGGTTTGTCAAAAAAGTTTGTTTATAGGATTTATAGGATCCATATTACCCATAAATCCGACCCGAATTTAGTCGGATCCCGCGTCCAAATAGTGGTTTTTGTTTGTGTACAAAGAATAAAAGGAATTCCCTCCCAAAATCACCATCTATTCAACAATAAGTTGCCACATCATCAATTTGGCTTCATCATTCAAGGACAAATAGCCCAAATCATCTCCTTTATTAATATATATAGATAAATGAGATGATTTGGGCCATTTGTCTTTGAATGATGGAACCATTTTGCTTATGTGGCATGTTATGGTGGATTAGAGGGTGATTTTGGGAGGGAATCAATATTACATAAACTACACAAATTTGGACGCGGGATCCGGCTGAGGATGGATCGGACTTTGGGTCGTTTCTGGATTCGGGTCTCATATTAAACACGCTTCTTCCCTTGCACAAACCCTAATTTTGATATCCATTTTTCTGGCCGTTTCACTCCGAATCTCAACGAAGACATCAATCTTTCATCATCGCGAACCCTAATCGCGATGTTTATCAACGAAGACATCAATCTTTCTTCGTTTTATCAATCTATTTAAGGTTTTCTTTTCTTCTAGAGGTTTCTTTTTCGTTATTGTTTCCTTTTGAACCAAGATGTTTCTTCTTCCTTTTATCTACTTTCTCTCTCTCTGTTGATTCAAAAAGGATGACGGCGATTCAAGCCGATTGGTGAAGATTTCACAAAACCAATGAAGAATCTAGCCTCTCAGCTTCAGATTTACAGGTATACAAGTTTTTAGGATTTAATTTTTGAGTTGGTTTACATGTTGATTTTAAAATCTTAAACCCAACATTGTCACCTTATGTAATTTTTGGTGTTCTTGCTTATTGAGTTAGGACTTATTGATGTTGTTGTTTGTTGATTTGAACGCAGAAGAATAATGAAGGTGTGCTGGGGTGACGGCTGGATCTGGATGTTATTTAGGGTTTCGCTTGAAGTTGAGGAAGAAGAAAGGTGAATTGTTAAGAGTGTCAGCTGATATAAAAGGATTGGAGTTAATAATTTATTTTAGGGTTTCGCTACTATTAATTTATACTCGATTTGTTATTGCTTTTATCCAATGATTATATGGCATAATTTTATACCCATCTAATTATAGGTGGTTGTTGCAGGTATATAGTGGTCATTTGAGGTTTAGATTAAAGACTTTTGGTGGTGGAGGGAAACAAGTAAGTGGTTATTTGGATTTTGTTTGATCAAATGTTGACCCACAAACTTCTTGATTTTTTTGGTTTTGATGGCTTCCATTTTCACTTATAAACTGCTATATTTTTGTGTTGTTAGTGCTTTGTTTTTTAGAAAGAAAGAAGACTAATTTTTTCGTATTCAAAAGTGTGTTTGAAACATGTTGCAGCTGATACATTTTAAGGTTTCAATGTTTTGAAGAAAGAAAGTAAGCATAGTTTTTCTTTTAATTTGATATGAGAAAAAGGTTGCAACTCAAAATGTGGTATTTAATATATTTGTTGGTTTCACAGTATCTTTAATATTTGAAATTTTCTATTAGTTCTTAAGGTTTTGATTTATGTAACACAATCTTTGCACATTATTTATATTCTTGAGGGTGATTTTATAGCTAAATGATATATATAAACTTTGGGGTTGTTTCGGTAACTACGGGGTTCTTTCGCTCGACTTTTTATGCAAGTATTATATTTTGAAGCTTAATTCATTTACTTTTTATAATCTTATTTAATTTAATACTTTTGGATTAGCTTTTATGGTTATGTTTTCTGTTTCAGCATCATATTAGGGACCAAAATGGAAGCAAATTTTTTATTTCTTTCTAAAAAAACAACTAATAGACTTTTGGGCTGTTTAGCGTCACTCTGCAAACGCCAAGTCATGAGGTGCATTTGTAGCCTCGAAACCAATTGAATTCACTGGCACTTCACTTTCTTTTGTTTTCAATTTTTTTATTTTGTTACTGTTATTTAAAAAAACTTAAAAAGAATACCAACAAAGCTTATTCGTTCTGGTTATATATATATATTACGACTATATTTTTTTCTCTCTTTCGAACGCATCGAACCCGACCGGTTTCCACCTGCCTTACATTCTGTTTCAGCATCAATGAAGCTTTCTTTCAATATAAAGGTTGTTGAAATTGTGGTGAGTGGGTTTTATGTTCATCATACTTGAGCAGTTCTGTGTAATATAGTCAAATTAAGTTTTTACGAATTTGAGTAAAAATTTATTCTTACCTAATTTACTTTACTAATGTACTTTCAAACTGATGCAGATCAAAACTAAATAGATCAGATGTAACTTATCAATGTCTGAAGTGAGCTCATGAATAACGTCCATTAATGATCAAGGTAATACGCATACATGAAAATTTGTTCATCCACTTCTTCCTTCTCTGCCAAAACCACCATTCTCCGCTTGATTAATTGGTGAATCAGGTAAGAAATCCTTCGGTCCTTATTTTATGATGTATAGATGTGGCATCGGTGCGTTGCAAGAGTTTGGGTTGTAATTGGGAGCTTATGTATATGAGTTAAGGTTAAATCTTTAGTATGAAGTTTGAGATTTGTAAATCACCGACATGAAATTCCTTTTTATATATGAATGGGTCAATTTGAGTTGCAATTTTATCTAAGTTTTACCAAAAGTGTCAAATAATTTTTTTAATATGTCAAATAAATCATATAGTTTTTATTACATTCCAATTCTCAATTTGCTATACATATACTTTCTGATAAATCAGTTGTTAACGAACTGTTGATTCTGTAATGTTTCACACTCATGGATTGACAGGCTAAAAAGAATGGAAACCAATTTGATATATCAGAGTTTCGAGCTCAGCTTGATGCATTGGGTTTGAAAATTATAGACGTTACAGCAGACGGAAATTGCTTTTTCAGGTTTTGAACATGCCTCTCTGGACTCATCTATATCCGTGATGGATATCTTGAAATCACTTTCTTATTTAAAGACCGGATTTATGGTTGAGCTAAATGGTATAGTCTCATTTAGGAATACTTGGTACCTCAAGAATACATCAATACATTGAGGGAGTCAATGTTGAATAGATGTCCGACATCTTCCTTTGTTTTTTATAGTATTAATCTAAATCTGTTTCATTTGAAAGATATAATTTTGACTCGGTGGTGGGTCAAACTCAAGAAGCAGTGGCACAACATGAATAAAACAGACCAAGGGTGCCGCTTTCTCTGACGTAGAGAGATTTAAAGATAACTAACTGTTGTTATATGTGGACGGCAGCAGCGCTGACTATGTGTTCTGGTTCAGTGAAGGCAGCCTAGCGGAGTTAGGGTTTGGTAAGAGATGATGTCGGCTGGAAGTTTTAGGATTTTGATGATGTCTGGTTAACTCCGGTGACCTGAACCAGGTATGCGTGCATCCTTTTTAGTAAGGTTGGGTCTTCTATGTTTTATATCTAACAATTTGACTTTTTGGTGTAGTTTGGCTGCGATTTCGACAACATCAATCTGAATAAGTATTTGAATCAGGCACCTTTGATACAACACATATGTGTTGCTGGCGATTGTTAGTTGTTTTGAAGTTTTTGTTAAGGTATTGAAATAGTCTTTGTTTTGAATCTTTTGGAAACATATTTCAGAATTTTGCAGTTAAAAAGTGACGATGGCAGCCTAGAGGGGTTAAAGTTTGGTAAGAAATGATGGCGGCTGGAAGTTTTAGGATTCTAACGAAGTCTGTTTAACTCCGATGAGAACTCGGTGACCTGAACCAGGTATGTGTGCATCCTTTTTAGTTAGGTTGAGTCTTCCATATTTTTATGTCTAACCAGATTTTTTGATTTGAGCATTGAATAAGAATGAAGGTTTGTTTGTGTGACGTCTGAATGTGATATGATATTAGGGTTACGCATGAAGGAGAGGAAGAAGAAAGATGAACTGTTAAGGTTGGGCTGATACAAAAGATTTGGGTTTAAGAATGATTTTAGGGTTTAGCATTGTAATAGAATTTAAAAAAAATCATCATCGAGTTTGTTATGTTTAAGATTATGTCGGCTGATGTAGTTCTTTCTATGTCCTAGAGAATAGAGTTGCTTTGTTTACCTTCCGTTTTTATGCTTTCCTCATTAAAACTTCTCTTTGTGTCAACTCGTGTCCGTTTTTATCTTTATCAAATTTGAGTTCGTTAGTTGGTTAATACGTCATCTTAAATTGGCTGTTTGTATCCTTCAGTAATGCTAGATTTCTTATCTTATTCTTTCTAAATTATTAATGTCAATCGGATGTAAAGTATTTTGCGGTATATGCTGTCTTTTAAATGAAAATTAGCCTTTAACTGAGCATTGTCTGAAAATTGTTCATTTTAGATGCATTGCATAGTTATTGTCCACTTGTGTTTTTATATCTACCCATGAACTTATAGCACTGTGCGTTATGTGGGTCTAGCTCTCAAGACTAGAAGGCACAACTGAACATACCCGCAACAGATACCCGTTACAGGACTGAGGTACATAACCAGCAATGTGTTGTTAAATACAGTATTTTTTGTATTTTGTTTTTTGTTATCTGTTTGAATTGTATTAATCCTTTTTTTTTTTCATTTTTCGCTCTCTACTCAATCACCATCAAAATCACAGATTATCTTTCTTCTTCATTCGATTTCCGCGAAGAAGGAATCATGTGTTAACTGCAAACCTTAATTGTCGAACTCTCCACCACAAACCGTTTATTATGTGATACACAAAGGAGTTACAATTGGTTGGATTTGTATTCGTGTCGCGCAACTTTAGGATCGGTGGTTTCAAGGTAAATCAATTCTTAATTTGAAATTGGTTTCCGTTTGATGATCTATAAATTTTATTTTTATATCTACAAGGCATTCTGGATGAAGACAGTGATGACAGGGGAGACTTGTGCTCTTTAACTTTTACAAGTTGACAGGGGAGACTTCTTGCTCGGGTAGGTTCCCCTTATTTAATAGTTATTATTACGTTAAAATCATGAATTTTTGTTGATTAATTTGTCAGGTTGTTACTGGTCTTGCACTATTGTACACGGAGTTGTCAAAAGCGAGCGCTTTTTCTGGGCGACTCGCATTAACTGCGCTTATGGTTCGTAGGTAATGATAGCGCAGACATTTCATCCCATGCGTATTTATTGTTTCAGGCTTTTTATTTTTTTAATTGGTAATTTCCACTTTTTCTGCAGTATTTATAGGGCTGTAAGTTTAAGTTCGTATATCACATGTAAATTCTGCCAAAAAGTGACGAAAAGGTGGGATTTTTAGAGCCAAACTTCATCCCTTAATGAACTTCTATTTTTATATTTAAGTGCGCTTTTTTTTCTCGGGCCCACGCTTTTTTTTTCTCGGGCCCACGCTTTTTTTGTGCCTATCGCCTAGGCCCTAATCGGTGCCTATGCGCCTAGAGTGCGCTTCGCGCCTTTGATAACTATGATTGTACACAAGGAGTAGAGACGAGACTATCTGCATTAGTGGTAAAGATCTTTTGTATAAGAACGACTCATTCTTGATTGATGATCTCACACTAAGCACATTATAGATAGTTTTCCAACTGCTAGATTATTGTTAGTATTTCTATCACATGCTCTATTTTTGCATTTTCTTGTAATCGTTTTCAAGTTACATACTTATTCAATCTGCATCATCAGTGGACTGGACATGGCTACGAGTTTTTATGACTATGCATGTGGAAAGTTTCCAAACAATTTAGAACTGATGATGGGACTCTTCAGTTGTTATATTCGTGAATATTTTTTTTTGAAATAGCAACAGATTGATGATATCCCTATATATTTCACATTTATAATTATTTTTTCCAAAATGTATAAAGTTGTGGATGTTAATTTTTTGTTTTTTGTTGATGTAGATAGCCGTCAAAATGTATAAAGTTGCTGGTGAAGAGAGGTTTTTGCTCTGGCCAGTTTGTATTAGTTTCCTTCACAAGTTCACAACTTAATCGTGGTGATCCATGGAGTGTGCATAGAATATGAACCACACTAAAGACGACCGCAGACGTGGATATGTGTAGTGTTTTGTGTCCACAACTTATGATGCTTTTGGTGGCGTTGATTGTTGGTGATTGCGGCGGCAGAGATGGTTGGTGTGGTTGTGGCGGAGATGGTTGATGGTGGCTATGGTGGTGGCGGATTAGCGATGGTTTGATGGTGGCAATGTGGTTGACGGTGGCTGCGGTGGTGGCAATGTGGTTGACGGTGGCTGCGGTGGTGGTGATGGTTGACGGTGGTGGCATTGGTTGACGGTGGCTGTGGTGGTGGCGTTCGTTGACGGTAGCTAAGGTGGTGGCTTCGTTTCATGGTGGTTGTCGCAGAGGCGATTATAGTGATTATACTGACTGTTAAAATGAGGCAATACAAAAGGAAAAGTGCAGACATCGAAATAGTGGAAAAAGAGGACCTTTATCTTGTAAGTCATTATATAATGATTCATTTTATAATTCATTTTATGACATGATTTTGTTCATGATTTTGCAGGAAGAGCAAATTCAAGATTTTATAGATTGTAAGACATATTAATTAGTAATGTTCAATATTCTTTTTGTTTTTACAAATTTTAAGTGGAGTTGTCAGGGGAGCTCTAGAGATGGTATGGTTTATCTGACCCGACACGTTTTTCTTACGTTAAACTTAGAATAAAGTGATGCCAACACGTTTTTCTCACATTTATGCCGATTTGTTATGAATGTAAATGTAAATTTAATATGAAATTCTTAATAAAAAAATAATAAATACGTTATGCATTTATTTTATATGACTTTTTCATTTAATTTTTTTATTAACCCAAAGACGTATCACATGGGTTCGGTTTGCTAACAAAAGATTGAGATGTATTAGCTTTTGGAAGGCATGTGAATTATAAGTCTGCCTTTGAAGTCATCTTTGTATGGATCAATGAACTTTTTTGGTCAAAAGACCATCTAGACTTTTTGACCCTATTGTGTATAATACAATATTTTTTATGTACATTATTTTTAGGAATTTTCTCAATATAGAGGTTCTTAAATGGAGCATGATTTAGCAAGGAACACAATTGTTTTTCATAATATATTAAAGCTTTTAGTTGACTTCAAACTTGATTTAGAAATTGATGCCCTGTTAATGAGGCGAGCAAAGCACTTCTGAAAACGCATTAACTAGGTGGTCATGCATCATGTGAGGTGCAACTTTTAGAATCAATACATTGATGAAGATGATGGAAAAGGCTAGGAGATTGTTGATTTTTTAAAACAAAACTCTTAAAACTACTCTGTTCATGTGTTATTTATTTTAAAAGTTATTCCATTACTAATTCTTTTTAAAGTGTTGCTTTATAAGTTGGCACCTTATGGATGAATTATTATGCTTTCATAATATTTTGATATATTATTACTTATTGTGTTGACAAATTAATATATTAAAACAAATTTTTGATATATTATTACTTATAGTAATGTATTAAAACACATTTTTTATATATTATTACTCCATTATTCTAACGGTCGTGTGGTGTATTTGGCGAAGTCAAAACAATATTATCTTCAACCGTAAACAACCTAAGGTGGAGAGTTTAAAGTAGGAAATCAGAGTTTGGCGTACCTATGGGTTAAACATCAGTCAAAATCCAGTGGTTTATCATGGGAAAACTTGCGAAATTTCGTGTTAATTTTTTTGGGTCTATGATGTAGTTTGTTGTCTGGTTGTTTTTGGATGTGGATTAGCACAATGCTAATATGTTTTTTAATAAAATTTGATTTGTTGGCTGTTTAAAAAAAGGAAATATATCTCAATTATCTTCTTTTAATTAATGTGTTTAAAAGTTTTGTTGTGGAAAGTTTTTGTTATGTTTTTACTTAGGTCATGTGTGGCTTCATGTACAATTATGTTAAATACTTGGTTTAGGTAGCATTGGGTCAGCTTTGGTAATCGGGTTTCGGTTAAAAAAAGTTAAAAACATAAGTGCCTTTATGTCTTTGGGATTATGGTAAAAAAAGTGGTTTCGCTCAACTCATTTCTTCATAAGTGCTTGGCTTAACCGGTACCGTATCGATAGCATAGGGGTGCACATGTAAAGAAAAGGAAGGAGGCGCCCCATAGAGAAAAGTGTTATTTTACGGCAATTTCTAATGAAAACATGTCTTTTAATTTCAACATTGGTACCGCATAGTATTGACACCAAATTTTAACTTATTTATTTAAACACTTAATAATGTTTGAAAACATGTCTTTTAATTTATTTAATGACATAATTAGATTATAAATTGATTTTTCCTTGCCCGGGAAGTTCCCGGGTTATAAAGATTCACAACTATATGGTATATTTTTATTAATTAATATTTATAGATGTATATTTATTTTTTAGATATAAAGATTCACAACCCGGGAGTATTCCCGGGTTATAACCTAGTGAACCTATATATCGAATGATAAAAAGTTATATCTTTAAAAACCATGTGTATTACACAGATTAAATAAATGTAATTTTGTATACTAAATACTAAAAACGCCGTATCTTTAAAAAAACCCGTGTATAATCGGGTTGAATAAATCTACCAAATAATAAAAAAATACATCCTTAAAAACCTCATATATTACACGCGTTGAATAGATCTAAAAAAGTGTTATATCTTTAAAATCCATATGTATTACACAGATTAAATAAATGTAATTTTGTATATTAAATAGTAAAAACGTCGTATCTTTAAAAAACCCGTGTATAGTCGGGTTGAAAAATCTACCAAATAATAAAAAAAATATATCCTAAACAAATTTAATTTTGTATATTAAATACTAAAAACGTCGTATCTTTAAAAAACCCGTGTAGAGTCGGGTTGAAAAATCTACCAAATAATCAAAAAAATTATATCCTTAAAACCCCGCGTTTTACACGAGTTGAATAAACATAATTTTGTATACCAAATAATAAAAAAAGTTATATTTTTAATAAATTAGGATCACATTCAATATTAATTGATTATTTATATATTTAAAATAAGATAAGTAGATAAGAGAGGTATTTATTTTAAAAATATATTAAATTAACAATTTAGATTTGAGGATAATATTTTATTAAAGTATGATAAGATTTAATATTAATTTATTATTTATTTATTTAGATAAATATAGATTTGATGATACCTTCAATAAATGACATGTGTCCAAAAGTTGGTTTCTTTTAAAGTAGTAAGATTAGATACATAAAGATAAAAATATGCTTATTCGATTTTCTTGCTAATAGTAATAACCATATAATATACTAATTTGTTCGTTAATAAACCCTTTTTCTTGACATTAATTTTTTTAATTTAATTTGTAAATCTTTTATAATTTTTAGTAAAAAATATTTTGTTATCTTTTATTGTATTAGATTAGATTTTAGATTTGATTAAATATTATTAATAATAAAAAAATTGTATTAATTTAGATTAAATATTATTATTATTATTATTAGTATTAACCCCGTGTATTACACGGGGTTGAATAAATAAATTTTATATACTAAATAATAAAACAATATATCTTTAAAACCTCATTTATTGTACGGGTTGAATAAATATAATTTTATATATTAAATAATAAAAAGTTATATCTATAAGAACCATATTGTACGTATTGAATAAATGTAATTTTATATACCAAATAGAAAAGTTATATCTTTAAAACCACGCGTATTACACGGGTTGAATAAATGTAATATTGTATACCAAATAATAAAATAATATGTCTTTAAAAAACCTCATTTATTACACGGGTTGAATAAATGTAATTTTATATACCAAACAATAAAAAAATTACATCTTTAAAAATATGCGCATTACACGGTTTGAATAAATGTAATTTTCTGTACTAAATTATAAAAAATATATATCCTTAAAAAACCCCGTATATTGTATGAATTGAATAATCTAATTTTATATATCAAATAATAAAAAGTTATATCTTAAAAACTTCATGTGCTACATTGGTCGAGTAAATGTAATTGTGTATAGCGAAAATAAAAATATTTAATATATTAATACAAAGTTTGGTTTTCGTGATAAAATAGATTATTCTGTTATTGCAAAATTTGTTAACGAAGTCTCAATAAATTTAACCCTTTTATTTAAAACTCCGTAAATATATAAATGATAAATAATATTAGTTAATTTTATTTTAAGTTTCGTAAAATTTATTTGATACCAAACTAAACAAAACGTTCAAATATAATTATATGTTACATTGGTCGAATAAATGTAATTGTGTATAGTGAAAATAAAAATATTTAATATATTAATACAAAGTTTGGTTTTCGTGATAAAATAGATTATTCTGTTATTGCAAAATTTGTTAACGAAGTCTCAATAAATTTAACCCTTTTATTTAAAATTCCGTAAATGTATAAATGATAAATAATATTAGTTAATTTTATTTTAAGTTTCGTAAAATTTATTTGATACCAAACTAAACAAAACGTTCAAATATAATTAATTCAAAGCATTACACGGTTTGAATAAATGTAATTTTCTGTACTAAATTATAAAAAATATATATCCTTAAAAAACCCTGTGTATTGTACGAATTGAATAAATCTAATTTTATAAATCAAATAATAAAAAGTTATATCTTAAAAAATCTCATGTGTTATATGGGTCCAGTAAATGTAATTGTGTATAGTGAAAATAAAAATATTTAATGTATTATTACAACGTTTGGTTTTCGTGATAGAATAGATTATTCTGTTGTTGCAAAATTCGTTAACGAAGTCTCAATAAATTTAACCATTTTATTTAAAAATCCGTAAATGTATAAATGATAAATAATATTAGTTAATTTTATTTTAAGTTTCGAAAAATTTATTTGATACCAAACTAAACAAAACGTTCAAATATAATTAATTCAAATAAATAATATTATAAATGAGGATGAGATTAAACTAAATAATAATTATCCATAAGATATTAAACTAATAATATTTAGTAAGAGGGTTATCTATTATATAAGATATTAAATTAAATAATATTTAGTAGGAGGGTTATCTATAATTAATTAGAAGAGATTAAATTAAAATAATAATTATCTATAAGAGATGGCCTAATAAGATGACAAGTGTCCGTAAAGTGGTTTGTTTTATTATATAGTAAGATTATTAATAATTTTAATCAATTAAATGAGAGAATGACAAGTGTCCCAAAACAGGTTTCTTTTATTATATAGTATAGATGTTACATGTTTGAGAATAGAAAATGAAATTCTTTAAGATAAGTATGGAGTTGATCGAGTTCTTTGGAGAAATAAATGTGTTTTCCATTTATATAAATTTGAATGAGTTTCTTTTAAAATAAATATGTTATTGTTGAGGTTGGTTGCGTTTGAAGGACATAACGATTATAAGTTTTAAATTGTTTTTTATATTCCATATTATTTCTTGCATCACATAATAAATATAAATTTTGATATGAATACATATAATCCTAATATGAACTATACAAACAAAATTAAATAAAATATAACATTACTCATTTTAAATGATGCGTTTACGAAGTAAGAATTTTGTTTTTGAATACAAAATAATTAGTATATTTTATTTCAAATTAATATTTTCTTATTTTAAAAAGTGTTATCAAAGTAGAAGATGCAATGGAATTAGTTCATGATCTAAGATTATATATATTAAACACACAAACATATATGTTAGGATCGAGTGCACACACGAACACGACACCGAAAGCAATAAGCAACACAAAGATTTACGTGATTCGGTCTAAACTGACCTACGTCCACGGGTGACAACTAGGATATTTTATTGAGGGTGTTGAACAATACAAGTACAAGATATCAATGTATATACTACACAATTAGGGTTGAAGCCCAATGGGCCGCGACTTGGGCACACTGCGCTAACTATCGCGCCACACCCATAGGTGTCGAGAAGTCTACAACCCAACAATCTCCCACTTGGAGGCTTCAAAGACACGATCAACTGCGCTCCACTGTACTTCTGTAATATGTCAACGGAAACTCTATGCTCCACCTCTAGTTGCCACCGGCCTTCTCATCAATTAACCTAAAGGCTCGTTGAAGCTCCCACTGAGCTTCAACTCATTAGTCACTACTCGTGACTCGTTCTCTGTCCCTTCCAGCCCCACTTAAACGAACTGCCGGACCCTGAGAAAACCTTAGAACTAACACTCTCCATCATAAGCAGGTAATTCATTGGAGAGACTTTCACCGCTGGAATACAAGTTCTCTTAATCCACTGTCGTCTGGGAGCTCTGACTGAAGCACTACATGTGCTCCCACTGCCACGAAAACCCTTGACTGGCTTCTCTGAACATTTCCTAGCACGTTCAACCTGAATCTGACCTGTGACTCTGGATTTATCTCCTGCAAAACAAACCTTCTTCTGCCCCCCCCGAGATTCTGTGAACTAAATTTTGGTCTTCTTCTGAACTGGGATGGCCTCTCCCTCAGGCGGTACACTGACCATATACAATGAGCCCCTCTTCTTGCCACGTGCAACCACTAGATTTCCCTTAGTTACCTTCCACTGTCCACTACCGAACTTAACCTCGTGGACCTGATCATCCAGCTGCCCGACTGAAATAAGCCTTTTTTTCAAGCCTGGAATAACTCTCACCTCTCTCAAAGTCCAAGTAGATCCAACTGAAGTAACTAAGTCAATATCACCCATTCCTGTGACATCTAAGACTTCATCATTTGCAAGTCGTACCTTACCGAAATCCCCAACTTTAAGATTCCGTAATGCTTCACTGCTGTGGGTAGCGTGAAATGAAGCACCCGAATCCATAACCCAGGAATCAACACTGCTCTCCACACTACAAATCAAAGCTTCATCATCTGAGTGGTCTACTGCAGCGTTAACTTCTTTCTTTTCATTTGGACATTGATTCCTGAAATGTCCAACCTATTTATAGTTCCAACAGGTTACATCATTTCGAGCCCTGGACTGACTCCTCTTTCTGTTCTTACTGCCACCAGTTCTGTTATTCTTCCTTCCTCTGCCAACATGCATTAAATCAACCGATGATCCACCTGAATTTCTTCTTCTGACATCTTCGCCTAGAATAAGATCTCGCATCTTCGCAAACGTGAACTTACTCGTATCTGAAGAGCTCGGAACAGCAGTTACTGTTCCAGACCAACTATCGGGCAATGAGGACAATAACAATAGGGCCTGGACCTCATCATCAAACTTGATGTTCATAGACACCAAACGAGACAAGATCGAGTTTAAGTTATTGATGTGCGCTGTAACTGAATCACCTTCCCTCATCCTAGTATTCACAAGCTCTCGAATAAAATAAACCTTGTTCGCTGCAGAAGTCTTCTCATACATATTCGATAATGCTGGCATCATTCCTCTAGCCGAGGTCTCCTTCTGGATATTGAATGCAACATTCTCCGATAGAGAAAGCGTTATCACTGCTCTGGCTTTCTTATCCAACCTATCCCAATCTGCTTGTGATGTTTTTTCTGGTTTTTCATCCTCGAGCACTACATCTAAGTCTTTCTGACAAAGTAGTGCTTCAATCTGCATCTTCCACCAACCAAACTTCTTCCCATCAAACTTTTCAATCTGAATTTTCCCATCTTCTACCATGATAATACAAACACGACTAAACAAAAACTGAAATTGAAACAAATAGAAAACTAACACTGAAACAAATAGAAACAGAAAACACATGATTCAAGTTTCTTTGATCTTCAAAGGGACGGTTAAACACTTGCTGGTCGTAAAAGGGCTGATCTTCAAAACCTTTTTTTTGAACACTTCTGCAAATATATATATATATAAAGGGTGGGGTTTGGCTACAAAGTCCATTTTTCCTACAAAGTGTACAAAGTCATAAAACACCACAATTTCAAACATAAAACACACTCAAAACCCACAAATAACAAAGTGAAGATCACTAAAACACAATATCCAAACCCTTACATTCCATAAAAACTTCAAACACACTATCATAGAACTATGAATATAAAACACAACATGATAATCATCATTGAACACACTAATGTTAGTCATTCGAAGATCAAAGCCTTATCATCCAAAACACAACACAAAACCCACAAATATAGCGTTTTAGTAATCTTCACTTTGTTATTTGTGGGTTTTGAGTGTCTTTTATGGCTGAAATTGTGATTTTTATGACTTTGTACACTTTGTAGAAAAAATAGACTTTGTAGCCAACTCCCACCCTATATATATATACATATATACATATATATATATATATATATTGTTTCTTGTATTCTGCCAAATAAACCTTTTTTCTTTTCCAATTTAACTTGGCCCACAATTGAAGGAAACCCCAAAAAAAAGATAATTGACTAACCCAGAAATAAAAAAAAAAACTTATCTGCTCCTTCCTTTTCCTTGCGATCTAGACTTCCAGCCCTTTTTTATTGCTTTCTTTTTGTCTCTAACGAACAGCCACAAAACAATTAAACCAAAAAAATATTTTTTTGGTGCTTCAATTGTGATTGGACAAAGAATACCTCCTGCGACTCAAGGATTTTCTCCGAAACAGTGTCGGCTACGGCTGCCGATCACACCAAAAAACTCCTAAACACGATCTTCAATCGGGTTCATAGACCTCTTTGCGATCGTTTTGGAATCGTGGCGAGACTACTGCCTATGAACCCTAGAATGAACAATCTTTCTCCAATCAGCGACAGGACTGAACGGCAATCAGCTGGGTTGACGGCGGCGGTACTGCCGGTTGAATAAACCCTAGATCTCAACTCTTCTCTCGCGATGTGTTTCCCGTGTCTAACGAGCCAAAGCTCTGTTACCAGTTGTTAGGATCGAGTGCACATACGAACACGACACCGAAAGCAATAAGCAACACAAGGATTTACGTGGTTTGGCCTAAACTGACCTACGTCCACAGTTGACAACTAGGATATTTTATTGAGGGTGTTGAACATTACAAGTACAAGATATCAATATATATACTACACAATTAGGGTTGAAGCCCAATGGGCCAGGACTTGGGCCGACTGCCCTAACTATCGCGTCACACCCATAGGTGTCGAGAAGTCTACAACCCAACACACACACACACACACACACATATATAGAAACGAGATCAGGAGAAAACGCCCAAAAGTGTGAGAACGGTGAGAATGGATTCTGGCGTAACACGTGTCACGTGACATAGTGAAGGGCGGAGGGGCTTTTTTGTCCTTTTATATTCTTTTTTAAACCCGTGTCACATCACCTTTCCATTTTTTGGCGTTTTAACTAAGTATAGCTTTGATTGTTGTGTCAAGTAGAATGCAGGCCTATAATGTAAAAAAACATCAGTAATTTTCTTGATGTTTATTTTTTTTTCTATCAATTGTTGTGCCATGTAGGATGAGGCCTATAATGTGACAGACAATTATGGCGTTTTGAAAAGATAAACAAATTCAATTTTCCATGTAGTGACTTTTAATATAATAAATGTTTGGTAATAATGTTACCGTCTCTTCATTTTACTGTTTTGCAATTACTGTTTCGTTCAGTTTCATATGTCAATTAGTGTTGCGTTTTCTAGTAATACTTTGTTTGGCATTTTTTGGCGTTTTATATAGGAACAACGTGCTTTGCTAGCATCCGTTTTTTCACAGTTTTCATACTATCAGACGTTTTGGTGTTTGTAGTTTTTGGCGTTTTATACTCAATTTTTTTATTAGTAGAGAATTAGATAATAGACAACAGAGAATTAGATAACAAACAATAGAAAATGAAAAAAAATTTAAAAATTCTAATCTAATTTATCATCCAAATCTCACTGTCATCAACCTCTTCTACTTTAACCTTTTTGGCGTTTTGAACCTGTTTTAAATACCTTATCTAGATCCTTATTTTCCTACATAACGCCCGTCTTTAGAGGATGCTTATTTTTAGTGGCATCCTGTATTGTGGTTTGATATATACTTGTTTGGTGACATGTTGAAGATCAACGCCTGCTCGAATGTATTGATCCCTTCATGCCATCCATATATCCATCAAGAACAAAGTGACATGATGACATATCAGTGTCATCAGTCTCTTTTTCATGAATATTTGTCCATCTCATTCAGCAAAAGCTTATAGAGATACCCACCTCAGAGAAGAATCCATTCAGTGAAATTTCAATCAGAACAATACTCAATATAGAAGAAACGAGGTTTCATATCTGTGGCTTTTTAACTTTTTTTTTGGCGTTTTAAAGTGAATGGTTTCTAGGAAACATGACGTTGTTTTTGGGTGTGATCAATTGAGTGTACAGAGACGTCTCTTTTATAGGATGTTTGTGGCGCGTAGTTTAGGCGGGATTTTATTTATAATAAATGATATTAATAAAGTAGTCGTCTTTTCAGTTACTGTGTGTATTTTTACTGTTTTTGTTCAGCTTTTTATGAGTTTTTAGGGTGATAGACGTGTCATCTTCCAAGTTTGACGTTTTTAATGGCTTTAAATAGTTTTTAGCATTTTTTTTTCATTTTTAGCTTTTAATAATACTTGTCCAAATTACTTTTATTATAGTTTGGGAGTTTTTGGCATTTTAATGCATTTGGCGTTTCACAATCATTATGTCTGTTTGGCGTTTTTATTAAAATAATGTATGTTTTGTTCTTAGCTGAAAAATACATAACAAACAACAGAAAAAGAAAATTAAAAAAATAAAATAGAAACAATTCATCTTTCAAATTTTCAATGTCACCAATCTCTTTCTTCTTTGAAACATGTTCACTGGCGGTTTAACTTTGGCATGCGTGAGTTTTTGTTGTTGAAGTAGGCTTTTTTTGTGGTCGTTTGGAAAGACAAAATGACGTGAGTTTTTTGTTTGAATATTTATCTTCAAACCACTCATCAGTGTCATTCGTCTTTTCATGCCATTATAATATTCATCAATAACAAAACACAAAAAAGGACATAAGTCTGACACCAGCATCTTTTATTGAAGATTTGTACATCTCATGCAGCAAAATGTTATTGAGTCACAACACCTTAGGGAAGAATGCATTCTGCGAAACTTCGCGTAGAACAATATTGAATATACAAGAAACGATGTTTGCCATTTTGGCGTTTTACTGAGGAAATAGTGTATCTAAAAGAAACGTCGATTTTTTGGAATCTTTAATGTTTGAGTGTTTTGGTGTTTTCTAAGATGATTGGTATATAGTAAAATATGGCGTTTTGAGTTGGTGTGTTTGATGTTTTGGGGTTTTTTGGCGTTTCTAAGATGAATGGTATATAGTAGTAAATATGGCGTTTTTGGTTCGGGGTGTGTGTTTAATGAATGTCTGAGATGTTTTGTTTATATAGGGATGTGTTTTGGCCCATATGGCGTTTTATTCATTAGTTTGGCGTTTTTGGTAGAGAAGTATAAAGACCCTTTTACCCTTAATGAAGCACGTCCACTTAATAGAATTCATGTTATTTACGAAAAATGCAACCGCGCCAATCTAGTCCATAGCTTGTTTTGATCGGGCGATCCATAAGCGTTCTCACACTTTCCACCGTTTTCTCTAAATCCTGACCCTATATATATGTGTATATATAATGTTTATAGAATACGTTTAACATTTGTGAAAACGATAATAACAAATTATAAACATGATGAGGTTTTAAATTTTTGGTTACGTCAAATAGTGATGGGTATATAAATTTTTGGTTATCCCATATTCTTTTGATAATTTTGCTTTTATTTACTAAAGTAGAGATATTATACTAAAGTATAGGTAAGTAGATAACTAATATTAATTATTAAGAATTAAGAATATTGAAGAGATATGATCGTGAATATAAGATTGTTTCTAATATATATTAGGCAAATTGGATTTAAATAATCCCAGCTTTCTCAATTTGGACGATAATAATCCCAACTCAGTTATTGGCCTATAATAATCCGAACTGGTCCACTTTTGACCGATAATAGTCTGCGTTAAATATAGCTTAACGGAGTTAAGGTTTTTTCCGAATTACAAACTGATGTTTTAGGGCTTTTGATTAGAACGAGGATACCAGCTGATTGATGTAAAATTTACCTTCAAATATTGCCCAAAAAGACGAAAACGGTGCTTCAATTCGGGTGTTTAAACTTCTAATTGACAAAAATCAAACCGTTTCAAGCATCGTTTCGAGGTAAGTTTTACATAAATCGACTCGTATCCTCGTTCTGATCAAAATTCATAAAACATCAGTTTGTAATTCGGAAAAAAGCTTAACTCCGTTAAGCTATTTTTAACGGCAGACTATTATCGGACAAAAGTGGACCAGTTCGGGTTATTATCGGCCAATAACTGAGTTGGGATTATTATCGGCCAAATTGAGAAAGTTGGGATTATTGAAATCCAATTTGCCTATATATTAAATTCAATCATTTAATAGTCTTTATATTAATTTACTTATTATTTATTCTATTATATGGTTGAGGTAGCATGATAAATTACCACATAGCATTTTGGTGAAATACTTTATTATAACAGAATGCCATGTTGCATTAAAGTTACTCTTTTATTAGTACTAGATTCACAAATACGCAAAATGTAATTAATCACCGAGAAATCATTTATTGTAAGAGAATACCATGTGACATTAAAATTACTGTTTTATTAGTATTAGATTCAGAAATACGCAAAATGTTATTAATCACAAACGTCTAGTTTCTCTAAATTTCATTCTGTCATAATAATATAGACAATTCTACAATATTTGTGATGGATTTAATTTTTTTTAATAGTCAACGGAATCTTCATTAATAGAAAACGAAACAAAAAACAAAACATCGTTCCCCGCCAGGTGCGGAGCTGGACAAAAACAAGAAAAGGAAAAAACAAGAGAACTCGAAAAAGAAAACAAAAACAATCAGACGACACCCTTATTCCAAGTTTACATTAAAATCCCACCACTCCCGCCTTGATATCGAGCAAAATTTTGATCTCTGTTTCATACCTTGATAAGAGGCTTCCTTTATGTCTTCCACTACCGTTTGGACTACGCCTTGTCTTCCTTTGAAAACCCGTTCATTCTTGTCTTCCACAATATCCACAATGTTTGAATTGCCACAGCATGTATTGCTTTTCTTACCTTCCGATTTCTTTGGATCTCGAGCAGTTCCGACAGTATCTCCACAAGACTTCTTTCCGTGCTAACCATAGGGATTTTTAGCCATTCAGTAATCGCCTCCCAAACTTTTTTAGCGAAGTTGCAACCAAGGAGAATATGACCTGCAGTTTTATCCGTTGCCCCACAAGTTTTGCAGGTAATATCGGGAAGATTCATACCTCTTCCTCTTAGAGCCGCCACCGAAGGAACTTTTTCGTCTATCGCTCTCCAAACAAACGCTAAGGTTTTGTTTGTTGCCCAATTGTTCCAATTGAAACTACTCGGTGTTGAATTTAAGTCCAAGTTCTGTCCCAAAGAAAGTTTAACATTCTTAACACTGAATTCTTGATGTTCAAAGTTATTCCAAAACCATACGTCACTGTTGTGAGATAGCCGTTGATGTTGCAGCCGATCTGTTAGGCTCTCCATTTCTTGTCTTTCTTCGTTACTAGCCGGTGTCCTTTTCCAAGCCCATTCCCAAACTCTACCCCCGTTAAGTGTTTTGTAATTTTCCAGAACCATTGCTTTTTTCTTTAACGATAATTGGAATAGATTCGGATATTGCTCTTTCAAAGGTACATTCCCTAACCATGTATCGATCCAGAATAAAGTTTTATCCCCCATTCCGACTTTGCTTCTTAGACTTGTATTAATATTGATGTTACTTTTTCGAAAATCCTTTGCTATATCACTGATACTTTTCCACACACCCGGTAAAGATTTTTTAACCGGGATCGACTCCAATTTTCTTTGGTTTGTATGTATTGCTTTTATTACCTTCACCCATAAACTCTCCGGCTCCATTTTGATTCTCCACCACCATTTCAACAGGAGTGCCAAATTCATATCTTTGATGTTCCCAATGCCGAGGCCACCAAAGTCCTTTGCTGCTACCACTTTTTCCCGTTTTACCCATCTTATTTTGTTGTTTATGTTGCATCCCCCCATAGAAATTTTCTTCGTATTCCTTCCAATATTTTTATTACACCAATCGGACACTTATATAGAGAAAGAAAATAGTTCCGTAAACTACCGAGCACTGATTTTATAAGAATTACTCTACCTGCAAAAGATAAAGTTTTCGCCTTCCAGTTGGTAAGTCTTTTATTGAACATGTCGATGACATCTCTCCAATTCGCTATTCTATTCATACTTGCACCAACCTTCAACCCAAGGTAAACAAACGGGAACTTTCCGGCCTTACAGTTGAAAATTGACGCCATGTTTTTTACCTCTTCTTCGTTCGTTCCCACCCCGTGTATCTAACTTTTACGTGGGTTTACTTTTAATCCTGATATTAAATTGAAAATGTGGAGAATCCTTTTGAGATTTCGCACATTATTTCCTTCACATTCACCTACAAAGATAGCATCATCTGCATACAACATATGGGTTAGGTATGGACCATCCCTTGGTAGTTTTAACCAGAAAAAATGTTGTTTTGTTTTGCCCGTTCCATCATCACATGCAATGTTTCCATGGCCGTGATGAAAAGAAAGGGTGATAGTGGGTCGCCTTGCCTTAAACCTCTCTTATAATGGAATTTCCCCGTTGGTGAACCGTTCACCAAAATTGATCCCCTGCCTGCAAATAATATACCCATAATCCAGTTCCTCCATTTCGTTGGGAAACCCATATGTGTAACTGTAGAAATTAAGAATTTCCAGTTGAGTGTGTCATATGCCTTCTCAATATCGACTTTGAATACAAACAGTCTCTTTCCCGTTCTTTTTGCCCATCCCACCACTTCGTTTATTATTAAAGGCCCATCAATAATATTTCTATTCGACATAAAAGGCGATTGAACGTTAGACACCACACTTTTGATTGGGTGCTTATATATGAGCTGTTTTTCTTCAAGGATCTTGATCATATATATCTATTTAAATTAAAATAAATTACATGTGTAAAAATCTATTAATTTAATCCTATCAAGGTGAAAGATAATTGAAGCCCAAACCTAACCTCCCTTATAGTAAAGGGCTGACCCTTTGGCAACAACGTGTACAGGAAGCACACATTTTTTTGTTCTTTATTAAGTTTAATGTAATATATCTTTAGCTGTTAAAAAACTGACATGATAATGTAATTGGTTAAAAAGATTGTTATGGTTATACATTAGTTTTGGAATAGGATTAAATTAATAGATTTTTACACATGTAAAATATTTTAATCTAAATAAGTATGTATGTGTACTTCAATGCATTTTTACCTTATTGCTAATTGTATTCCGTGATAATTTTGATTATGAAGAAGCAAGGATTACATTTTTTAAAGATTGTATCTTTTATTATGATTATTATAGTATTGTTTGAGAAGAATAGCAAGTAGAAGAATTGATAAAATACTACATGAATTGGTGAGATATGTATTTGATTGATGATATTAGAAATCAGAAATATGTAAATATTCATTTAATAGTTCAGTAAGGGTAAAATAGTGATTAAATAAGATTTTTTATTGAAAAGGAGAAATATATAATATACATGGGTTAGGGATGAGAAATATGTAATTTTTTTTTATTTAGGAAAATACGTAATAAGCCCGCTTAGGAGGAGGAAATATGTAAAAATCCCTAATTTTTATTATTAGTTTGTTAACACATAAATTATTGTAACATCTTTGCATACAAATATACCAATATACCATTATACCCCAATTATCTTCTTTCTCTCATGTTAACTCCGGTGTAAACAAATGGCTCAGATGTTCTTTGTTTTGTATTGTGTTCATTCTTTTATTATAGCGTGATCCTTGCACCCCCTTAATCCGGCTACCCGTCAATGACATCTCCCTCTCCGAATTCAGGCTGCTCTTCGTTATTGCCTCACCCTCCATCCCCGCCAACCATCCCAACCCCACATCGCTTGTTTCCGCAAATATTTCCCAATATCGTTGCATTTTTAGGATTCATCGTTCTTCAAGAATCATAATGTAGGACAACCGTTCATAAAATAAAAACAAAACAATATAAAGTGTATTAAAAGTCGAATTACGATACATTGGAAATAAAAGAACATCAAATTACAAAGCGTGCCATCAAAACGGCAATCTTCTGATTGCCATTAGGGGTATGTTTGGCATGCAGCTTTTAGGAGTTTTTAGGAGCTTTTAGGAGCTTCTAGCTTTAAGTTTTTAAGAAAAAGCTCATACTCAATAAAAAGTCTTGTTTGGTTGAAGGAGCTTTAAGCTTTTAGGTTAGGAGCTTGAAGCTTTTGGTTGAACGCTACTACTAGTAGCGTTTAGAAGGAGCTACAGGCTTTTAGGAAAAAAAATGACTATTTTAACTTCTAAAAATAATGAACTTTTTAATGCACCAACTTTCTAAATTTTTAGTTATGTCCATTTTGGTCATTTTATACATTTTATTAAAAGCTCTAGCTACTCCACCAAACACCAAATATATCTAAAAAGCTACAGCTAACAGCGACCAGCTACTTTTGCCAAACATACCCTAGGTGTGCCTTGCTACATAGGAATACATTTATTTAAATTTTCTTACTTATAAGTTATAAACCAACCGAAGATTTATCATTTCTATGTGGACAAACTCAATTTCCACAGTTTAAATGTTTCAACACACAGTATGTCATTCAACCTATTTGAGTATTTGTGTGTCCAAGCAAAATTTCCTACACATAGTTCTATCAGGACAGGAGCCAATTAGAAGCCATCGTTGCGTTGGTCGTTAATCTTCACCACCTTAAATTTTGAATAGATAAATGGTTGTGAACGGCAAAGGGAAGCACCATGTGACAAGATTTGCATTAGCGTGTGCACGGTTCGGTTCGGTTCGGTTCGGTTTTTGGGTAAAATCAAAATCAAAACCGAAACCGAAATATCGGTTTTTGGCTTTTTAAAACCGTTCGGTTTTGATTTTTTCGGTTTTTATGTCGGTTCGGTTTTTCGGTTATTTCGGTTTTTTGGAACAAAACTATGTAAGATTCAAAAAAATAAATAAATAAATAAATAAATAAAATATAAAGTATAATTTAAAATATAAGAATCTTTATTATATGTTTACATTTAAGTTATTATAGTTAACTTCTTTAATTAATATTGGTTACATAAACCTAACATTCTAATCTATTTTTATGTTTCTCTAAAGTTTTTATTAAGACATTTTCTTTTTTAATAATTTGAAGATCATTTAATTTTTATATAAAATTTTATTATTTCTTATAGGTAATAAATAGATTACTTTAATTATAAATAAACATGTAATGATTTTATTATAAACACTTAACATTCAAGAATAAAATTAATAATTTCTACTAGCATTGGGTTAAACATTTAAACAACTTAAACTTAAACTTAAACTTAAAAATATATGGATTGTAACTTATCGGTTCGGTTTTTTTTTGGTTATTGAAAATGATTATCTAAAAACTGAACCGAAATTTTCGGTTATTAAAAATCTGAAAACCGAACCGTCGGTTATTGTTTCGGTTCGGTTTTGTCGGTTATTTCGGTTACGGTTCGGTTATTTCGGTTTTCTGCTCACCCCTAAATTTTGCATACATGTGTTTTTTTCTTAAATTCTAAAACAAAGAAAATGTAAGGTTTATAAAAATATCTGAAAGGATGCATTTTCCTATTCTAATAACCAAGAAGAGTAAATTACAAAAATCGTCATTTATATATGTCACTTATTGCAAATTGTGTCTTTTGTCTTCAATAACTACAGAAAACGTACTCGATGTTTGCAAACCCTTGCAACTTATGTCCTTTAGCCCTAACTCAGTTAATTTTGAGGTTAAATCTGACCAAATGGACCCTACATGAGGGTATTTTGTGGTTAAATCTGACCAAATGGACCTCACATGAGAGTAAAATGACCAGAATACCCTCATCCTCATGTGGGGTCCATTTGGTTAGATTTAACCACAAAAAATTAACCGAGTTCGGGCTAAAGGACATAACTTGTAAGGGTTTGCAAATATCAAGTACATTTTCTGTAATTATTAAAGATAAAGGACACAATTTGCAATAAGCGACATACATAAAGGACAATTTTTGTAATTTACTCAACAAAGAAGAAAATATAAAATTTTATAAAATAACAACGACGTGATATGTACAACTCGACACATACTTCCAAGTTCCAACTTGCCCATGATCATCACGCATCCTAATTTATTCTTCTTTTGGAATGGAATGTTGTGATTTGTAATACATATTATTTTCCTCTTTTTTATATATGTTTAATCTCCAATATGGAGAAACTAAAAACCAAAAACTAATTTGTTTACAGTTTTACACACACAGATATATATAGTTCGATTGTTTTAATTTTTCATTAACTCAAAAGAATAATATCTATTCACCTGCGCTATGCGGCAAGAATTCGGTTGTTATTGATTCGTTGCATTATGGTACCAGTACAATACTCGTTGTAGCAACTGAAAGCCAAAACCAAGACCCGTGTTTTACAACGATCGATAAAAGTACATTATCAAGTTATTATATTTTCCTTAAAATGAACATTTTAATGTTTTTAACGCTTGGACTTTAGTTTGATAAGGCATGGGCTTGATTATAATAACTGTCTAGTTGTTGGACTTGCATAAGCCCAAACAATTATAAACTGAAAATAGTCTTCAATCTTCAATATTATAGATTATTAGATTTTGAGCGAGGAATTTAGATCAATAGCAGACACGGGCAAGATGGGGATGGAAGCAACCTGGACTAACACGAAGATGGCCGGAGATCAAGGACGAGACAGCGACCACTGGGGATGAAGGTAGATCAAGATCGACCGTTATACTTTGGGGTAATTTTGTAGAAATGTAACCAAGTTTGGTAATTGCTCTAAGAGTGAGTTAACTGCCATTTTCGTCCCTGTGGTTTGGTCACTTTGGCCATTTCAGTCCATTTTTAAAAAATGCGCCATTTTCCTTCCCGACGTTCTGGAAAGGTGTCATTTCAGTCCAAAAATCATAACCCAGTTAAGTCGGTTTGTAAATAAGGACTGATTGTGTAAATTTGTAACATAAAGGACCATTTAAGTAAAATGTATAAATAAATATATATATATATATATAGGGAGCCGCTAAAATAGAAACCACCTCCAGTTGTAAGAACCATGAGAACCACTCTCCACCATTCATATTCTTCCAACAAAAAGGGTAGTTTAGTCATTTACCCCAAATGTCAAATCTATACCTCTCTCCTCAATTAAAACCATCACCTTTTCAATTTGTCAGGCATACAATCATTCAGTGACACCTAATCATCTCCTACATTATTCAAACATGCAGTACTAACTTGTACCTTGAGCATACACGTTTGCAACCTCCATGAAAATACATAATCAAGCTATTACAAGGAAACCTAGTTCATTAAATCATACAGTTTCATGTTCATTAAATCATTTAAAGCTCACAATTTTCGTATCATCCATATCAAATGACAAGATTAAATCATATATACTCTTATCATGCTTCTCATGACTTCATCAAAATGGATTCTAGCATCAAGCACTCAGTTTATTCCTAAGATCATTCAAACAAAAATCATGAAGTGGACATCAATAGGCATTTTTCATAACATCTCATTCCTATTAAATCATCCTAACCATATCAATAGCATAAAGAATCATTCTTTTATTATATAGCAAGCATCACCCTTATTTTTGAATGTTCAAAACGTGCATAACCAGGTTGTACCCAGAGCTTGTGCAGTAGTACATTTAAGGGAAAACCCAGATTTCTTCATATAATCATTTTCATTGTTTACGCGCGTTTATACTAACCTGATAGTGGAGTTCAACGAGGGGTGCTTTATGAAGAATAAGAATGGAACGGGGTGTTTTGGGAGCTTCAATCATCTAGGCATATTTGAAAAAGGTGCAATCATATTTGGAACGGAGTGTATGCTCAAGGTACAAGTTAGTACTGCATGTTTGAATAATGTAGGAGATGATTAGGTGTCACTGAATGATTGTATGCCTAGAAAACGATTTGCGTAAAAAAGTTTTTGTAAAAAACAAAAGTTAAATTGTAAACTTTTTAACGTAAACCGTAAACTTTTTAACGTAAAACTTAAAAAGTAAAAAGTTTTACGTAAAACGTAAAAATGTAAAAAGTTTACGTAAAAACGTAAAAAGGCAAAAAGTTTACGTAAAACGTAAAAAGTTTACGTAAAACGTAAAACGTAAAAACGTAAAAACGTAAAAAGTAAACGTAAAACGTAAAACGTAAAACGTAAACGTAAACGTAAAACGTAAAACGTAAAACGTAAAACGTAAAACATAAAACGTAAAACGTAAACGTAAAACGTAAAACGTAAAACGTAAAATGTAAACGTAAAACGTAAAACGTAAAACATTAAACGTAAAATGTTTTACGTAAAACGTAAAAACGTAAAAAGTTTACGTAAAAACGTATAACGGAAAAAGTTTACGTAAAACGTAAAAAGTTTTATGTGAAAAAATCAGGGATAAAAAACCGCACGTAAAAACCCGGTCGCAAAAACGACGTGAAAAAGAACGGGGTGTAAAAAACGGCGCGTAAAACGGGTCGTATATACGGCGCGTAAAAACGGGACGCTAAAACGGCGCATAAAAACGGGACGTAAAAAATGGGGCGTAAAAACGGCTTGTAAAAACGTGACGTAAAAAACGGTGCGGCAAATCCCGGTGCGTAAAACCGGGAATAAAAAACCACACGTAAAAAACGGCTTGTAAAGCGTGACGTAAAAAACGGTGCGGCAAAAAACGGGGCATAAAACGTGACATAAAAAACGGCACTCAAAACCCGGTCGCAAAAACGGCGTGAAAAAATGGAGCGTAAAACGGGTCGTAATAAAACGCGCGTAAAAAACGGTTCGTAAAAAAGCGCGCGTAAAATTTTTTTTATCAAAAAATCTGTTTTGAAAAATGTTGTTTAATAAAAAAATATGATTTAGAAAAAAACAATTAATGCAAATAGGACAAAAATGTAATAAAAACAATAAAATTAATAAAAAAAAACAAAGTTACTTAAATACCCTTTTAAATTAAAATATTAAAGACATAATAAGACAAAAAGAATTTAATATTACTTTTAACTACTTTTAATCTCATCCATCCATTTTGAAAATCTAATGGTCAGAAAGTGGTTCTCGCGGTTCTTACAACTGGAGGTGGTTTTCATTTTAGTGGTCCCCTATATATATATATATATATATATATATATATATATATATATATATATATATATATATATATATATATATAGGGGATCGCTAAAATGAAAACCACCTCTAGTTGTAAAAACCATGGGAACCACTTTCTAGCCTTTGGATCAACAAGATGAATGGATGAGATTAAAAGTAACAAAAATTAGTATTAAATAGATTTTGTCTTATTATGTCTTTATTATTTTAATCCAAAAGGGTATTTAAGTAAAATAAATCTTTTTTGTCTTTTTGCCTTTATTATTTTTTATTACTTTTTGTTTTATTATATTACTTTTTAGTTTTATTATATTACTTTTTATTATTTTAAAAGATTTTTTTAGTAAAAACATTTTTAAATTCAAATTTTTTTAACAAAGACAATTTTTTTTTGCGGGCCGGTTTTTGCACGCCGGGTTTTTTCAACCGTCGTTTTTACGCGCAGTTTTTTAACGCCGTTTTTTTAATGCGACGTTTTTTTAACGCACCGTTTTTTAACGCCGTTTTTTACGCGCCGTTTTATTAACGCCATTTTCTACGCGCCGTTTTTTAACGCCGTTTTTCTAACACGCCGTTTTAGCGTCCCGTTTTACGCGCCGTTTTTTTACGCCCCGTTTTTTTCACGCCGTTTTTGCGACCGGGTTTTTTTACGTCCCGTTTTCATGAACGCCGTTTTTTAACGCGCCGTTTTTTAACGCCGTTTTTACGCGCCGTTTTTTAAATGCCATTTTTTACGCGCCGTTTTTTTAACGCCATTATTTACGCGCCGTTTTTTTTAACACGCCGTTTTAGCGTCCCGTTTTTATGTGCCGTTCATACGGCCCGTTTTACGCGCCGTTTTTTTACGCCCCGTTTAAATTCAGATTTTTTTTAAAAATTTTTATACTTTTTACAATTTAAGTTTTACGTTAAACTTTTTACGTTTTACGTTTTTTTGACGCGCCGTTTTTTACGCGCTGTTTTTTTAACTCCGTTTTTTACGCGCCGTTTTTTTCAACGCCGTTTTTTTAAACGCCGTTTTTTACATGTTTTTACACGTCGTTTTAACGCGCCGTTTTTTACACGTTTTTTTGCGCGCCGTTTTTATGCTCCGTCTCCGCCCAACTTTTTTTACGCCTCGTTTTGTCCAACTTTTTTTTACGCCCCGTTTAGCCCCGTTTTTTTTTTGCGCCGTTTTTTACGTTCCGTATTTTATGGCCCGTTTTTTTACGAGCGTTTTTTTACGGAACGTAAAAAAGTTTTACGTTAATGTTTTTTACGTTTTTACGTTTTACGCGCCGGTTTTTTACGTTTTACGCGCCGGTTTTTTACGTTAACGTTTTTTTTACGTTTTACGCGACGGTTTTTTACGTTTTACGTTAAAGCTTTTTAGTTTTTCAAGCGTCGTTTTTTTAACGCGGCGTTTTTTACGTCCCATTTTTTTTTTCGCGGCGTTTTTATGCGTCACATTTACGCCCTTTGTTTAGGCGCCGTTTTATCACACGGTTTTTTACGTTTTACAACTTACGTAGAAAAAGTTTTACGTTAAAAAGTTTACATTTTAAATTAAAAAGTTTACGTTTTACGTTAAACTTTTTAAACTTTTTACGTTTTACGTTAAACTTTTTACGTATTACGGTGAACTTTTTACTTTTTACGTTTTACATTTTACGTTTTACGTTTTTACGTTTTACGTTTTACGTTTTTACGTTTTACGTTTTACCTTTTACCTTTTACCCTTTACCTTTTACGTTTTACGTGTTACGTTTTACGTTAAAAAGTTTGCGTTTTACGTTTTAAGGTTTACGTTTTACGTTAAAAAGTTTACGTTTTGCGTTAAACTTTTTACTTTTTACATTTTACGTTAAACTTTTTACGTTTTAAGTTTTACATTTTACGTTTTACGTTTTACCTTTTACGTTTTACGTGTTACGTTAAAAGTTTGCGTTTTACATTACAAAGTTTACGTTTTACGTTAAAAAGTTTACGTTTTACGTTAAACTTTTTACTTTTTTCGTTTTACGTTAAACTTTTTACGTTTTACGTTTTTACGTTTTATCTTTTACCTTTTACGTTTTACTTGTTACGTTTTACGTTAAAAAGTTTACGTTTTACGTTACGAAGTTTACGTTTTACGTTAAAAAATTTACGTTTTATTTTAAAAAGTTTGAGGAACTTAAATATCCAATCACTCCAAATGCAGGAAGAAGAAAAAAAAAGCGTACAGAAACGGGACAACTATAGTCCAATCACTCCAATGCAGATTTTTAATCCAAAAACAAACCGAAAATCTACCGAAACTTAACGTGAAGCTGACACCGCCACCTCCACGTAATGCGACCGGTTACCACACTGTTTATTAAAAAATAACCCATTTTCCTCGTATTTTCAAAGACCATTTTTTCCAAGAATAATCTGGAACATTACACAATCCTTCATAGCAGACACGCCCAAAAAAACCCATATGTCATCAAAAAAAAAAAAAAAAAAAGAAACAAAATAATAATCAAACTATACAACAATAAAAATTCCAACTACACACACCGCCATTATATCTACACCTCCTTCATATATATCTTGTAACAACAGAGTATAATTCAAAAATATCCTTCGAATCTTCTCCTTTTCAACAAAATTATTAATTCATATTTCATTAAACCCATCTCTCATAACAAAGTTTTGATTCATTTTCCCAATATTCACCAATCATTTTCCCCTTTTCTGATTCCATTGTTTGTGTGTGTGTGTTTCAGATTCCATTGTTTGTGTGTGTGTGTTTCAGTGTTTGTGTGTGAGAGAGAATAGAGAAACATGTGTGTACAAGACTTGGAAAGTGGTTGTGAAGAGATAGATGATTTGGGTCTTGTAGCAACAGATCAGAATATTAATAATTCTCAGTTTGGTACTCAGCACTCAGCAGATCACTGTTACAAATTCTTTTCCGGTGAGTGAATATTTGTGATATAGAGAAAGAGGAGATATGAAAGTTGAGATTGAAGAGAGAGGAAAGTGAAATATGACATATGAGAGACAGAGAGGATTTAATAGAGTCTGGAGACTTTAAATGCAAGAGAGAGAAAGATTTGACATTTGTAGTAAATAACTAAAATACCCTTTATTCTGATTGGTTGAGAGTGGTTTTCGCGGTTCTTACAACTGGGGATGGTTTTTATTTTAGCGGCTTCCTATATATATATATATATATATATATATATATATATATATATATATATATATATATATATATATATATATATATATATATATATATATATATATATAATGTATACACACACTCTCTCTCTACTCTCTCCCTCTATGCTCTGCAATCACCACCACCATCACCTTTACCTCTCTACTCCGGTGACCGGAGTAAATCCGGCCATCTTTCCGACACCTCACACCCCCACGAACCAAACTAACCACACACCCCTCCACATCTCACAGATCAGACGAGAGAGGGAGAAAGTCGGAGAGAGAAAGAGATAACGACGAGAGAGAGAGAGAAGGAGGCGGGAGAGAGAACCGGCGACGGTGGGGGTGTCGTTTTTCCGGTGAGTTGCAGGCGGCGGTAGTGGTGATGAAGGTCTGATGATGATGATGAAGATCGCGATGACGATGATGAAGGTCGATGATGACGTTGATGGTGGTGCTTCCGGCGGCGGCGGTGGTGACCACCGGAGCTCCGGTACCGGCGGTGGTGGTGAGTATGCAGGTAAGGTGTTTGATGAAATGTCTGTGTGAAATGAAATGTTTTAGGTGTTAGGTTTGTTTGGCTGTTTTGGTGATGGCGATGGTGGTTATGGATGGGATGTTGACTGTGGTGAATGAGGGTGGTGAATTGGTGATGGTTGTCTGGTGTGTTAGTGGTGAACGAGGTGGAGATGGTGGTATGAGATGTTGGTGGCAGATCGGAGTGGTGGTGGTGGCAGTGGCTGTGGTGGCGGTGGTGGGAACTGGTGATGCAGGTGGTGGAGAGTGTAGAGATAGAACAGGTTTGGTTTTGGTGGATGGTGGTGGTGTTGGAAGGGGATGTGGGTGGGGTCTGGTGTGGCGGCGGCGGTGGAGGTGAAGGTGATGGTGGTGGTGGTGGTTTAGAGAGAGAGAGAGAGAGAGAGTAGAAAGAGAGAGTGTGGCGGTGATGGTGTGGTTACAGGTTACTGAATGTGTGTATATTTTGTATAATATAGATTTTATAATTATATAAATATTTATACACTTTACTTAAATGGTCCTTTTATTAACAAATTTACACAATCAGTCCTTATTTACAAACCGACTTAACTGGGTTATGATTTTTGGACTGAAATGGCACCTTTCCAGAACGTCGGGGAGGAAAATGGCGCATTTTTGAAAAATGGACTGAAATGGCCAAAGTGACCAAACCACAAGGACGAAAATGACTGTTAACTCTTGCTCTAATTAAGTCACCAAAACTTTTTTTGTCTCTCTAAAGTCACTGAAGTTTCGTTGATGTCCTAATACTATTTAATTATCAAGTTAGCAGATTATCAATGATAATGTGTAGGTTTCATTGTTTTAATATTTAATTAACTAAAAAATAAATAAATACTATTTGTAGTTTTAAATGATTAAAAAATGATTTAATTATGTTCTTCTTTATTTCCTCTACTAACATACTCAGTTTGATTCAAAACGATACATACTTCTTCCTCTGATTCAACCCATTGGATTTGTGCAAACATAAACAAACATGCATAAATTAGTTATATGGAATCACTTTAGTATCTCAGTTGCAAAAGTGAAACACATCTGGAAAACGAATGTTGCCGACAAACTTGAAGCGGTTGTGGCGGGCGGCCGCCGTGCTATTGCTTGCGGTTGGTTTGTTAGAAAAGGAAAAATAATTTAGAGAAAATTATGGATTCCTCAAGATCATCTCCATATTTAGCAAAAACCTTTCCTTTTATTGTTTCTTGTAAAGCCTATAAATACAGGTTCGTTCTTCCTGTTTGATAACAAGAAATATATCAATAAAATTCAGTTCCTTTTGATTATCTTTTTATATCTGATTATCATTTACAACATGGTATCAGAGCAGAGTTTCTGATCCTTGAACACTCTGTTCATCATTTACCATTCAACCTCAAACCAGAAAAAACCAAAATCAAACGTCCAGAAATCGTTCATCGATCTTTGCAAAACTCAACGTAATCAGTCAATTGATACAAACTTAGCCCCGTTACCGTCGACACAAAATATCAGAAAATCGCCGTCGGAATTCTCAGCCAATCAACAACAATCAATCCAATCAAAATCATCAACGGTCTTCACCGAAAATCAGTTCAGATCTCAGTCAGTCTCGTCTCCATTTTTCTTCTCTCTCAGTTTAGATCTCGGTTTCGCCAAAATCAGTTCAACAACAATACAACAATCTGTCTCACGAACAACCTGGTTCACGAAGAATCCATTCTTTGTCAAAACCAATTCTATGTCCACGAAGAATCGATACTCACGAACCTTGATACCCACGAAGAATCACCTTGATCCCCACGAACACTCTCACCACTAGGAAGAGTACCCATCATCTTTTTCCCAAAAAAACAAATCTTTCTCACCTTATTTTTACCCTTTTGTGATGAAGGCTGGCATCGTTGGAAAGTACGGTACCCGTCATGGTCCTAGTTTGAAAAAAACAGATCAAGAAAATGGAAGTTAGCCAACACAACAAATTCTTTTATGAGTTCTGTGGCAAGTATGCAGTCAAGATAAAGGATGTTGGAATTTGGGGCTGCAAGGATTGCGGCAAAGTCAAAGCAGGCGAGGGCTCCCTTTTTAAATAAAAGAAAATATTAAAAAAACCAAGCATCAACGTTTCCGCTCAAAAAGAAAAAAAAAGCAGAGCTAAAAAAACAAAGCTCAAAAAAAAAAAAAAATCAAAGCTCAAAAATCAAAGCTTAAAAAAAAATCAAAACCAAACCAAAAATCAAAACCTAAAAAGGAACCAAAACCAAAACCAAAATCCCTTTGAAAAAAAAAATCAAAACCCAAAAACCAAACCAAAACAAAAACCCAAATCAAAACGAATGCCAAAACCCAAATGGCCAAGTTGAATTTTGAAAATCCCATAATTCAACTTGAGGGGGAGTGTTAGAAAAGGAAAAATAATTTACAGAAAATTATGGATTCCTCAAGATCATCTCCATATTTAGCAAAAGCCTTTCCTTTTATTCTTTCTTGTAAAGCCTATAAATATAAGCTCGTTCTTCTTGTTTGATAACAAGAAATATATCAATAAAATCCAGTTCCTTTGATTATTTTTTTATCTCTGATTATTATTTACAACATGGTTTGCAAGCGGCAACTTATAGCCGATGTTGTGGGTGTATTCAAGGTCAAAATTGCAGACATAATCATTAAATTCTATCTTTTTAGTTTTAATCTTTTCGTATTTTTATGATTTTATTTGTTTTATATATTCACGTTAGAAGGTTTTAACAATAATTATAATAAATATAAATATTTTAAAACATATTATTACTATCCCTAATTTCTGGATATATCAAAGAAAATAAAAAATAAGAGAAATAAAAGTTAACCTGATGACCCGGTAATTCGACATTATTAAAACACTAACTTAAAGTTAGTTAGTTTAAAAAGACAAAAAAAAAGTTTGAGTCATTTAATTGAAATAGTTGACAAACTTGGTTACATCTTTATGGTATTTTTTATTATACTTTTAAAGATAAGTTTCTTATATTGGTTTTTGATTGATACAAGACATGTTTTTTTTTTTTTTTTTTTTATAGTTTGAGTTGTGATTTGTGTTAGGTTTGGAATGTAATGAACAATTCTAGAGGAAAACACAACAGATAGGGGGGTTTTAGTCACATTTCATGAATTATATTATAAAGGAATTCAAAGATGATGAAGAAAACTAAGGTGGTGTTTCTTTTTCTAAAAAAGATATGTGTAGGCTCTTCTGTCTGCGCCGCGCAGACCGCGCGCAAATATTCTCATCTACAGGCTGTTTGTTTCTCTGAAGACGTTTCATTAAAAAAACGCATGCCCGAGTTTTTCTTGGTGCAGACTTTCACAACCACTTCTAAGATCTTCTAAGGTATGCAGAGGATTAAACACCACCACCGTCCACCACCCACCACCACCCACCACCGTCCATCACCACCATCACCCACCCCGTCCATCACCACCACCACCGTCCACCGTCCACCACCCACCACCACCGTCTACCACCACCACAACCACCCACCAGCAGTTTATTTTAGAAGTCTACATACGTTAAATAACAAATAGTTTTCTTCTTACAGACTGTAGAGGTTTGGTCCACCTCTTGTTCTATATATGTTTGTAGATGTGATCCGCAAACTACAGACATTTACCTCTTAAAAAACAAACAACACCTAACTTTTTAATTAAAGGACTTCGGTGAAAAACATTCCTATATCAATTTAGAGTTATGTCAATCAAACATAATTTTTAATGAAACGTAATAATTTTAGTTCCAATTTCAAGTAATTCCGTAAACCAAACGACACCTTAAGTGGAATTAGATAAAATCATAAATTGAGATTAAGCAAGAATACACCTAGGACAAAGATTAAGTAGATGAACGAGATCACGGATTTAGATGAAACGATATATTTATTTGATGATTTACATTGATCCTCGTATTATATTTTGATGCATACCAAATTAGTTGTGAGTGTTAGTCACATTACCCACGCCCTTATTTACGTTGGGTATCAACGATGAACAATGACGGGGACCCGCCTTCACCGACGAGTTTGTCTATTAATATAAGTCATTAGTTTTGTAGTGGTAGACAAATTAATGATTGTTGTATTTGTTTTAACTTATTAAAAAAGGAGTAATCAACCTCATCTATCATTTTACTTGTTAAAATACTAAATTGTATTTTATATAATTCCAATTTAGTATTCCTCGTTATGTTAATTTTTTTTAAAAAATTGTGTTGTATGTGTTAATGGAATGGGCTACTGAGCTAGTGGGCTAAATTTACTGGGTTCACGTTTAGGTCAGGACAAGGCCTGATGCACCCATCAATGTTGTTGGGCTACTATGACATTTGGGCTAAGGATGAAAATGTTGTTGTTGGACTTGGCTAAAGATAAGAAATGTTGTAATTGGGCTTGGCTAAAAGATAAGAGTAAAGTTTGGCATGTGGCCCGCTCCTTATTCAAGTTGGTTCGGGTAACAACCCGGTTGTATGAAAGGCCACATTCTAGATCATTCCATTCATTCATCAGATATTTCTGCTCACCTGTTCTCTCATATCTCTATCTTGGCGATTAGGAATTGTAGTTGTTGTGTGGTCTTGATTCACCTTGAATCAAGCCTCGTAGCTATTCCTGTTTGTGTGTCATGTGAAGATTATCATGTTGATAATCTTTTGAGAGTTCAGTGTTAATGCTGTTGTATTTGATATCTTTTGGATCTTGTATTCGTGAATTATGGGTATTGGTTTGGCCGTTTGGGTTTGATTCTTGTTTATTCTGAGCTTATCCATGCTTTTGACATGGTATCAGAGCTCTAGGTAGCTCTTGATTTTGCATCTCATTTGTTAGGGTTTGTGTTTGTATCCGTTGTGTTCTTGGGTTAGATCTCAGAGGTCTTGGTTGTTCATTAGATCTGCCGGCTTCGGATCTAGTGTATTGGTTCTCGTTGGGCTTTGTTACGAAAATCAAGGTGGTGGAATTGTAAACCTTATCTGTGGTTACAGTTCTAGAAAGAAGAAAGCCTATCTTAGGGTTTGGGTTTACTGGAGTTGGTTGTTGATGTCACACCTACAAAATCAAAGTTGGGCGTAACGACTGTTATCACTTACAAGTGCAACGGAAGATATGTCTAAGACTTCTACTGAGTTAAACACCTTCTAAGGTCACCAATCCCAAGGATTCTCCTTTCCCAATTGTGCCATAGCCAAATAAGACCTGAGAAAAGCATGCTAAAAAGTCAACATAAAGTTGGTGAGTTCATAGTTTTTAAAAAGACGTGAAATATATCTTTTTTAAGAACCGATTTAGATATCATTGTGAAAACGTAATAAACCATTTTCTTTGGCATGCTATTTGAAAACTTTATAAATGTAAGAACTTGTATATCCGTCATTGCCCATGTAAGACAAAGGCAACATGCCCATATGAGCCTATAATCAACCTCAGGCTAGTGAGTGCCTCACAATATCGTGTGCTCAAAACGATAAACTAGCACTTGGTTATAGTTCTGAAATGTTGCGAGGACTTCACTATACAGTTGTGTCATTTTGGTAAGGACCCTCCGGCCCTTATCGTTGAGAAGAGGACAATTCAATCCTTAAATGTTTCTATCCAGGACAATCCAGTCCCTACTTGTTTGCATCCAGGACAATCTAGTCCCTAATTGTACAGTCCCTAATTGTTTGTATCCAAGACAATCCAATCCCTAATTGTAGCTAGGACAATCCAGTCACTAGTTTGTATCTCATGCATGTTTCGTAAACGTGTATGTTTTTGTAAAACCGGTGTGTTTTGGCATAAACCTTTCATAAACTATTTGTGTTAGTCAGAACTCATTTGTAAACATGGATTTGAAATATGTAACTTTTTTCTTTATCGAAATATCGTATGCTTTTGCAAAATTTACAAGTCCCCCCCCCCCCCCCCCCGCGAAAACATTCATAAAAGTATAAAACTGTAAAAAGTGGGGGTTATGAACTCACCTTGATATACTTGTGCAAGAAGCCTGACTTTGAATCATCAGCTCGCTACGTGTATGCTAATACTAAGGCATCCCTAGTAAATAGCAAAGTGACAAGTTTCTACTAGAGGGATATAGTTATAATGATTGTCACGAGCGCTACCGAATCATTAACCAAACCACTCCATGGGAATGTTATTATATTGATTGGAACAATAATTTTATCATTGTTTATTCCCATTTATATTCTGTAACTGTATTACGCGTTAAGGACATCTTAGTTCCTGAGTGATTAGAGATATATACGTATATATAATATTTCTATAAAATCATGTTTGTCGTGTCAACAAGTAGTACGTGTACGTAAACAAGTGTTTGTATAAGAATAACACACGTTATAAACTTGGATAATATGTTCATATATATAGGGAGTTCATTTGAGAAGAAAATTAAATTGAGAAGAAAAAGAACAAAAGGTACAATTGTAAAATATTAAATAGTTTTTTTTTCTCATCTCATTTATTATTATCTTTGACTAATTAATTAGTCATAAAGACTGTCATCCTCCACACTAAATTTTTTGCCTACACACATCAAAATTTATCCTACATGTTTTGAAATTTATCCTACACACCTCGTAATTCATCCTACACAGCTCGTAATTTATCCTACCTTTTAAATTAATAATTTTTTTATCTTTGAAAAAATATATTTTTTGAAATTAAGTTACAAAATTTAATATAGTTAGCTATAATAAAAGGAAGACTACCAAATAATGATCTATCTAAGTTTACCAATATGCCCTTACACTAATATTAAATATAAAAATTAAATGAAGTAAAATGAAATATTCTTATTGGTTGTAATTTCTTCTTTTTTATTCTTACAAAAAAATCTTCTCATTTGAACCCTCCAATATATATAGGATTAGGATCAAGAGTGAACGGCTTCTTGAGAGTGAACCGAGTGAACTAATCTTGACCCTTGATCATTTTTTAGATTAAAAGGGTAAGATTGACATTACCCAAGTATATTTAATTAAAACCCCTTAATTTTCTCATCTCTTAACTCTCTTTCTCTCTCATTTTTAATTATTTCTCCATTATTTCTTTATCCATAGATTTTGTTTTAATTTTAACTTGAATATTGTTTTTCTTTTATTATCCGTATATATAAATATCATAATACATTGTTTTTAACTTTTTATAATTTTCAATAAACATTAAAAAAATTCTCTTAGATTGAAATTTTAATTATTTTTGGGCACTATTTTTTTTTTGAATATGTGATGAAGTTATTTATTTTGCATACATGTGATATGTTTCATTTTCATTAATTTCATAATTTTTATATGAATCTACTCGTGTGCATGCCTAATATACTATATGTTGTTAATATACACATATGTAACCATTTCTGAATATAATACAGAGATGTATAAAAGACTATACACATGTTTATAAACTAACAACTGTGTATCTTGTATAAATTGATAGTTAGCGAGAGTGTACACATGTGTATAAACTAACAGCTATGTATATTTTATAAACTGGTAATAGCGAGAGTGTACATATGTGTATACACTAACAACTATGTATCTTGTATATAAAGAAACTAGTGAGATTTTAGTGATTTTGATTATATTGTTTACTAAATGCAATTTACAAAAGACACAAATACCCTTCTGTCATTTATTTTAAAGGGGAGTTACAACATTATAATTACAATCTTGCCATTGTTTAAAAATCTCTAGATGATGTAATCCAATGGCCCAGATTAGTTCACACAGTTCATTCTCAACCTAGTGTTCACTCTAGAACCCTACCCTATATATATATACATATATATATATACACATATATATATATACATATATATATAGGGTCGGGATTTAGAGAAAACGGTAGAAAGTGTGAGAACAGTAAGAACGCTTATCAATCGTTCGATCAAAACAATCTATGGACTAGATTGGCGCGGTGACATTTTCGTAAATAACATCAATTTTATTACGTGGACGCGCTTTAATAAGGGTAAAAGCCTCTTTTGACTACTCCAAACAAAACGCCATCTCATGAAAATAAAACGTCAAAACAAAAATCACACAGCATTCTGCTAAAAACGCCATTAGATATAAAACGCCAAACTTAATTATAGTAAAATACCGCCTAAAAAAACCGCCAAAAAAATCCTAAATATACAACAACTCAGACCTTCAATTAAAAAACACAAACAAAAACCCCAAACGCCATATTTAATATATACCATTCGACTGATAAACGCCAGAAAACCCAAACATCAAATATATTGCTGTCAATAACGTGTAGCTGTATGGTGTGGACAACATTGTCAGTTATCTTTCTTAACTGAGGATTAACAATGTTATCCAACACCATACAACAACAATTTATTGATTTTAGCATGATCAAATTTACAGTTTTAAGATGGTTTATTTTGGGGCGTTCTTTTTCTCGGTAAAACGCCAAAAAACATAACATTTTGGCTAAAAGGGTGTAAACTCAATAATATTTTTCTGCATGAGATAGACAAAAATTATAGAAAAAGAGGCTGATTTCATACGAAAGTCGAAACAGCCAGTGAAGATACTTCAAAAGAAGAAAGAGACTGGTGACAGTGAAGATTTGAAGATCAATATTTATTTTGTTTAATTTTCTTTTTCAGTTGATTATTATTTAATAAACAACGCCATATCTAATGAAAACGCCAAAAAGGCAAACGTCTTACACCTTTGGCGTTTATCAAACCATCGTAAAATTACTTTGGACAAGTATTATAAAAAACTTTTTTATGTATTCTTTTTTTATTTTCCATTTCAGTTGATTGTTGTATAATAAAAACGCCATATATAATAAAAACGCCAAAACAGCCAAAACTATAATAAAATTAGTTTGAAAAAGTATTATAAAAAACCCAAAAAATAAAAAATAAAAAATAAAAAATAAAAAATAAAAAATAAAAAATAAAAAATAAAAAACAAGCTTTAAAATGTAACTAGAAACAGTAACTTTAAATCAGAAAAACTGAAGATATGGAAAATTTATTATATTAAAATCTAAAACGCCAAACTTGAAAGATGGGACGTGTTACAGACTTCAGAGATAAAGCTGGTCAAAAACAATAATTACAAACAGTAACTAAAAAGACGAATACTTTATTATAATAACGCACCGCCTAACTCAGGCGCCAAAAAGAGATCCTATAAAATGATACATCTCAGCAACTTCCATTTGATCAAAAAAAAAAAAAAAAAACAAACGCCAATACTACTAAATACCACTCACTGAAAAACGCCAAAAAAAATCAAAGATGGCTAATATGCTTTCTTGGATATTCAGTATTGTTATTCGTCAAGTTTCACTGAATGAATTGTTTAGCGGAGGCGAGTAACTCAGTAAGATTTGCTGCATGAGATGGACAAAAATTCAAGAAAAAAAAATACTAATGCCAGTCATATGGCATTTTGTATTTTTTGTTCTTGAAGAAGGCTTGGATGAGGAGAAGAGATCAACAACACTGAAGAGTGGGATTAATATAAAGATGAAGATCAACATGAAGAAAAAGCGAAAAACTGACCCACACGTCATAGATCTATGTCGCCAAACATCCACAAAAAAAAAAAAAACTTCAACAGACGAGCAGGCAAAAAAATCAAACCGATAGGTTTGTTAAGTTTCACATAAAACGCCATATTTTGATGTCAGTTCTTGTACTATTAAAGAACAAAGAGACTGATGACAGTGAATATTGTGAAGAGAGATCAGATTAGGATTTTTAATTTATTTTTCTTCGCTTGTATTTTTTTCTACTGTGGCTGAAATATAATCCAACAATTGTAAAACGTCAAGATAACCCAAACGCACAAAAAATAATAGAACAATGTGCCAACTTGTTAAAAACGCCTTGAAAAACGCCATTCAAATAGATTCCCTGACCCCTGTGTTACAAATGGCATACAATTTGAATAAACGCCATAAATGCCAAAATGTTAATAAGACGAAACCATTAAACGCCATTAAATATTGAATTTGGTTAACGCCAAAAATCTTAAAAACCAACAATATTGGGAAAAGCGGAACTAGAAAAGCAGAAGATGAAAGGACAAAAAAGCCCCTCCGCCCTTTTCTAAGCGGTGGGACACGTGTTGGGCCAGGAAGCGTTCTCACCGTTCTCACACTTTTGAGCGTTTTCTCCTTATCCCGTTTCTACATATATATCCAGCCGGCACGCCCCCCGTGTCCACCGCCCAGAACCTGCTGTTTGTTTAATTTCTGCAGATTGATGTTTAATTTCAGCCCAACACGGGGTCGTGTTCACCAAACACGCCCCCATGTCCACCTTCTGTAAGTTTTCGTTACTGGCAATCTGAACACGGGGCCGTGCTCATCCAACACGGAGCCGTGTCCAGATGCCCAGTAACATAAAATTTTGCTTTTAACACCTTTTTACACATTCAATCAACCTAAAAACTTATTTTTGGGACACATTGAGGACAATGTGTAATTTAAATGTGGGGGGGTGCTAAAACCTTGAATTTTGCAAGTCTTAACAACAAGCCTTACACAAAACTCTATTGGAACCGCTAATCACCCCAAATTTTTTCAAAAACTTTTCATTTTTTTACTTGTCTTGGTTTAGTTTGGGAATAACAAGTTCTAAAAAAGTTATATTTTTACAAATTTACAACCGATAGCGTCATGATAAAAAGAACCGACATAAGAAAATTATGACAAATCTAGTTAAAATTTGATTATATATACTTGTTCACATTAAAAACCCATTCCCACAAAAAGTGAGTTTTGAGCCTTTATTGAGCACACAAATACACATCTTTAAATTAAATGCTCATTTTTCGTTTATTGTGTGAATAGCCGCTTGGTTTCTTACGACTCTAGAATTTGCCATGACAATACATTCCCGGTCCTTACCAACTTAAACCCAAGTAAGTAAATGATAGAGGCATTAGGACTAACCCTTTTTTTCTTTTCAACACCATTATTTTTCATTTTACCACCTACCCAAAATCCCCCTAGTTAACCCCTTTGAGCCTAAACCTTTTCATTTCTAAACGGGAAATTGGCCTGTAATAATACCACCTAGACCTTATTGGCCATTAATAATCCCACCTTAGAATATTCCCTCCACCAGTCCCACCTTTCAACTATTTTTCCTACAATGGTCCCCTGTTAAAAAGACTTAACGGAGTTAAGCTTTTTTCCAAATTACAAACAGATTTTTTAGGGCTTTTGATTAGAACGGCGATACGAGTCCATTGATGTAAAACTTGCCTCGAAACGGTGCTCCGAATGATGAAAACAACGTTTCAATTCGGGTGTTTAAATTTCCAATTAACCAAAATCAAGTCACTTGGAGCACCATTTCGAAGTAAGGTTTACATCAATTGACTCGTATCATTGTTCTGATCAAAAGCCCTAAAAATATGTTTGTAATTTGGAAAAAAGCTTAACTCCGTTAAGGTTTTTTAACGGGGGACCATTGTAGGAAAAATAGATGAAAGGTGGGACTAGTGGGGGGAATATTCTAAGGTGGGATTATTAATGGCCAATAAGGTCTAGGTGGGATTATTACAGGCCAATTCCCCTTTCTAAACCCACAAAACAAACACCCTTTACACACCAAAACCCTTTTTATTTTAACCCAAATTTTAGTAAAAAGCTCGGTTTTCATGTGACATTCCTTATAAAAAAAATGAAGTCTAGCAATAAACAAACAAGTTCCTCAAAGAAACTTTGTTTGAAAATGCTTTGTTTGAATAAAAGTCACAAAAAACAAAAAGTTTTACGATGACCGACGCTTTTTACGCTTTTAGCCCTTTTACTAACCGCTAACCCAAAACCACCTACCTTTAACCAAAGACTAACCCATCCCCAAGTCCTCTTGATATTTACAAAGGTGTATAGTTAAAAAGGAGGAGGAATGATTGCTTGGCAAGCATATGGTAGAAGTAAGTTCCATGTCGGTCTCGAGTGTTTCACAAAATACATCTTCAGCCGAGTGTTGAGTGATCTCCCATGAGTAGGGCTGCCCAAACCGCTCGACGATCGAGGATCGCTCGACGATCGCTCGAAAAATGCTCGAAAAATGCTCGTTCGATTCCTGATCAGTTTGTAAATGAGCCGCTCGGATCGGTTCGATTCAAATTCAATCCAAGCATGAGCAAAGGACTATTCGCTCGTCGATCGCTCGGTTTCGCTCGAATTATTTTTATTAATAATATATATATATATATATATATATATATATATATATATATATATGTATTACTAGCCTAAAAAATTAAAATCCCAAAATATATACTAGCCCAACTTAATAGTTAATATCAAAATCAAACCCCTAAATCCCTAATTCCTAAAACAACACTCATAAACTGATTGTTCGAACTTCGAAGATCTGCATATCACAGCTGCCAGTTGCCTTACCATACACCAAAATCTAACACCGGAAGTTTATGGTTTTTGAACTAAATGATAACTTGTATTTCCCACTTTATTTTATGCTTCTTGATATTGTTAAGAACATTTTTAGAATCATGATTTTAGTTATGTATTGCTTTTGTTAGTAAAGTGTTGGACATGTTTTAATTAAGTTAGGATTTATTTTTGTTGAACGCAGCCTAATAATTCAATCGAGCGAAACTGAGCGAAAACGATTCGCTCGATTTTAGTTAGGATTTGATAAAAACCGAGCGAAACCGAGCAAAAACGATCCGATCGATTCAAATTCAATCTGAGCATGAGCATCAGTTTTGTGCTCGGTTTTGCAAATTAGATCCGATCGGATCAGATCAGTTGTAATTCAATCCGAGTATGAGCAGACCCTTGATCGGATCAGATTGGCTCATGAACACCCCTACCCGTGAGGTATGTGAACTTGTATATAAATGGAATTTTAAAAAGGCATGTTATGCCTAAATAAGTAATTTCTCTTATTAAACGTTCTAAATAAATCAAAACGAATAGGATTGTAAATAACATAAAAATAAAGCCTAATAAAGATCTTGGATTCCCGACACTCAAGACAAGCCCAAAACTTCTCTTCTACCCATTCCCTTTGGGAGTGTAAGCCACATTATAAAGAGTTTTGCTTGAGGACAAGCAAAGATTCAAGTGTGCGGGTATTTGATGTGTGTAAAATGCAACATATAAATTACATCAAATGAGGCATAAAACTAATCCTTTTTTAGTACTAATATTGGAAAAGTATGCTTTTGTCTTCCTTTGTATTTTCAGGATTAAATGAGCGTAAATGAATAAAAGGAGCAATTATGCAGCAAAATCTAACATATTTACAAGAAAAGGAATAAACGTGGCATGCACGACCCCTCGACAGCATCTTTCCAAGCAAAAACAAGTGAACAGAAGGCTGAACACGGCCCCGTGCCCAGCGGACACGAGGGCGTGGTCAGGTGTCTGCAGAAAGGACAAAGCTATAGAAGCTTCTATTTCCCAAAATGGGGGCGTGCCCAGCTCAACACGGTCATGGTCAATGCTAAGATTCGCAGAATCCAAGCAAATCTTGATAGTACAGATACGCTTCTGCACACGGGGCCATGCCCAGCGGACACGGGGGCGTGTGGAGCTAATGTAGACAAATTGCAATTAATGAAGAAAGAGAAAGTGGATGGACACGGGGCCGTGCCCAATGGACACGGGGCCGTGTCCGGGCTTCTGTGCAGGCTATAAATAGAGGTGCTTGGTTCACTTCAAAGGCATCCCTTGACAAACCACCTCTCTCCCACTTCACCCACACTCCACCACCACTACAACCCACATCCACCACCATCATCCATCATCCATCTTAGAGTGTGTGTAGTAGTCTCGGGATCCAAGATTGATAGTAAGAGTTCTTGACAATCGAAGGCCATGTTTGCCTAAGTCTCTTACATCACTTGGTGAAGACAAGCATTTAGTGTAATACTTTTGTTTTTTAATCTTTTCGCACTTTTTATTTGGTTTTGTATTAATGACTTTAATAACTAGTTTCTTATGTTGAAGGTGAAACTTCCTTATCATTTTTCCGTGGTGTCCTGACGTTATTTTACTGTCAATATAAAATAAAAGATTTACACCATTCATATCTCTACGGTCTATATAGAGATATGTTGGCTACCTGGTCAAGGGAATGGTTTGGTAAGGTTCTTGCCTTGTTCAGTGTATAGATCCTGCAAGGACCTGGGTCAAGCTTACTAGGACCTCCTTCAATACCCACTGGTATTGGATGGCGGGGGTGCGAATGGCTTGATCCCCTCATATGTAAACTACTATTAATACAATAACCCGGCTATTTGGGATTGTATCCCTGCCGAATCAAACCACTTAGCCGAGGGTAACGTCACCTTCAAAAGAGGGGTCTACTACTATAACTAAGATAATCTCTTAAAAATTGCAAAAGTGCGGAAACCATCAAAGGTTACACTAAAGGCGAGTCGGATCCAAGTGATTCATCTTGTCTATCTGTTTTTATTTTTATTTTTCAGCATTTTTAGTTTTTATTTTCATGTTTAAAACCTTTTCTAAAACTTTTGATTTGATTAGACGTTGAGGATAAAACGATACTAAAAGCTCGGGTGTCCTTGGATGACCTCGGTATCTTACCAACGCTATACTACGCTCACGATGGGTGCACTTGCCCATATGTGTGTTTAGTGTTAGTAAAATATCGTGTTTTATAAATTTAAAACTTGACTAAAGTGTTAAAAAGGGCTTAAAATATACATAAAAATATATTAACACACTACACGCATCAAGTTTTTGGCGCCGTTGCTGGGGACACAAGGATTTTAAGAAAGTTTAAAATCGACGGCCTAATCAGTTTTTCAAAACCTTTTTAAATCGCGCGCACATTTTCTACATTTTTGTTAATTTTTGCATTTACAGCAGACTGAACACGGGGCCGTGGTCACTGAACACGGGGCCGTGCTGCACATTTTTTTCAAAACTCCCAGATACAGAGTCTGAACACGGGGTCGTGCTCACTGCACACTCCCCCATGCTGCACAAAACTAGTCACTTTTATTAAAACGCCCAGATACAGAACCTGAACACTGGCCGTGCTCACTGAACACGGGGCCGTGTCCAGCCTCTGTTTTCGTTTTCATTTTTGTTTTCTAGTCCCGAGACTCTGTTGTGGTCTGCTGAGTGATTCTTATGGATCAATACTCAGGAGATTACAACTACCATTATGAGGAGGATGATTATAGGGAAGATTGATGGAAAAAGCTTACAAAAAGTCTTGATTCGCGTCTGAAAGCTTTGGAGCGGATGAGAGAGCCAAAAGTGTTGAAATAGACACACTAGGCCACTATTTATAGGTGAGGGTGAGGACTAAGGCGGTGTGCGCATGGGCTTTGTCCAGACGGATGGGCTCCATCCGGGCGGATGAGCTCCATCCGGGCAGATGAGCTCCATCCGGGCGGATGGCCCATTCGGACGGTTGAGTTTGTGTTTGTTAGTTTCCCACTTTGATTTGTTTGCGAGTGATATCAAGTGTTGCGTTGCGTTCTGGTGTGATAAATCCAGTTGTTCGAGTTTGCGTTGCGAGTTGCGAGTATAATCCATAACCCATAAAGCACACACAAGTAAAGCATATAAGACACACAACATAACATTACTACTACAATTAATAGCGTTTGCGATTAGCGAGTTAGTGCGATAAGTGAGTGCGAAGGCGTGAGTGGTTACCGAACAAACAAACACACTCGACAATTTAAATAGCATAATTCTCTGTAATTCGTGTTGTGTAAGCGTTTGCGAATATAAAGCGTTTAAGCGTGCAGTGGTGTGGTGTGATGAAATTGTATTTTGTATAACATAACCCTTTATTTATATCGAATCTCAGAGTACAAGACGGTTACGAATCGAAGCTAATAGCAAACGGATAAGAATCCGAAGAGTCGGGTTGTTACAGCCTCCCCTACTTTAGGAAATTTCGTCCCAAAATTCAAGTAGCGGGCGTAACAAAGAGATGTGGATATTTAGCTTTCATATCACTTTCGAGTTCCCAAGTGAACTCGGCGCCGCGTTTGCCATCCCAGCGAACCTTCACTATGGGAATGCGTGAGCGTCGAAGTATCTTGGTCTCTCGATTCATGATCTCTACAGGCTTTTCCACAAAGTGCAGGTTCTCGTTTACTTGCAAAATCTTCGAGAGGTACATGAAGATTTTCTATAGCTAGGCACTTCTTAAGGTTCGAGACGTGGAAAGTTGGATGTACGTTGCTGAGTTCCTCCGATAATTCGAGTCGGTAGGCCACTTTACCAATTCTTCCAGAATCTTAAAAGGATCCACGTATCGTGGCGCTAGTTTTCCTTTCTTGCCGAATTGGATCACCCCCTTTCATGGTGAAACCTTTAGGAGTACGTGATCACCACCTTCAAACTCAAGGGTGTAACACCCTAACAATTAATAACTTTGAAAACGACGTAGCGGAAAAATGAGCCCAAAAATTTTCTTTCTTTATTAGCCATGTAACATACTTCATGTCTAATACTAGAAATATTTAATACTTGACTAAAAGATTTACATTGTTCATTCTTAATTATCGCAGCCATTTACATATAAAACCCCCAGTTATGTGACTACTCTTCCCGTACAATTCTTGCTCTTGACTCGATCTTCAATCTTCTAATACTTTATGCCGATGTTAATCTGCGTAACCTATATTCACCACAAACATGCACATATTTAGAATTTGATAACTACAATTCATAATCTAGCATACATAATTAAATGACCACGCCGCATTCTTTCTATTCTTGCAAGTCCTTTCGATCATTCTTCCACGTACAATCTAGCATTCCAATTCCTCAAAACTGCACAACAGATTTCAATAGCATACCTGCAAATCTCATTTCATTCTCAAGGCATATGAATAGCAACTTAATACTCAAACGTTTAGAAGCTATGTATACATCTATTCAAGCCCCATTCATTCGTGTACCATAAATAATACATCGTGCCTACGTACATCCGTGTGTATACTTATAGTCATCTATACACCCTTACATACGTACATATATACAAGCTCATACGTAGCACTCACACAATTCAATATGGTTTACTGACATGTCCTAATTTCAACCTCCGAGTAGTAAAACATGAGTGAACAACTTACATACATACTTACTCCTAACTATAATTACTTACTCACGCTTCCTAAACGCTTTTTACGTGACTTTCGGGTACATTTCGGATCTTAAATATGAGTTCCATACTCACCCGTAGCTTATCAAGCCATTTGGTAGGGCTGAGGTGCATTATAGAAGCTTATCGGGACTTGGGATGGGTTCACGAGGTCCGAAATCAAAGAAAAAACAAAGATGCATAACTTTACATTTTGCACCTGACCTCCACCGTAAGCTACGGTGGCTACCGTAGCTTACGGTGGCCCCAAAAACCTAACGGTGGCATTAAACTACCTTACGGCAGGAAGAAAGGCCCAGCACCCACCGTAACTTATGCTGGCTACCGTAAGTTATGCCGGCGCTGTCACACCCCAACCGATGGCGGAATCATCGGGGCGCGACACTAGGCGAATCAAATTGCTCAAGAGTATTCATAACAACTATATTGCGACAGTATTTAATGCGTTCATTATCCCATACTAATAAACAATACAATCACATAAGGTATCACATATTTCTTGTACTCTCGAACAATACAAATCTGACAACATAGATTTTAGGTGAGTTTCTAGACTTCCTAGCTTGATTTGATGTAGTCTGCGACTAAACCTGCAACATACGTTAAAACAACGTCAATACAAAAGTATTGGCGAGTATACAAGTTTTGATAGACTAGCGAAAATAGATTAAAAGCGATATAAAAGTGTTGCGAATACCATTTACATAAACGAGATATGCTAACACATAAACACCAGACAGTTACTACTAGCTAAGTCACTCGAGCTGCGATTGCGATTGCTATTCATCCTAACTAGACCCCGTCGGGTTCTATAGTACTATACTAGTTAAGGCGGGACCTCGCGAGTAACAGTCCTGTCACTTATGTAACTAGCATCACGTGTAAAATATGTAATTCAGTTATTCGCATGTGATAGAATAGATTAAACATTTGATTAATTTAATTTAATTTGATTGCGACGTATGTTACACCCAAAAATGCGATAAAAAAAGGGTTCGAGTATACTCACAGTCGGTGCTCAGCAAACAAACACAACTTGGTTGGATTGAAGGGAGCGCGTCTGAGATTAGCCTGATTACAGATTGTCCAAAAGTTTCCGTAGCAACTATCATCACTAGTTTAAATAGCACGTCCCATACCGTGTCCCAAATAATAAAACAAATTATTACAGATAACAACTAGTCAAATATTCTGTTCCGACAACTCAGATTTAAATAGAACGAATATATAGTGTTCAATTGTTCCTAAAGACCGGTCGGACAAGATCTACAGACAACTATGCTCTAGACGCTTGTTCCTGATAGACAACTATTTGTTGGGGGTCTCTAGAGCTTTATTCTAGCCTCGCTTTCCTAGCAAGCAAACATCTTAAACACCTGTCACATACGTTAAAATAAATCAATACATATAATGTAAAGGTGAGCATACCAGTTTGATAATAGCATAATAGAGTTCGAATAGTTTACGCATAACCAGCACGTACACAGAGGAAAACGAAGCATATTAGTTATCGACATGGATCTATCGATACCAATGACTGCGGGTTGACTGTCCGAGACAGTTCGCAATACATGATTACCACCGTAATCCATGCAAGTAATTATCCTTAACAACCCCCGTGTGAACGAGTGCTGAGTCCAAACTATAGTACTACGTCGTTAAGGCAGGTAGACAGCATTCCACGTGTAAACATAACAACAAGCATTCATTTAGTCACGTAATACATGCGAATCGGTTAGTGTTCAAATAATTGAGTAGTGTGATTGATTGTGTTTTGATATAAGTAACGCATGTAACACCTACAAGTGCTAAAAGCAAAAAGGGATCGAGTATACTCACAGCGATTGATTGATGGATTGAAGGGAGCGCTTGAGAGTAGGGTTAGCCTGAATAGTTCGATAACATGACGATGAGTAACACGTAGAATGGAAATAGATGGTGAAGGGTCGAACAACCTGGTCGATCGAACAGCAGGTTCGATCGGACGGGTTGTTCGTTCGGTTAGACAACCCGTTTGGACAGTCTGTTCGATCGGCCGGTAGGCTCGATTGGCTGGACTATTCGAGTGGATTGTTTCTTTCTTTGAGTAGGATGTGTTTGTGTATGATGGTTTGACCTTTTGAAGTTTTCGTTGTAGCATTTGAGAATACTGAAGTGTCCTTACCCTTCAGGTCGATCGATCGAACGGCCTGTTCGATCGGCCGGCCTGTTCGATCGGCCGGCTTAACCGATCGGTTAGGAACTTCAAAAGTGAGTCCTCAGCTGGATGTCACCTGATCGATCGAACAACATGTTCGATCGGGAGGCACCCCGTACTACTACGAGTTGTAAATCGATTAAGGGTTGAAGCATAGTATCTCATGATCCGAAGAGTAATGTTTACCAAACGGTTCGTTCGATCGGACATCACCTCGTTCAATACTATACTTCATGAAATTGTCAAAGTGTGGGGCCACTTGCTAGCCGATCGGCTGGCCTGGTCGATCGGCTGACATGTCTGATCGGTTGGGCTGTCCGTTCGGACAGCCTAACCTTTCGGTCAGCATCCTGACCTGGTCAGCCTGTTCGTCTAACACTTGGCTGTTTTGATTATTTGACGTTATTTCGAGGTAGTTTGACAACGAGCTAAACCATGGAACTTTCGTTCTTACTTGTCTCCCCTGCTCGGACAGGAATCACCCAAGTCCGGCTGGTGAACTGTTCGGAACGGTAGTTTGATGTTTGACCCGAAGTCGGTGAACCTCGTAGATAGAGTCCGAATCTTGAACCACTCATCCACTAGAATGATTGGTGAGTTGGCTCAAGCTCCGTTCCTATCGGTTTGAAGGCATTGAGTGTAAAAGAGTTGAAAGAAAGTTGGAAATCCTTCTTTCAATCCTTCACACCATGTAATTGTTCAGATCTGTGATGGATCTTAGCTTGTTTATGTGGAAATCGGTTAGATCCGAGCTATTCATGGTGGATTGAGGCCAAGACATGATGTTCTTGAAGAACACCATGATGACATCATCCTAGAATGCTTAGATCTTGATGATTTCACGGTTAGAAGTCAAGATTTGAAAGATAGAAAGGTGTAGGAGTGTGCATTGATCAAGAAAGTACAAGATTTAGGATGAAAACTTACTGAAATCGGAAGAAATCTGATAAAAGATGAGGAGCACGAGCTGGTCGGTCAGAGAGTTTCCAAAAGTGGAAAGAATGACAATGACAGCCCTATTTATAGGCTCCAAAAGAGGAAAGGGCTGGCCGATCGGCCGGGCATCCCGATCGGACAGCCTGCTCGATCGGACAGTCTGTCCGATCGGCTGGGCTGTTCGATCGGCTGACAGCCTGATCGATCAAAAGCCTGGTTCGAGTGTTCGGTGCGACGATTTTGATATTTCGATTTCGACTTAAGACGGTACGAGTACGATAGAGTTTCCTATTTATATTACTTTCAGTCCCAATCACTATATCTAACATACAATCATCTATATTTCACACTATCCTTATGTTACTATTCGTCATAATTCGATTTCGATTGCATTCGATTTGAGTTTCGAGTTTCTATTTGAGTTTCGATTGATTCGATTGATCACCACACAAAACATAAAGTAAACACGCACAGGTAACACATAAGGCACACACACATGTATAACAACAACCAAAGTTCGCGTAATTCGAGTTCGATGATGGTTTGATCGGTTTGATTACTGATTAGCTAACTTTATCGCATTATTACTTCCTACTATTCACAGTCGTAAATCGGTTCGCGTCGATTAAACATTCAATTACTTCGTTTTATTCTGATTAACAACACTTACTCCACATAATACAAATAAAACATAAAATAGACTAATTATAGTCAAAGAAGTCAAAGTTGACTTGGACTTTGACTTTAACTTTGACATTCGAAAACACGGGGTGTTACAGCCTCCCCTTGTTTAGGGAATTTCATCCTGAAATTAGGCTCGAAGCTGCACATCGCCGTGAATGATTTTACCAATTTCTCGCTTCAGATCTTCATTCAAACAACTGCGGGTACTTAGCCCTCATGTCGCTTTCGAGTTCCTAAGTGAACTCTGCGCCTCGTTTGCCCTCCCATCGGACTTTCAAGATAGGGATGCGTGAGCGCCTGAGTTGCTTGGTTTGGCGATCCATGATTTCGACAGGCTTTTCCACGAAGTGTAGCGTTTCGTTTACTTGAAGGTCGTCGAGCGGTATGATGTGTGTAAAATGCAACATATAAATCACATCAATTAAGGCATAAAACTAACCCTTTTTAAGTACTAATGTTGGAAAAAGAGTGTTTTTGTCTTCCTTTTGTATTTTCAGGATGAAATGAGCTCAAAATCACAAAAGAAGCAAAAAGACAACTAATTCTACCATAAAATACAAGAAAAGGAACAAAAGTGGACTGCTCGGACCCTCAACGGCACCTCCCAAGGCAAAGGAGAAGAAACAGAGTCTGAACACGCCCCGTGTCCAGCGAACACGGGGGCGTGCCCAGGAAGCAGTAGAAAAGACAAACCAGTAGAAGCTTCCATTGCCCACCACAGGGCCGTGTCCAGCGAGCACGGGGGCGTGGTGAAAGTACAGCAGGCGCATTAATTGTAATTCGCAATTACAATTAATGAAGTGAGAGAATGTCAGACGGGCACGGGGCCGTGTCCAGCGGACACGGGGCCATGTCCAGCCTTCTGTTCAGCCTATAAATAGAGGAGCTTGGCTTCATTCTCTCTCATCCCTTGGCACACCACCTCTCTCACACCTCATCCACCACCCACCACCACCATAACACCATCATCCACCACCATCATCCATTGTCCATCGTAGAGTGTGTGAGTCGTCTCGGGATCCAAGATTGATCGTAAGAGTTCTTGACAATCAAGGCCATGTTTGCCTAAGTCTCTTACATCACTTGGTGAAGACAAGTGCTTAGTATAATACTTTTTATTTTTAATCTTTTGCACTTTTTATTTGGTTTTGTATTAATGACTTTAATAACTAGTTACTTATGTTGAAGGTGATCTTTCCTTATCGTTTGTCCGTGGTGTCTTGGCATTATTTTACTGTCTATATAAAATAAAAGATTTTCACCATTCATATCTCCACGGTCTATATGGAGGTATGTTGGCTACCTGGTCGGGGGTTAAGGGAACGGTTTGGTAAGGGTCTTGCCCTTGTTCAGCGTTTAGAGGTCCTGCTTGGGACCTGGGTCAAATTTAGTAGGATCTCCTTCAATGCCCATAGGTATTGGATGGCGAGGATCCAAACTCTTTGACCCCCTCATAAGTTAACTACTATTAATACTATAACCCGACTATTTAGGACTGTATCCCTGCTGACTCAGACTACTTAGCCGAGGGTAACGTCACCGCCAAAAGCGGGGCCTACCACAATTTGCATTAATAACTTAATTCATTATCTTTCAATAATCCGACCCTTTAGGATTGTATCCTTGCTGACTCAAACTACTGGGTTGAGGGTAACGTCGCCTTCAAAAGAGGGGCCTACTACAATAACTAAGATAATCTCTTAAACAAGTGCAAAAGTGCGAAAATAATCAAAGGTTATACTAATACACGTGTCGGATCCAAGTGATTCATCTTGTCTATCTGTTTTTATTTTATTTTATTTTTCAGCATCTAGTTAGTTTTTATTTTTCTTAGTTTAAACATTTTTCTCACTTTTTGATTTGGTTAGACGTTGAGGATAAACCGGTATTAAAAGCTCTTGTGTCCTTGGACGACCTCGGTATCTTACCAACACTATACTACGTCCACGATGGGTGCACTTGCCCATATGTGTGTTTAGTGTTAGTAAATATCGTGTTTTATAAATTTAAAACTTGGCTAAAAGTGTAAAAAGGGGCTTAAATATACATCTAAAATATATTACACTTCACGCACATCAAGTTTTTGGCGCCGTTGCCGGGGACACAAGGATTTTAAGAAAGTTAGGAATCAACGGCCTAATCATATTTTTTATTTTTCTTTGATTTTTTTAGGATTTTTCTTAGATTTTTAGCTTCTGCAGAGCTCAGCACGGGGCCGTGCCTGGTCGGACACGGGCCGTGCTCAGCAACGTTACTGGCAGTTTTTGTTTTTCAAGTTACAGAAGGCTGACCACGGGGCCGTGCCGGTGCAACACGGGGCCGTGTCCAACTTCCAGTAACTGGGATCTGAAAAACAATCACTGTAATTCCGACCACGGGGCCGTGTTCACTCAACACGGGGCCGTGGTGAACCTTCTGACCTACATTCTTTTCTGTTTTTATTGCAGGACTTGGAACCCAATGCCATCCTCACGTAGTGTATGAGCTCCAGTTCCAATAAAGACATAAAGGAACCGCTAGAAGAACCCGAACGCTTTCTCAGAAAAAGGTTAAAAGCCAAAAACCAAGAGAAGGTTTCGGGTGATCCACCCCCGATGGCGGACCAACGTACCCTTATGGATTATCTACGGCCCACCGTAGGTAATCTAGGCGCCGCTATCAATGCTCCGAATGTTGAAGCCAATAACTTCGAACTTCGACCGCATTTGATACAAATGCTCCAAAACTCCGCAACCTTCCACAGGCTTGCGGACGAGGATCCTCATCTACATATAACTAATTTCTTAGAAATATGTGATACCTTTCGGATCAATGGAGCATCAAACGACGCCATCCGCCTCCGTATGTTTCCATTCTCACTAAAAGACCGAGCAAAAGCTTGGCTCAACACCCTCCCAGCTGGATCGGTAAACACCTGGGATGAACTAGCCCAAAAGTTTCTATATAAGTATTTCCCTCCTTCTAAAACTGCTAAATTAATGGCTGAAATTAATACATACTCACAAGAGGACGGGGAATCCTTATATGAAACTTGGGAAAGGTTCAAGGAGCTATTACGCAAGTGTCCCCATCACGGCCTCGCGATATGGCAACAAGTATCCACTTTCCACAATGGATTGTTGCCAAACACTAGGCAGACACTTGATTCTAGCTCCGGGGGACTTTTAGGTAATCGACGCCCACACGAAATATATAATCAGATTGAGGAAATTGCTCAAACCAATTTTCAATGGCACACTCCCCGGGGAAATAAGTCAATTACCCCGGGCGCCAATAAGGTCGACGAAAGCACCTCTTTACAAGCCCAAATCGAAGCCCTTTCTTCAAAAATAAAAAAAATTAGAAATGACAAAAACAGTCTCGGTTATGGCTTGTGAAGGGTGTGGTGGGTCACATGAAAATTGGAGTTGCATGAAAGAAACGGACGATCAACAAGAAATGGTAAACTACATTGATAATAGACCTAGGCCGTCGGGTCCTCCAACGGGAACTTACAACCAAGGATGGCGAAATCACCCAAACCTTGGTTGGAGGGAAACCGACAATAGTAGTAACCAACAAACCCAACGAACAAACTTTCAGCAATCAAGAAATGAGTCACAAAATTTCACTCAACAACAAGGTGGACGAGAAAGGCTCGAAGATACTATATCTCGCCTCGTCTCTGACACTGATAAGAAAAACTCGGAAAGATTTCTACAATTAGAATCTAATTTTAGGAATCAACAAGCTAGCATTCAAAACATAGAAAAACAAATAAATCAACTAGCACAAAATTTTTCCGAGAGACCGCAAGGCGCATTACCTAACAATACCGAAACAAACCCAAAGGCGCAAGTTCACCTCATCACACTACGAAACCGCACCGTAGGACCTGCAGAAGTACCTCCACCAACGGAAGAAACAATGCCAACACATCTGCAGGAAATGAACTCTCCCCCATCACCAGAGCCTACTAAGGCTCCTCGAGTTCCGTACCCCGGTAGGTTAATTCGTCAAAAGACCAATGAGCAGTTCGCAAAATTCGAAAGTCTGTTAAAACAATTGCATGTCAATATTCCTTTTATCGAAGTCCTAACCCAAATGCCCAAATATTCTAAATTTATGAGGGACTTCCTTACACATAAAAAGAAAATTGAAAATTTGCAATTAGTTAATTTAGGCGAAGAATGCTCTGCCCTCGTACTCAATAAACTACCCCAAAAGAAAATCGATCCCGGAAGTTTCACGATTCCATGCTCTATAGGGGAGTCACCCGTTCGCAATGCCTTGGCCGACTTAGGGGCTAGCATTAACCTCATGCCCTCATCGATGTTCAAAAGGCTTGGCTTGGGAACCACGAGCCCTACAAAAATAAGCATACAACTCGCTGATCGATCAGTCAAGTTCCCACAAGGTGTCATCGAGAATGTCTTGGTAAGGGTAAGCAGATTCGTTTATCCAGTTGACTTTGTCATACTCGACATGGAGGAAGACACCGAGGTCCCCCTTATCCTAGGGAGACCCTTCCTTGCCACAGCACAAGCAGTGGTAGACATGAATGACGGGACACTGACTTTGAGGTATGGGGACGATGAGGTGAAGTTCAGAGTTGGGAAGAAAATAGAGGACGACGACCCAGTCAATTACATGAAGGTTATTGATTCAAGCTTGGATGCCGCTCTCCGACGGTGTAACTTGGGAAGCAAGGCACTCCACTCAGAAGATATATAACCAGGAATCGGGTCTAGCCAAGGACCCTTATAAACGTGGCGCACCACGGAGGCATTCCGCGGATCTATCCTTAGTTTAGTTTAGTTTAATCTTTTAGTTTTTGCAGAATAAAACACACTCATGGTGGTAATGGATGAAAAAGGGAACGAGAAAAATGGAACCATGCACGAAGAACAGAGCAACCTGACAAAAATCTCCATCACAGAAGGCTCAACACGGGCCGTGCCCAACCAACACGGCCCCGTGCTGAGCCCCTGCAGAAAGTCACCCAGTTCAGGTAACTGGACACGGGCCGTGTTCAGCGGACACGCCCCCGTGTCCAGGCTTCTGTTTCAATTCTGTAATTTTTGTTACTGGCACTTGACCACGGGGCCGTGCCCGGTCAGCACGGGGCCGTGTCCAGGATGCCAGTAACATCAATCTTTGTTTTTTTAACCCACTTTTATACATTCTAATCAACCAAAAACATTATTTTTGGACACATTGAGGACAATGTGTAATTTAAGTGTGGGGGGGGGGATGCTAAAACCCTTGAAATTTTGCAAAATCCTAAACACAAGCCTTACAGAAAACTCTATTGGAACCGCTAAACACCCCAAATTTTTTTCAAAAACTTTTTCATTTTTTTTATTTACTTGTCTTAGTTTAAGTTGGGAATAACAAGTTCTAAAAAGGTTATATTTTTACAAGTTTACAACCGATAGCGTCATGATAAAAAAAGAACCAACATAAGAAAATTATGAAACGGTATAACAAGTCGAGTTAAAAATTCGATTATATATGCTTGGTCACATTAAAAACCCATTCTCACAAAAGTGAGTTTTGAGCCTTTATTGAGCACAAAAATACACATATTTAGATTAAATGCTCATTTTTCGTTTCTTGTGTGAATAGCCGCTCGGTTCTTACAATCTAGAACTTGCCACGACGATACATTCCCGGTCCTTACCAACTTAAACCCAAGTAAGTAAATGATGGAGGCATTAGGACTAACCATTTTTTTTTTCAAAACCATTATTTTTCATTTTTTTTACCTACCCAAAATCCCCCTAGATAGCCCCTTTGAGACTAAACCTTTCATTTCATTACCCCAAAACCCTTCTTACTCACCAAAAACCTTTTTATTTATTTTTTTTTAGTAACAAGTTTGCTTTTTCGTAAACTCACCTTTTTATGTGACGATTGAAAAAAAAATATATAAAAAATGATGATGATGAAGTCAAAAACAAACAAAAGCTATAAAAGCTTGTTTGGAGAAATACTTCAAAATAAAAAGTCACTAAAAACAAGGTACTTCACGAAAACCGACGCTTGTTACGATTTTCGCCCTTTTTACTAACCACTAACCAACCACCCACCTTTAAACCCAAGCCTTCACCCAAAAAGTCTTCTTGATATTTACAAAGGTAAAAAAGTTAAAAAAGGAGGAGGATTGATTGCTTGGCAAGCCTATGGAAGACGTGAGTTCCGTGCCGCTCTCGAGTGATTCACTAAAAATATACACCTTCGGCCGAGTGTTGAGTGATCTCCCGTGAGGTATGTGAACTTGTATATAAATGGAATTTTAATAAGACATGCTATGCCCAAATAAGTAATTCATCTTATGAAACGTTCAAAATAAATCATAACGAATAGGATTGTAAATAAATAAAAATAAAACCTATAAAAACCTTGGATTCCCGACACTCTAGACAAGCTAAAAAACTTCTCTTCTACCTATTCCATTTGGGAGTGTAAGCCACATTTAAAGAGTTTTGCTTGAGGACAAGCAAAAGTTCAAGTGTGGGGGTATTTGATGTGTGTAAAATGCAACATATAAATCACATCAATTAAGGCATAAAACTAACCCTTTTTAAGTACTAATGTTGGAAAAAGAGTGTTTTTGTCTTCCTATTGTATTTTCAGGATGAAATGAGCTCAAAATCACAAAAGAAGCAAAAAGACAACTAATTCTACCATAAAATACAAGAAAAGGAACAAAAGTGGACTGCCCGGACCCTCAACGGCACCTCCCAAGGCAAAGGAGAAGAAACAGAGTCTGAACACGCCCCGTGTCCAGCGAACACGGGGGCGTGCCCAGGAAGCAGTAGAAAAGACAAACCAGTAGAAGCTTCCATTGCCCACCACAGGGCCGTGTCCAGCGAGCACGGGGGCGTGGTGAAAGTACAGCAGGCGCATTAATTGTAATTCGCAATTACAATTAATGAAGTGAGAGAATGTCAGACGGGCACGGGGCCGTGTCCAGCGGACACGGGGCCGTGTCCAGCCTTCTGTTCAGCCTATAAATAGAGGATCTTGGCTTCATTCTCTCTCATCCCTTGGCACACCACCTCTCTCACACCTCATCCACCACCCACCACCACCATAACACCATCATCCACCACCATCATCCATTGTCCATCGTAGAGTGTGTGAGTCGTCTCGGGATCCAAAATTGATCGTAAGAGTTCTTGACAATCAAGGCCATGTTTGCCTAAGTCTCTTACATCACTTGGTGAAGACAAGTGTTTAGTATAATACTTTTTATTTTTAATCTTTTGCACTTTTTATTTGGTTTTGTATTAATGACTTTAATAACTAGTTACTTATGTTGAAGGTGATCTTTCCTTATCGTTTGTCCGTGGTGTCTTGGCATTATTTTACTGTCTATATAAAATAAAAGATTTTCACCATTCATATCTCCACGGTCTATATGGAGGTATGTTGGCTACCTGGTCGGGGGTTAAGGGAACGGTTTGGTAAGGGTCTTGCCCTTGTTCAGCGTTTAGAGGTCCTGCTTGGGACCTGGGTCAAATTTAGTAGGATCTCCTTCAATGCCCATAGGTATTGGATGGCGGGGATCCAAACTCTTTGACCCCCTCATAAGTTAACTACTATTAATACTATAACCCGGCTATTTAGGACTGTATCCCTGCTGACTCAGACTACTTAGCCGAGGGTAACGTCACCGCCAAAAGCGGGGCCTACCACAATTTGCATTAATAACTTAATTCATTATCTTTCAATAATCCGACCCTTTAGGATTGTATCCTTGCTGACTCAAACTACTGGGGTGAGGGTAACGTCGCCTTCAAAAGAGGGGCCTACTACAATAACTAAGATAATCTCTTAAACAAGTGCAAAAGTGCGAAAATAAACAAAGGTTATACTAATACACGTGTCGGATCCAAGTGATTCATCTTGTCTATCTGTTTTTATTTTATTTTATTTTTCAGCATCTAGTTAGTTTTTATTTTTCTTAGTTTAAACATTTTTCTCACTTTTTGATTTGGTTAGACGTTGAGGATAAACCGGTATTAAAAGCTCTTGTGTCCTTGGACGACCTCGGTATCTTACCAACACTATACTACGTCCACGATGGGTGCACTTGCCCATATGTGTGTTTAGTGTTAGTAAATATCGTGTTTTATAAATTTAAAACTTGGCTAAAAGTGTAAAAAGGGGCTTAAATATACATCTAAAATATATTACACTTCACGCACATCACGGTACAATCAGATCATGATCAGCTAGACACTTTCGGAGGTTCGACACATGGAAAGTTGGGTGGACGTTACTAAGTTCCTCCGGTAGTTCGAGTCTGTAGGCGACTTTTCCGATTCTTTCCAGAATCTTAAAAGGTCCAACATATCGAGGCGCTAGTTTCCCTTTCTTGCCGAATCTGACCACACCCTTCCAAGGTGATACCTTTAGGAGTACGTAATCGCCAACGTCAAATTCAAGGGGCTTGCATCTTCTATCGGCGTAACTTTTCTGTCTATCCCTGGCTTTCGACAAGTTGTCTCGAATATGGAGGATTTTGTCAGTCGTTTCTTGTAGTAACTCGGGACCGGTTAATTGCGAATGACCGATCTCATGCCACACAATAGGCGAACGACATCTTCTTCCATATAAAGCCTCGAATGGTGCCATTTGTATGCTGGTATGATAGCTGTTGTTGTACGAGAATTCGACTAACGACAGGTATTTGTTCCAACTACCACCGAAGTCTATAACACACGCTCGGAGCATGTCCTCAAGAGTACAGATCGTTCTTTCAGTCTGTCCGTCGGTTTGAGGATGGAATGCAGTACTTAGGTTAAGCGACGTACCAAGAGCCGCTTGAAACGTTTCCCACAATCGCGAAGTAAACCGAGCATCACGGTCTGAAATGATATCACGAGGCGTGCCATGATTCCAAATGATCTCGTCGGTGTAGATTCGGGCTAGTCGTTCTACCTTGTAGTCCTCTCGTATTGGCAAAAAGTGGGCTGATTTGGCTAGACGATCAACTATAACCCAAATGCTGTCGTGACCTGATGGCGTGGGCGGAAGTTTGGTTATGAAATCCATAGCTATACTCTCCCACTTCCATATAGGGATTGGAGGTTGTTCGAGTAAGCCAGAAGGTCGTTGATGTTCAGCCTTAACTCTCGCACAAGTCAGGCAACTTCCAACATAGAGAGCGATATCCCGTTTCATACCTGGCCACCAGTACTTGTAACGAAGATCCTGGTACATTTTATCGGCACCGGGATGAATAGAGTATCGGGATTTGTGGGCTTCGTTCATTATAATCTTTCGCAAATCGGTCCGCTTAGGGGTCCAAATTCGGTCCAGATAATAGAAAATCCTATCTGCTTTGCTTACAAGCTGAGCTCCATCGTGATAGATTCTCTCCTTCTTCAAGGTGCGCTCGTTAAAACAAGCATGTTGGGCTTCGTGGATGAGAGTTTCGAGGTTGTGCTGGGCTTGGGTATTGCGAATACTGAGCAAATAACTCCGTCTGCTGAGTGCGTCGGCTACAACATTTGCCTTGCCCGGGTGATAGCGAATCTCACAGTCGTAATCGTTAAGAAGTTCTACCCATCGGCGTTGACGCATGTTAAGTTCTTTCTGATTAAAGATGTGTTGTAAACTCCTGTGATCGGTGAAGATCGTACACTTGGTACCATACAGGTAGTGTCGCCAAATCTTCAATGCAAAAACAACTGCGCCTAGCTCGAGATCATGGGTTGTATAGTTCTTCTTGTGGATTTTAAGCTGGCGAGATGCGTAAGCTATAACCTTGTCTCGTTGCATGAGAACACAAACAAGCCCAAGGTTAGAAGCATCACAGTAGACAATGAAATCGTTGTTTCCGTCTGGTAACGCGAGAACAGGAGCATTGCAGAGCTTGCGCTTAAGGGTTTGAAAAGCAGATTCTTGTTCAGTTCCCCAAACAAAGGACTTTTCTTTATGACTAAGAGCGGTAAGCGGCACAGCGATCTTAGAGAATCCTTCGATAAATCGTCGATAATAGCCCGCTAATCCGAGAAAAGATCGGACTTCAGACGGGTTCTTTGGCGTAATCCAGCTTTTAACTGCTTCGATCTTCGCGGGATCGACATGAATACCCTGACTATTCACGATGTGACCCAGAAACAGAACCTCCTCCGACCAGAATTTGCACTTGGAGAACTTGGCATAAAGTTGGTTCCCCTGGAGCAACTCGAGAACCAAACGTAGATGTTACGCGTGTTCGGCTTCCGACTTGGAATAAATCAAGACATCGTCGATGAACACGATGACGAAACAGTCAAGATAAGGTTTAAACACGCGATTCATCAGATCCATAAAAACCGCGGGCGCGTTGGTTAGACCAAAAGGCATAACAACGAACTTATAGTGGCCGTATCGAGTGCGAAAGGCGGTTTTGGGTATATCTTCCTCTTGTATGCGTAACTGATGACAACCTAAACGTAAATCGATCTTCGAGAAACACGATGCACTTTGTAGCTGATCAAACAAATCGTCGATTCGAGGTAGGGGATAACGGTTCTTGATGGTCAGCTTATTCAATTCCGGATAGTCGATGCACATCCTGAACGACCCATCCTTCTTTTTGACGAAAAGGACTGGTGCGCCCCAAGGAGAGGTGCTCGGGCGAATAAAGCCTTTTTCAAGTAACTCCTGGAGTTGGTTTGAGAGTTCCCTCATTTCGGATGGCGCGAATCGATAAGAGGCTTTAGCAACAGGGTTAGCTCCAGGAATAAGGTCAATACGAAAGTCGATATCACGACTTGGCGGTAGTCCGGGAAGATCACCAGGGAATACCTGAGGAAATTCACGAACCACTGGAACGTCTTTGACTTCGGTATTCTTCTTCTTTTCCTTCTCCGCTACTACAATGTTGGCCAAGAAAGCGCTGTATTCCTTGCGGAGATACTTGCTAGCTTGAACGCATGACATGAGCTTGAGACCTTTCGAAGCTGTTTCACCGTATACATATAAGAGATCACCATTTGCGAGCGAGAATTGATACATCTTTTCAAAACACACAACTTCAGCATGGTTTTCGCGAAGAAAGTCCATGCCTACTATAACGTCAAAACTTCCGAGCTGCATCGGAATGAGATCAATTGGGAAGAGGTGATTGTTGAGCTCGAGGGTACAATCATGAAGAACAGAGTTACTGGCGACGGTTCTTCCAGTAGCAACTTCAACTTCGAATGACGAGGGGAGATAAGAACGCTTACGACTAAGGAGCTTCTCGAATTCAAACGACACAAAGCAGTTATCGGCTCCAGTATCAAACAAACATGATGCATAAATACCATTCACAAGGAACGTACCATTAACCACGTTGTTGTCAGCCTGGGCTTGACGGGCATTGATGTTAAAGGTTCTGGCACGGGCTGCTTGCTGTTGCTGCTGAGGCTGCTGCTGCTGCTGGGGCTCTTGTTTCACAACCCGGTTCGGGCACATGTTTACAAAGTGGTTAGGATCACCACATGCAAAATAGACTCGAGCATTGAACACTGGTGCTTGAGCTGCAGGTTGGCCTTGAGGGGCTGGGAGTAAAGCTTGATGAGCGGCGGCTTGAACTGGGCCTTGGCGGGGACCATAGCGACAATTCGCAGTGAAATGCCCGTAGAGGTTGCAGTGGGCACAGAAGCGACAGGCGATTCCCACCGGATGATGGTATGAGCATGTCGGGCAGAGCGGGTGTGGACCTGTGTAAGCGCGCTTTGCTGGCGGCGCCTTGATCACTGGAGCTTGTCGATGGTGAGACTGCTGCTGAGCCTGTACGGCTTGCAGAGGAGCAGCAGTCATTGTCACAACACAGTTCTTGTTGCTGGAGCTGTTGTTGTTGTTGTTGTGCTTCTTCTTTCTTCTTGATGACTTGGAGGGTTGAGCAGTGGTGGTGTCGACGGTCGATGCGGTGGTGGCTTGGTGCAGAGACTTGGTATGCTTATCCCAAAAACCAGACTTCACTCGCTTGTCATTAATCTCAGCGGCAAGCAGGTAGGTCTCTTCGATCGATGATGTCTTGGCGGCATGAACGAAATCGGCAACACAGTCGGGTAGAGCTCGAATATACTTCTTGATGGCCATGTCTAGCGTCTTGACTTGGTCGGGATAGATGATGCTAAGCCGCTTGAAGCGAGCAATTAAAGCAGCGTTGTCTCCATCCTTCTGCTTGATGTTCCAAAACTCGTCCTCCAGCTTTTGGCGTTCATGGGGAGGGCAAAATTCGTCCATCATGATGGCCTTCAACTCCTCCCAAGTCAGCTCATAAGCTGCATCATTTCCGCGCTTGTTTCGTTCGGCCGTCCACCAGTCTAGAGCTCGGGACTGGAAGACGCCTGTAGCATTGAGGGTGCGGAGATTTTCAGGACAGCCGCTTTGGCGCAGAGTGACTTCAACTGAATCGAACCATTGAAACATGGCGGTAGGGCCATCTTCTCCGGTGAATTCTTTGGGTCCGCATGCTTTAAAATGTTTAAAGCTGAAACTAGTCTTGTTGGCATCTTTAGGAGCATCGATTCGCGACTCCTCAGACGATTTGCTGACGTTTTCATACACCTCGCTCACAGCTTTTGCCACTTGCTTGGCGATGATAGCAGCGAGACGCTTGTCTCTCTTCTCTTGGCGAGTAAGTGGGGTTCGGTGTCCAGATGACGACATGGTCTGCAACAGACATCGTCGTAGGTCTCAGACACAACAATCGAATCTCACCTCACACGTCTACTACTTACTAAAGCTCAGGAACACGACAAGGCATGAATCACATAAACACACACGCACAAACCACAGATTCATGTAATCATAGAAGCACAGAAGCACATAGAGCATAGAATCACAGAAGCACATAAGCATAGAATCACATAATCACAGAAACACATACACATTTAATCACAGAGGCAACTAGGTACGTGGTTTTCCTATAAGCACATAGAGCATTCTGACTGCCTCAAGATCCTATCATTCAAGGTTCGCGTGTCGTTCGTATATATCGGTCGCGTATAGCGTATCGGGTAGTATAGTATGATCGTATAGCATGTCGAGTATAGTATAAGCGTATATTGTAGCGTAATTTCGTCTAGATTTGCAGCGACTTGTTAGCGTGTTGAGATAGAAGAGCAATGCGAGTCGTGTGTGTTGATCGAAGTGATCGCAAAAATCGAGTGAGCATCAAAATTAAACACATAAACAGGTAAACACACTTAAAACACATAAAATTGACGAATTATCAGAGTCAGCAGTTGCGGGCTCAGAATCGAAACACATAAAATCGAGAAATAGATTGTCTGCGGCTACTAGACATCGACTACCCAAAGCGATTCGACTATTCGCAGTAGACTTGTCGTCACTTTTCGACTTTCGGGATCGTGTTTCTGCCTTGATTCTTGGGCATTCAACGCGTATTCCCTAGGTCATACTTGTGAGTTCAGGTCGTTGGAGTCCGTCGAGGCTTTGGTGGGATAAATAGAATCCGGAACAAGTTGTTAAGGTTAGGGTTTCACCCCTAGCTTAGCAACTTCTTCCTTGTTTTAGTAAAATTTGAGGAGATTATTCATCAAAACATGGATTTCACTCCTGATTTGGTATAATTCTCCTCGTTCGTTATTGAAAATAATGAGGAAATCATTGATAAATTGATAAAATCAGCACTGACCAAACAATTTAGTCGAGAGTTTGCGGCTTTCACACCTAATCTCGACTAAATCGCTTGACTCTATTTGAAAATTCGAGTGCAGTGATAGCGAAGAATATTAGAATATAGCACAAAAGCTTGGTCTGTTGGTTCCTAACTATAGTCAAGGTCTCCAAGACAGCGACCCAGACTAGGTCGTGTCTTGCCTAATTCCCTATAGTTATGGCTCTTATATCAATCTGTCACACCCCAACCGATGGCGGAATCATCGGGGCATGGCGCTGAGCGAAACAGATTGTCCAGAAGTTTCCATAACAACTATCATCACTATTTAGTTTAAATAACACGTCCCATACCGTGTCCCAAATAATAAAACAAATTATTACAGATAACAACCAGTCAAATATTCTGTTCCGACAACTCAGATTTAAATAGAACAAATATATAGTGTTCAATTGTTCCTAAAGACCCGGTCGGACGAGATCTACAGACAACTATGCTCTAGACACTTGTTCCTGACAGAAAACTATTTGTTGGGGGCCTCTAGAGCTTTATTCCAGCCTCGCTTTCCAAGCAAGAAAACATCTTAAAAACCTGTCACATACGTTAAAATAAAGTCAATACATATAATGTAAAGGTGAGCATACCAGTTTGATAATAGCATAATAGAGTTCAAATAGTTTATACATAACCAGCACGTACACAGAGGAAAACGAAGCATGTTAATTATTGACATGGATCTATCGATACCAATGACTGCGGGTTGACTGTCCGAGACAGTTCGCAATACATGATTACCACTGTAATCCATGCAAGTAATTGTCCTTAACAACCCCCGTGTGAATGGGTGCTGAGTCCAAACTATAGTACTACGTCGTTAAGGAAGGTAGACAGCATTCCACATGTAAACAAAACAACAAGCATTCATTTAGTCACGTAATACATGCGAATCGGTTAGATTTCAAATAATTGAGTAGTGTGATTGATTGTGTTTTGATATAAGTAACATATGTAACACCCAAAAGTGCTAAAAGCAAAAAGGGATCGAGTATACTCACAGTGATTGATTGATGGATTGAAGGGAGCGCTTGAGAGTAGGGTTAGCGTGAATAGTTCGATAACATGACGATGAGTAACACGTAGAATGGAAACAGATGGTGAAGGGTCGAACAGCCTGGTCGATCGAACAGCAGGTTCGATCGGACGGGTTGTTCGTTCGGTTAGACAACCCGTTCGGACAGTCTGTTCGATCGGCCGGTAGGCTTGATCGGCTGGACTGCTCGAGTGGATTATTTCTTCCTTTGAGTAGGATGTGTTTGTGTATGATGGTTTGACCTTTTGAAGTTTTCGTTGTAGCATTTGAGAATACTGAAGTGTCCTTACCCTTCAGGTCGATCGATCGAACGGCCTGTTCGATCGGCCGGCTTAACCGATCGGTTAGGAACTTCAAAAGTGAGTCCTCAGCTGGATGTCACCTGATCGATCGAACAACATGTTCGATCGGGTGGCACCCCGTACTACTACGAGTTATAAATCGATTAAGGGTTGAAGCATAGTATCTCATGATCCGAAGAGTAATGTTTACCAAACGGTTCGTTCGATCGGACATCACCTCGTTCAATACTATACTTCATGAAATTGTCAAAGTGTGGGGCCACTTGCTAGCCGATCGGCTGGCCTGGTCGATCGGCTGACATGTCCGATCGGTTGGGCTGTCCGTTCGGACAGCCTAACCGTTCGGTCAGCATCCTGACCTGGTCGGCCTGTTCGTCTAACACTTGGCTGTTTTGATTATTTGACGTTATTTCGAGGTAGTTTGACAACGAGCTAAACCATGGAACTTTCGTTCTTACTTGTCTCCCCTGCTCGGACAGGAATCACCCAAGTCCGGCTGGTGAACTGTTCGGAACGGTAGTTTGATGTTTGACCCGAAGTCGGTGAACCTCGTAGATAGAGTCCGAATCTTGAACCACTCATCCACTAGAATGATTGGTGAGTTGGCTCAAGCTCCGTTCCTATCGGTTTGAAGGCATTGAGTGTAAAAGAGTTGAAAGAAAGTTGGAAATTGTCACACCCCGACCACGTAAAAAAACAAATCATGGCGGAAACGTCGGGGAGTGTTGTAACAGAATCATTGTTTCACAACCATGGATCAAATAGTTTTGTTTTATTGAATTATTGAGTTCAATGTTTTGGTACAATTTAGAATAATACAAATAATAGTTTCTCAGTTTTAAGTCACTAAGGCACAAGTCCATCCTATATGTAGCGTGCATCAACAATCATCACATAGCAGTACCTGAAACATATATGAAAATATGGTACGTCAGCATAAAAATGCCTGTGAGTAACATAGGTTTTTGTGTATTAGATTCATGGCTTTAGATAATACGAGAAAAGGTTTTATGTTTTCAATATAGCCATGAATCTAATGTAAAAGTTTTGTTTCTGAAAACATGTCGTTTTGGAAAACGGGTTTATAGTATAGACAAAAATATACTTTGGTTTTGAAAAGTTTGTATAAATAGTATATCAAAGTATACTTTAGTAATTAAAATAATAGTTTTGGTAGTATATCTCAAGTATACTTTGGTTTAAGAATAAAAGTATTGGTAGTATATCAAATTATACTTTGGTTTGAAAATAGCATATCAACTATGCTTTGGTTTAAAAGTAGCATATCAACTATGCTTTAGATAGTATATCAAGATATACTTTAGTTTAAAATAACAAAGTAGGTAGTATATCAAACTATACTTTGGAAAATAGTAGCATATCAAACTATGCTTTGGATAGTATATCAAAATATACTTTAGTTTAAAATAACAAAGTAGGTAGTATATCAAACTATACTTTGGAAAATAGTAGCATATCAAACTATGCTTTGGATAGTATATCAAAATATACTTTAGTTTAAAATAACAAAGTAGGTAGTATATCAAACTATACTTTGGAAAATAGTAGCATATCAAACTATGCTTTGGATAGTATATCAAAATATACTTTAGTTTAAAATAACAAAGTAGGTAGTATATCAAACTATACTTTGGAAAATAGTAGCATATCAAACTATGCTTTGGATAGTATATCAAAATATACTTTAGTTTAAAATAACAAAGTAGGTAGTATATCAAACTATACTTTGGAAAATAGTAGCATATCAAACTATGCTTTGGATAGTATATCAAAATATACTTTAGTTTAAAATAACAAAGTATGTTAAAACATATGTTGGATTTTGTACTTAGTATATCAAAATATACTTTGGTATATCACATTTGAGAGCACATCAGACTGTACTTTTGTAGTATATCAACATATACCAAGAGAGTGTGATTTGGTATTCAACAAAGCCTTAGTGTATCAAACTACACTTTGGAGACTATAGAAATACCACGAAGGCAATTTCTATTTGGTTTAAATTTGGTTTCTGACATTCCATACAACAGGAATGGGGTGTCTAGTCCTATAGCGCTATATCATACTACCAATCGGCTAGGTGAATGTATAAAAATGGTACAATCCAACAATTTGTTTATTAAGTTTTGGAAAATCAGTGTTTAAACCATAGGTAATTGTTTAATTTGTCAAAAGAATATGTATTAAGCATGTGTAATCATATAGTATAAAATCAGGAAAATAACAGATAGGCATATATGTTTCACCCCAAAACATTTGAAAACAGTAAAAGAGGGGACTATGTACTCACTTGAGATTGCAAGTATCCTTGATTAAGTGTCCTAACAAAGCTCGGGAAATCAAGGAATCAAGTGGCACCTAGTATGGATCACTATATTAAACAATCGGATCCTAAATCGGAAGATAGGATAGAATGAGGTTCTATAAATCAAATGAGTATTTGAACTCATATGGTATGATTTAATAGTCCCAACATTCTAATTGAAAGGCCTACCTAAGTGCTTTTGACCCGTTTCGACCCATTATGGTAACATAAGCCACTATAATGCGTCGTTAGCGTAAAACTATGTTCGGATGGTAATCTATGTGCTATGTCAAGTCTTACATGCCCAATTATCCCTAAACATGTTACTAAATCAGATTACTTGTCAAAAATATGTTCACATAGTCAAATTACGGATTCTAGCTTCAAAAGGGCATTTTGGTCATTTACTATGGGCATACAAGCTAACTAGCAAATGACTAACCAATCCAATGTGATCATAAGGTTATAACCTCAGTGGTTATTCCCTATGAAATTATGATCACTAACTAAGCTTGGTCGGATCCAAAGATCGACCAAACGGGTCGGGTTCGGAAGTATAAGCGGTTGTTTAGTCCGCTTATCTTACGATCCTAAACAAGCACAAACTAATAGTGTCGAGTTAGACATGTCAAAACATGTCCAACCTACTGATTTGGTATCAAAACAAAGCGTTTTGATACCCTAAAGTAGTTCCGTTGCAAAATGCGTGCTAAAACGCATTTTGACCGAAACTTTGACTCGACACTAGAACTAGCTAACGTGGTAATCAGCGGTTATAATCACGAAGGATTATAACTATCGTGACTACAATCACGTTTCAAAGTTCAATTGAACTTTGACTTGACCAATCGATGGTCAAAACCGAAAGTCAAACTGTTGGCCAAACGTTTGACTTTCTGCACTACAAAAAGGAAAAAGGAAATAAAAAGAATGAAAGAAGCTCACTTAAGGTCCTTGCTATCTTTTCTACAAGAAGACAAAGTCCCAAAAAGCTTAGAAGAGAGCTCCAAAGCAGATTAGAGAGGAGAAGAATGAGGTATGAGCATGGAATGAATGAAGTTGATGGCTATTTATAGTTGTAGTGGATTAACAAGATCATTCCACTTGTTTTTCTTAGCCATTAAGCATTAATCCTAGCCATACATGTGTTACAAGCTGATTAGAGCCTTGGTGAACACACAAACTTGCCCACCACACAAAGAAATTGCACAAACAGCCCATGAATTTACAAACTGTTGCTGAAAATGAACTTTCTGCCCAGATGTGGCACTCGCGTAGCGCGACGGCATAGGCAGGAGGGCTCGCGCTACGCTACGGTGTGTCTGATTCAGCAAAGTTTCAAAAATGGCAGAAATGGTCCCTGCACGCGTTTAAAGCCTTTTTCGATGCGTTTAAACCCCGTTAACCTCATTTCAAGGCTCTAAAATGAAGTTAAAGTATAGGGAACTCAAAACATGCTCAAAAACATCTCGGATGTCGGTTCGTTTGATCGTAAAATCGCGTTGTTCGGTTAATTACGACGGAAGTCGTAACGAACGCAAAAATCGATCCAAATTAAGCGACGAATGGAATTTTTGCATGGCGATCACTAAAATAAAAATATTTTAGTGTGTACAAAAATTTTGGATGTCCAGATGTGTCCAGAACGTAAGATATGCGCGAAAATGCAAACTTACGCCGTTTTTGACACTTTTAGTCCCTGAAAGATCACATAAGCATGTTTTCGCACACCGAACCACTCAAAGCTTGTTTCTAAGCTATGATTAGGTTATATATGGTATGTTTAACTTATGATCAAGTTCCGGACTATTCGTTACCTTACGAATCGGTATAGTTTCGCAGTTTGACGCAAATAGTCCCTGCGATCGAATAAACTTGTTTTTGCCATACCAAACCTTCCAAAACTTATTTCTAAGTTATGTAAAGGTCATTTAAAGTATGTTAAGCCTATTTCACTATTCCAGAGTGTTTGTTGCGCTAAAACTGATTACGTTTACGCACCAGTGCGCATATAACTTTCCAGAAAGCGATTTAAAGCTCGGAATTGAACAAGAATTGATATGTGCAAAGGATACACATATTTATACAAATCCCAGGTATGAAACACAATGTTTCATAGGTTTGGCATTTGTTTGGTGTTCGAGGTGACACAGGTGTCACAGTCTCCCCTACTTTAGGAAATTTCGTCCCGAAATTTAATTCTAGACGAAACTTGTGAAGACAACTGTGATCGTTTCGCTTTCAAATGAATCCTTCGTTTCCCAAGTAGAATTCTAGGTCACGTTTGGATTCTTAGCGAATCTGTTAACTGCCAAAATGTCCTTGTTGCAGTAATAAAAACATGAGGTTTCGAACAACGGATAGGAGAATGTTTCCTATGAAGACTATTATAGGAAACTTGTGTGTGCTCGAAATCAGAGTCGGAGAATGCAAAATAAGATTGACATTGGTCAAGGTCCAGGACTTCTAGCAATTTAAATAACGCTACTTTCGCAATGTAATAAGGAAAACTTATATATAGGAAGTACCAGCGGCGTATCCACCATGCCCTTTTTACATTGTTCCCGTCTCGTTATTCTTATCACTATAGGTCTTAACACATGACAAAACTTGCTGTGGTTTCTGTGCACTGAATTCCATAATTACGTATGCATCCATAATTACGTAATTCCTTGCACAGTCCGCACAGTTCATCTCATAATGTGTAGGGTAAAATCAATCGAATAACCATGAAATGACTTGACTAGACCACCAAAGGATCTTTTTAACTAGATCAATGAACGATCCTTTTAACCAGATCAACACATGATCTTCCTTAACTAGACCGTTGTATGATCTCTTTAAATAGACCACTTAAGGGATCTTTATAACTCGGAACCAAATAATCGTTTCGATGCAGCACTTTGGAATCCAAGGTTCTTACTATTTGCATAGAAGCCCCTTAAGGATTTAAGACAGTACTTTGAGTATCCTTCTGAGAATCTAACATATGAAAATACGGAAGATTCCACCAGGACTTAGATAACGAGCTTTGGAGTTACACATAAACACAAAATCACCAAAAATTGTGTATTCGTTAATTTAATTATTAGCTCGTTTGTGAATTTGAAGTATACTAGAAATCCAATCACGGACTTCAATTAGTACTTTAAAATATCCTCAAGAATCTAACTATGAAGATAGGAAGATCTTATAAGGATTTGGAATTTGTTTATGTCGTTTTATAACATTCGTATTAGGATAAATAAAGAATCCAATTAAGGACTTACGATAGCACCTTTATCAAATCAAAGATTTGAAATGGTACTTCAAGTATCTGATTAAGGATTGCACCTGTACTTTGTTTCTTAAAAGAAACTAGTACTTAGGATTTTTGGGGAGATTACAAATGATCATAGAATGAAGGAATCACACGAGAAGTTTGTTCTGGAAAGAACATGGTTCTTTGGTGTCGGTATTGTAGGGGTATGCCAACACACAATCGGATCAGTTTTGGAAATAAAATTTGGAACAACCATTTTATTTATAATAACTGAATTGTCTCAAATGTCAAAAGATAACAACAAAGGAAATACAAAAGACTAATTGTTCACTGCTGCGTTGTCATTTGCATTTGCCTCGTTTATGTTGAATACTCGTCCACGTGCTGGATTTGTATTAACAAGTCTTGGGCAATTGTTCCTGTAGTGAGTAAGGTCACCACAGTTATAGCACGATCCAGGAGGAAACTGTGCTCGAACAACGGCAGGATTTGCAGCATTTTGGTTTTGGATAACATGACGGCAGGTTTCGACCAAATGTCCCAATCGCCCACAGTGGGTACACTTGTGACACGGTGTCTGATTCACATGATGACGGTTGCATTTGTTGCACAAAGGTGCAGTACCAATATAGTTCTTCCTAGCACAAGGCTGTGCTGGTAGATTTGGTGCAACCTGATCATTCTGAGCGACTACTGCGAAGTTTTGTGAAGCCTTACGCTTCTTCGACTTCTTAGAGGACTCGGTCTGTTTATCCTTTGGTTTATCTTGTGCTGTCTTGTCAGATGGTTTCGGATCGCCTTTTCGGAAAAGCTTACCCTTCCTGATTTGAGACTCAGTCAGGGTAGCGGATAGTTCAATGGCTTGTCTGACGGTAGTAGGGTTACTGCCAGTAACAATATCCTGAACTGGATCAGGAAGGCCATCGATGTATCTTTCAATCGCCTTATCCAATGGCGTAACCATGGTAGGACATAACAGACTCAATTCCTCGTAACGATCAGTGTAGGCTCGATGTTCACCGCTGTCTTGTTTGAGATCATCAAATTCCTATTCCAAAGCCCTAAGCTCATGACGAGGACAAAATTCCTTCATCATTAGAGCCCGAAGCTCTTCCCAGGTTTGTGCCATTGCTACATCGGCACCTCGATCCCTCATTATGCCGTTCCACCATGTGAGTGCTCTTTTCTGGAACACACTTGACGCGAACTCAATTTTTCGCTCGTTTGGGCATTGCACATGACGGGACGTGCTTTCGAGACTCTCAAACCACTGTAGGAGCCCCGTGGCCCCTTCAGACCCAGTAAATGTGAGTGGCTTAGCTGAGTTGAATGTCTTAAAGGTGCACTGAACATTGTTATTGTTATTGTTTGCCTGATTTATCTGGGTGATAAGGTTCGGGAGTACAGCAGCGAATTGCTGAGCGATTAAGGCTGCCAAGGCGGCATCCTGAGCTTGATCACGTCGAGGAGGCATATTCTAAAAGGGCAAAGAAACATGAGGGAAAAACGAGTGAGATGCTATTGGATATTCAAAACTAGATGTTAAGAATATCGACAAAGCATAAGGATTGTGACCATTTGTTCGTTACTTAAAACAAACAAACGACACTGTGACAAATCAAAGTAAATGGGTCAACATAATGTATCACTGAAGACATGCTTGCCTATAAGTGAACACTCACCCCAAGAGTTCCCAGGTAAGAGTGACTGGTCCGATACTGCGGATTGTACGAACACTCTAGCCTTAGACAGAAAACTCAGGGTACAGGCATTCACTCTTCCAGTTTGCATGTGTTCACATTATTTAGACCCAAACTTTGACGGGATTTTGAAAACTCAAAAGGCACAAAGCTAAAGATGAATCAAACTGGAAGGGTTCAAAACCTTATAACAAAGGGTTCAAAACCTAGTAATCAATCATCCAAGGATAGATGATTAATTTTCGAAGCGGATTCGTTATTGTGTTCTCGTTGTGGTTATCACCTAAGGATAGGTGACGTGTATTGTTTTAAGACTAAACACAAGATAACTTGTGTTAGGGTCCTAGGAAGGTTATAGTCTAGGTCAAAGCATTACTAATAACCTAATTCCCTATAACCATTGGCTCTGATACCAACTTTTCTGTCACACCCCGACCACGTAAAACAACAAATCATGGCGGAAACGTCGGGGAGTGTTGTAACAGAATCATTGTTTCACAACCATGGATCAAATAGTTTTGTTTTATTGAATTATTGAGTTCAATGTTTTGGTACAATTTAGAATAATACAAATAATAGTTTCTCAGTTTTAAGTCACTAAGGCACAAGTCCATCCTATATGTAGCGTGCATCAACAATCATCACATAGCAGTACCTGAAACATATATGAAAATATGGTACGTCAGCATAAAAATGCCTGTGAGTAACATAGGTTTTTGTGTATTAGATTCATGGCTTTAGATAATACGAGAAAAGGTTTTATGTTTTCAATATAGCCATGAATCTAATGTAAAAGTTTTGTTTCTGAAAACATGTCGTTTTGGAAAACGGGTTTATAGTATAGACAAAAATATACTTTGGTTTTGAAAAGTTTGTATAAATAGTATATCAAAGTATACTTTAGTAATTAAAATAATAGTTTTGGTAGTATATCTCAAGTATACTTTGGTTTAAGAATAAAAGTATTGGTAGTATATCAAATTATACTTTGGTTTGAAAATAGCATATCAACTATGCTTTGGTTTAAAAGTAGCATATCAACTATGCTTTAGATAGTATATCAAGATATACTTTAGTTTAAAATAACAAAGTAGGTAGTATATCAAACTATACTTTGGAAAATAGTAGCATATCAAACTATGCTTTGGATAGTATATCAAAATATACTTTAGTTTAAAATAACAAAGTAGGTAGTATATCAAACTATACTTTGGAAAATAGTAGCATATCAAACTATGCTTTGGATAGTATATCAAAATATACTTTAGTTTAAAATAACAAAGTAGGTAGTATATAAAACTATACTTTGGAAAATAGTAGCATATCAAACTATGCTTTGGATAGTATATCAAAATATACTTTAGTTTAAAATAACAAAGTAGGTAGTATATCAAACTATACTTTGGAAAATAGTAGCATATCAAACTATGCTTTGGATAGTATATCAAAATATACTTTAGTTTAAAATAACAAAGTAGGTAGTATATCAAACTATACTTTGGAAAATAGTAGCATATCAAACTATGCTTTGGATAGTATATCAAAATATACTTTAGTTTAAAATAACAAAGTAGGTAGTATATCAAACTATACTTTGGAAAATAGTAGCATATCAAACTATGCTTTGGATAGTATATCAAAATATACTTTAGTTTAAAATAACAAAGTATGTTAAAACATATGTTGGATTTTGTACTTAGTATATCAAAATATACTTTGGTATATCACATTTGAGAGCACATCAGACTGTACTTTTGTAGTATATCAACATATACCAAGAGAGTGTGATTTGGTATTCAACAAAGCCTTAGTGTATCAAACTACACTTTGGAGACTATAGAAATACCACGAAGGCAATTTCTATTTGGTTTAAATTTGGTTTCTGACATTCCATACAACAGGAATGGGGTGTCTAGTCCTATAGCGCTATATCATACTACCAATCGGCTAGGTGAATGTATAAAAATGGTACAATCCAACAATTTGTTTATTAAGTTTTGGAAAATCAGTGTTTAAACCATAGGTAATTGTTTAATTTGTCAAAAGAATATGTATTAAGCATGTGTAATCATATAGTTTAAAATCAGGAAAATAAAAGATAGGCATATATGTTTCACCCCAAAACATTTGAAAACAGTAAAAGAGGGGACTATGTACTCACTTGAGATTGCAAGTATCCTTGATTAAGTGTCCTAACAAAGCTCGGGAAATCAAGGAATCAAGTGGCACCTAGTATGGATCACTATATTAAACAATCGGATCCTAAATCGGAAGATAGGATAGAATGAGGTTCTATAAATCAAATGAGTATTTGAACTCATATGGTATGATTTAATAGTCCCAACATTCTGATTGAAAGGCCTACCTAAGTGCTTTTGACCCGTTTCGACCCATTATGGTAACATAAGCCACTATAATGCGTCGTTAGCGTAAAACTATGTTCGGATGGTAATCTATGTGCTATGTCAAGTCTTACATGCCCAATTATCCCTAAACATGTTACTAAATCAGATTACTTGTCAAAAATATGTTCACATAGTCAAATTACGGATTCTAGCTTCAAAAGGGCATTTTGGTCATTTACTATGGGCATACAAGCTAACTAGCAAATGACTAACCAATCCAATGTGATCATAAGGTTATAACCTCAGTGGTTATTCCCTATGAAATTATGATCACTAACTAAGCTTGGTCGGATCCAAAGATCGACCAAACGGGTCGGGTTCGGAAGTATAAGCGGTTGTTTAGTCCGCTTATCTTACGATCCTAAACAAGCACAAACTAATAGTGTCGAGTTAGACATGTCAAAACATGTCCAACCTACTGATTTGGTATCAAAACAAAGCGTTTTGATACCCTAAAGTAGTTCCGTTGCAAAATGCGTGCTAAAACGCATTTTGACCGAAACTTTGACTCGACACTAGAACTAGCTAACGTGGTAATCAGCGGTTATAATCACGAAGGATTATAACTATCGTGACTACAATCACGTTTCAAAGTTCAATTGAACTTTGACTTGACCAATCGATGGTCAAAACCGAAAGTCAAACTGTTGGCCAAACGTTTGACTTTCTGCACTACAAAAAGGAAAAAGGAAATAAAAAGAATGAAAGAAGCTCACTTAAGGTCCTTGCTATCTTTTCTACAAGAAGACAAAGTCCCAAAAAGCTTAGAAGAGAGCTCCAAAGCAGATTAGAGAGGAGAAGAATGAGGTATGAGCATGGAATGAATGAAGTTGATGGCTATTTATAGTTGTAGTGGATTAACAAGATCATTCCACTTGTTTTTCTTAGCCATTAAGCATTAATCCTAGCCATACATGTGTTACAAGCTGATTAGAGCCTTGGTGAACACACAAACTTGCCCACCACACAAAGAAATTGCACAAACAGCCCATGAATTTACAAACTGTTGCTGAAAATGAACTTTCTGCCCAGATGTGGCACTCGCGTAGCGCGACGGCATAGGCAGGAGGGCTCGCGCTACGCTACGGTGTGTCTGATTCAGCAAAGTTTCAAAAATGGCAGAAATGGTCCCTGCACGCGTTTAAAGCCTTTTTCGATGCGTTTAAACCCCGTTAACCTCATTTCAAGGCTCTAAAATGAAGTTAAAGTATAGGGAACTCAAAACATGCTCAAAAACATCTCGGATGTCGGTTCGTTTGATCGTAAAATCGCGTTGTTCGGTTAATTACGACGGAAGTCGTAACGAACGCAAAAATCGATCCAAATTAAGCGACGAATGGAATTTTTGCATGGCGATCACTAAAATAAAAATATTTTAGTGTGTACAAAAATTTTGGATGTCCAGATGTGTCCAGAACGTAAGATATGCGCGAAAATGCAAACTTACGCCGTTTTTGACACTTTTAGTCCCTGAAAGATCACATAAGCATGTTTTCGCACACCGAACCACTCAAAGCTTGTTTCTAAGCTATGATTAGGTTATATATGGTATGTTTAACTTATGATCAAGTTCCGGACTATTCGTTACCTTACGAACAGGTATAGTTTCGCAGTTTGACGCAAATAGTCCCTGCGATCGAATAAACTTGTTTTTGCCATACCAAACCTTCCAAAACTTATTTCTAAGTTATGTAAAGGTCATTTAAAGTATGTTAAGCCTATTTCACTATTCCAGAGTGTTTGTTGCGCTAAAACTGATTACGTTTACGCACCAGTGCGCATATAACTTTCCAGAAAGCGATTTAAAGCTCGGAATTGAACAAGAATTGATATGTGCAAAGGATACACATATTTATACAAATCCCAGGTATGAAACACAATGTTTCATAGGTTTGGCATTTGTTTGGTGTTCGAGGTGACACAGGTGTCACAGTCTCCCCTACTTTAGGAAATTTCGTCCCGAAATTTAATTCTAGACGAAACTTGTGAAGACAACTGTGATCGTTTCGCTTTCAAATGAATCCTTCGTTTCCCAAGTAGAATTCTAGGTCACGTTTGGATTCTTAGCGAATCTGTTAACTGCCAAAATGTCCTTGTTGCAGTAATAAAAACATGAGGTTTCGAACAACGGATAGGAGAATGTTTCCTATGAAGACTATTATAGGAAACTTGTGTGTGCTCGAAATCAGAGTCGGAGAATGCAAAATAAGATTGACATTGGTCAAGGTCCAGGACTTCTAGCAATTTAAATAACGCTACTTTCGCAATGTAATAAGGAACACTTATATATAGGAAGTACCAGCGGCGTATCCACCATGCCCTTTTTACATTGTTCCCGTCTCGTTATTCTTATCACTATAGGTCTTAACACATGACAAAACTTGCTGTGGTTTCTGTGCACTGAATTCCATAATTACGTATGCATCCATAATTACGTAATTCCTTGCACAGTCCGCACAGTTCATCTCATAATGTGTAGGGTAAAATCAATCGAATAACCATGAAATGACTTGACTAGACCACCAAAGGATCTTTTTAACTAGATCAATGAACGATCCTTTTAACCAGATCAACACATGATCTTCCTTAACTAGACCGTTGTATGATCTCTTTAAATAGACTACTTAAGGGATCTTTATAACTCGGAACCAAATAATCGTTTCGATGCAGCACTTTGGAATCCAAGGTTCTTACTATTTGCATAGAAGCCCCTTAAGGATTTAAGACAGTACTTTGAGTATCCTTCTGAGAATCTAACATATGAAAATACGGAAGATTCCACCAGGACTTAGATAACGAGCTTTGGAGTTACACATAAACACAAAATCACCAAAAATTGTGTATTCGTTAATTTAATTATTAGCTCGTTTGTGAATTTGAAGTATACTAGAAATCCAATCACGGACTTCAATTAGTACTTTAAAATATCCTCAAGAATCTAACTATGAAGATAGGAAGATCTTATAAGGATTTGGAATTTGTTTATGTCGTTTTATAACATTCGTATTAGGATAAATAAAGAATCCAATTAAGGACTTACGATAGCACCTTTATCAAATCAAAGATTTGAAATGGTACTTCAAGTATCTGATTAAGGATTGCACCTGTACTTTGTTTCTTAAAAGAAACTAGTACTTAGGATTTTTGGGGAGATTACAAATGATCATAGAATGAAGGAATCACACGAGAAGTTTGTTCTGGAAAGAACATGGTTCTTTGGTGTCGGTATTGTAGGGGTATGCCAACACACAATCGGATCAGTTTTGGAAATAAAATTTGGAACAACCATTTTATTTATAATAACTGAATTGTCTCAAATGTCAAAAGATAACAACAAAGGAAATACAAAAGACTAATTGTTCACTGCTGCGTTGTCATTTGCATTTGCCTCGTTTATGTTGAATACTCGTCCACGTGCTGGATTTGTATTAACAAGTCTTGGGCAATTGTTCCTGTAGTGAGTAAGGTCACCACAGTTATAGCACGATCCAGGAGGAAACTGTGCTCGAACAACGGCAGGATTTGCAGCATTTTGGTTTTGGATAACATGACGGCAGGTTTCGACCAAATGTCCCAATCGCCCACAGTGGGTACACTTGTGACACGGTGTCTGATTCACATGATGACGGTTGCATTTGTTGCACAAAGGTGCAGTACCAATATAGTTCTTCCTAGCACAAGGCTGTGCTGGTAGATTTGGTGCAACCTGATCATTCTGAGCGACTACTGCGAAGTTTTGTGAAGCCTTACGCTTCTTCGACTTCTTAGAGGACTCGGTCTGTTTATCCTTTGGTTTATCTTGTGCTGTCTTGTCAGATGGTTTCGGATCGCCTTTTCGGAAAAGCTTACCCTTCCTGATTTGAGACTCAGTCAGGGTAGCGGATAGTTCAATGGCTTGTCTGACGGTAGTAGGGTTACTGCCAGTAACAATATCCTGAACTGGATCAGGAAGGCCATCGATGTATCTTTCAATCGCCTTATCCAATGGCGTAACCATGGTAGGACATAACAGACTCAATTCCTCGTAACGATCAGTGTAGGCTCGATGTTCACCGCTGTCTTGTTTGAGATCATCAAATTCCTATTCCAAAGCCCTAAGCTCATGACGAGGACAAAATTCCTTCATCATTAGAGCCCGAAGCTCTTCCCAGGTTTGTGCCATTGCTACATCGGCACCTCGATCCCTCATTATGCCGTTCCACCATGTGAGTGCTCTTTTCTGGAACACACTTGACGCGAACTCAATTTTTCGCTCGTTTGGGCATTGCACATGACGGGACGTGCTTTCGAGACTCTCAAACCACTGTAGGAGCCCCGTGGCCCCTTCAGACCCAGTAAATGTGAGTGGCTTAGCTGAGTTGAATGTCTTAAAGGTGCACTGAACATTGTTATTGTTATTGTTTGCCTGATTTATCTGGGTGATAAGGTTCGGGAGTACAGCAGCGAATTGCTGAGCGATTAAGGCTGCCAAGGCGGCATCCTGAGCTTGATCACGTCGAGGAGGCATATTCTAAAAGGGCAAAGAAACATGAGGGAAAAACGAGTGAGATGCTATTGGATATTCAAAACTAGATGTTAAGAATATCGACAAAGCATAAGGATTGTGACCATTTGTTCGTTACTTAAAACAAACAAACGACACTGTGACAAATCAAAGTAAATGGGTCAACATAATGTATCACTGAAGACATGCTTGCCTATAAGTGAACACTCACCCCAAGAGTTCCCAGGTAAGAGTGACTGGTCCGATACTGCGGATTGTACGAACACTCTAGCCTTAGACAGAAAACTCAGGGTACAGGCATTCACTCTTCCAGTTTGCATGTGTTCACATTATTTAGACCCAAACTTTGACGGGATTTTGAAAACTCAAAAGGCACAAAGCTAAAGATGAATCAAACTGGAAGGGTTCAAAACCTTATAACAAAGGGTTCAAAACCTAGTAATCAATCATCCAAGGATAGATGATTAATTTTCGAAGCGGATTCGTTATTGTGTTCTCGTTGTGGTTATCACCTAAGGATAGGTGACGTGTATTGTTTTAAGACTAAACACAAGATAACTTGTGTTAGGGTCCTAGGAAGGTTATAGTCTAGGTCAAAGCATTACTAATAACCTAATTCCCTATAACCATTGGCTCTGATACCAACTTTTCTGTCACACCCCGACCACGTAAAACAACAAATCATGGCGGAAACATCGGGGAGTGTTGTAACAGAATCATTGTTTCACAACCATGGATCAAATAGTTTTGTTTTATTGAATTATTGAGTTCAATGTTTTGGTACAATTTAGAATAATACAAATAATAGTTTCTCAGTTTTAAGTCACTAAGGCACAAGTCCATCCTATATGTAGCGTGCATCAACAATCATCACATAGCAGTACCTGAAACATATATGAAAATATGGTACGTCAGCATAAAAATGCCTGTGAGTAACATAGGTTTTTGTGTATTAGATTCATGGCTTTAGATAATACGAGAAAAGGTTTTATGTTTTCAATATAGCCATGAATCTAATGTAAAAGTTTTGTTTCTGAAAACATGTCGTTTTGGAAAACGGGTTTATAGTATAGACAAAAATATACTTTGGTTTTGAAAAGTTTGTATAAATAGTATATCAAAGTATACTTTAGTAATTAAAATAATAGTTTTGGTAGTATATCTCAAGTATACTTTGGTTTAAGAATAAAAGTATTGGTAGTATATCAAATTATACTTTGGTTTGAAAATAGCATATCAACTATGCTTTGGTTTAAAAGTAGCATATCAACTATGCTTTAGATAGTATATCAAGATATACTTTAGTTTAAAATAACAAAGTAGGTAGTATATCAAACTATACTTTGGAAAATAGTAGCATATCAAACTATGCTTTGGATAGTATATCAAAATATACTTTAGTTTAAAATAACAAAGTAGGTAGTATATCAAACTATACTTTGGAAAATAGTAGCATATCAAACTATGCTTTGGATAGTATATCAAAATATACTTTAGTTTAAAATAACAAAGTAGGTAGTTATATAAAACTATACTTTGGAAAATAGTAGCATATCAAACTATGCTTTGGATAGTATATCAAAATATACTTTAGTTTAAAATAACAAAGTAGGTAGTATATCAAACTATACTTTGGAAAATAGTAGCATATCAAACTATGCTTTGGATAGTATATCAAAATATACTTTAGTTTAAAATAACAAAGTAGGTAGTATATCAAACTATACTTTGGAAAATAGTAGCATATCAAACTATGCTTTGGATAGTATATCAAAATATACTTTAGTTTAAAATAACAAAGTAGGTAGTATATCAAACTATACTTTGGAAAATAGTAGCATATCAAACTATGCTTTGGATAGTATATCAAAATATACTTTAGTTTAAAATAACAAAGTATGTTAAAACATATGTTGGATTTTGTACTTAGTATATCAAAATATACTTTGGTATATCACATTTGAGAGCACATCAGACTGTACTTTTGTAGTATATCAACATATACCAAGAGAGTGTGATTTGGTATTCAACAAAGCCTTAGTGTATCAAACTACACTTTGGAGACTATAGAAATACCACGAAGGCAATTTCTATTTGGTTTAAATTTGGTTTCTGACATTCCATACAACAGGAATGGGGTGTCTAGTCCTATAGCGCTATATCATACTACCAATCGGCTAGGTGAATGTATAAAAATGGTACAATCCAACAATTTGTTTATTAAGTTTTGGAAAATCAGTGTTTAAACCATAGGTAATTGTTTAATTTGTCAAAAGAATATGTATTAAGCATGTGTAATCATATAGTTTAAAATCAGGAAAATAAAAGATAGGCATATATGTTTCACCCCAAAACATTTGAAAACAGTAAAAGAGGGGACTATGTACTCACTTGAGATTGCAAGTATCCTTGATTAAGTGTCCTAACAAAGCTCGGGAAATCAAGGAATCAAGTGGCACCTAGTATGGATCACTATATTAAACAATCGGATCCTAAATCGGAAGATAGGATAGAATGAGGTTCTATAAATCAAATGAGTATTTGAACTCATATGGTATGATTTAATAGTCCCAACATTCTGATTGAAAGGCCTACCTAAGTGCTTTTGACCCGTTTCGACCCATTATGGTAACATAAGCCACTATAATGCGTCGTTAGCGTAAAACTATGTTCGGATGGTAATCTATGTGCTATGTCAAGTCTTACATGCCCAATTATCCCTAAACATGTTACTAAATCAGATTACTTGTCAAAAATATGTTCACATAGTCAAATTACGGATTCTAGCTTCAAAAGGGCATTTTGGTCATTTACTATGGGCATACAAGCTAACTAGCAAATGACTAACCAATCCAATGTGATCATAAGGTTATAACCTCAGTGGTTATTCCCTATGAAATTATGATCACTAACTAAGCTTGGTCGGATCCAAAGATCGACCAAACGGGTCGGGTTCGGAAGTATAAGCGGTTGTTTAGTCCGCTTATCTTACGATCCTAAACAAGCACAAACTAATAGTGTCGAGTTAGACATGTCAAAACATGTCCAACCTACTGATTTGGTATCAAAACAAAGCGTTTTGATACCCTAAAGTAGTTCCGTTGCAAAATGCGTGCTAAAACGCATTTTGACCGAAACTTTGACTCGACACTAGAACTAGCTAACGTGGTAATCAGCGGTTATAATCACGAAGGATTATAACTATCGTGACTACAATCACGTTTCAAAGTTCAATTGAACTTTGACTTGACCAATCGATGGTCAAAACCGAAAGTCAAACTGTTGGCCAAACGTTTGACTTTCTGCACTACAAAAAGGAAAAAGGAAATAAAAAGAATGAAAGAAGCTCACTTAAGGTCCTTGCTATCTTTTCTACAAGAAGACAAAGTCCCAAAAAGCTTAGAAGAGAGCTCCAAAGCAGATTAGAGAGGAGAAGAATGAGGTATGAGCATGGAATGAATGAAGTTGATGGCTATTTATAGTTGTAGTGGATTAACAAGATCATTCCACTTGTTTTTCTTAGCCATTAAGCATTAATCCTAGCCATACATGTGTTACAAGCTGATTAGAGCCTTGGTGAACACACAAACTTGCCCACCACACAAAGAAATTGCACAAACAGCCCATGAATTTACAAACTGTTGCTGAAAATGAACTTTCTGCCCAGATGTGGCACTCGCGTAGCGCGACGGCATAGGCAGGAGGGCTCGCGCTACGCTACGGTGTGTCTGATTCAGCAAAGTTTCAAAAATGGCAGAAATGGTCCCTGCACGCGTTTAAAGCCTTTTTCGATGCGTTTAAACCCCGTTAACCTCATTTCAAGGCTCTAAAATGAAGTTAAAGTATAGGGAACTCAAAACATGCTCAAAAACATCTCGGATGTCGGTTCGTTTGATCGTAAAATCGCGTTGTTCGGTTAATTACGACGGAAGTCGTAACGAACGCAAAAATCGATCCAAATTAAGCGACGAATGGAATTTTTGCATGGCGATCACTAAAATAAAAATATTTTAGTGTGTACAAAAATTTTGGATGTCCAGATGTGTCCAGAACGTAAGATATGCGCGAAAATGCAAACTTACACCGTTTTTGACACTTTTAGTCCCTGAAAGATCACATAAGCATGTTTTCGCACACCGAACCACTCAAAGCTTGTTTCTAAGCTATGATTAGGTTATATATGGTCTGTTTAACTTATGATCAAGTTTCGGACTATTCGTTACCTTACGAATCGGTATAGTTTCGCAGTTTGACGCAAATAGTCCCTGCGATCGAATAAACTTGTTTTTGCCATACCAAACCTTCCAAAACTTATTTCTAAGTTATGTAAAGGTCATTTAAAGTATGTTAAGCCTATTTCACTATTCCGGAGTGTTTGTTGCGCTAAAACTGATTACGTTTACGCACCAGTGCGCATATAACTTTCCAGAAAGCGATTTAAAGCTCGGAATTGAACAAGAATTGATATGTGCAAAGGATACACATATTTATACAAATCCCAGGTATGAAACACAATGTTTCATAGGTTTGGCATTTGTTTGGTGTTCGAGGTGACACAGGTGTCACATAAATCCTTCTTTCAATCCTTCACACCATGTAATTGTTCAGATCTGTGATGGATCTTAGCTTGTTTATGTGGAAATCGGTTAGATCCGAGCTATTCATGGTGGATTGAGGGCAAGACATGATGTTCTTGAAGAACACCATGATGACATCATCCTAGAATGCTTAGATCTTGATGATTTCACGGTCAGAAGTCAAGATTTGAAAGATAGAAAGGTGTAGGAGTGTGCATTGATCAAGAAAGTACAAGATTTAGGATGAAAACTTACCGAAATCGGAAGAAATCTGAGAAAAGATGAGGAGCACGAGCTGGTTGGTCAGAGAGTTTCCAAAAGTGGAAAGAATGACAATGACAACCCTATTTATAGGCTCCAAAAGAGGAAAGGGCTGGCCGATCGGCCGGGCATCCCGATCGGACAGCCTGCTCGATCAACAGCCTGGTTCGAGTGTTCGGTGCGACGATTTTTGATATTTCGATTTCGATTGAAGACGGTACGAGTACGATAGAGTTTCCTATTTATATTACTTTCAGTCCCAATCACTATATCTAACATACAATCATCTATATTTCACACTATCCTTACGTTACTATTCGTCATAACTCGATTTCGATTGCATTCGATTTGAGTTTCGAGTTTCGATTCGAGTTTCGATTGATTCGATTGATCACCACACAAAACATAAAGTAAACACGCACAAGTAACACATAAGGCACACATACACGTATAACAACAACCAAAGTTCGTGTAATTCGAGTTCGATGATGGTTTGATCGGTTTGATTACTGATTAGCTAACTTTATCGCATTGTTACATCCTACTATTCACAGTCGTAAATCGGTTCGCGTCGATTAAACATTCGATTACTTCGATTTATTCTGATTAACAACACTTACTCCACATAATACAAATAAAACATAAAATAGACTAATTATAGTCAAAGAAGTCAAAGTTGACTTGGACTTTGACTTTGACTTTGACATTCGAAAACATGGGGTGTTACAAAATCGGTGCAAAGTGTCAGAGGATCGGACGGTAATCTAATCAGATGGCAATTCGATCGGGTGGCCGGTCAATCGGGTGACAATCCGCTCGGACGGTCATCCGGTCGGGTGATTTTTCGAGTGGATTGTTTCCTCCTCTGGGAAGGATGTGTTTGTGTATGATGGTTTGCCTTTTGAAGTTTTCGTTGTAGCATTTTGAAAATAGAGAAGTATCTCTACCTTTCAGGTCGGTCGATCGAACGGCTCTTCGATCGGGTAATAACCCGATTGGTGGACACTTTAGTGAGAACAAGTTCACAGCAGTTGTCACTCGATCGGAGTGTAGTCCGATCGGGTGACAATCCGTTGGTATTGAATACGTTGAAAATTGTCTAAGTGTTGAAGTCTATACACCACATGGTCGGGTGGTAGTCCGTTCAATGTTTAAACTCTAAATTGTTGAAATCAAAGTCAAGTGTGGGACCCAAGGTGCAATCTGATCGGATGACATGTCCTGTCCATTCGGATGACATGTCCTGTCCGTTCGGATGGCTGTCAGTTCGGATGTCATGTCTTGTCCGTTCGGATGCCTGTCCGATCGGACGACAATCTGTCCAAATGATCAAATTGTCCTTGGCACTTTGACTATTTTGATGGTCTTTGGGGGTTTTGATCGAGACGGTGTTGTGACGTGCTAATCAACAGAAACCCCATCTCGAACCAAGGGACCCGATCTTACAAGAATAACCCAAATCTGACCGGTTTACTGATTCTTGATGGTCGTTCTTGGTAACCTGAAATCAGTTGTCTCTTCGTTAGAAACCGGATCTTGAACCAACACGACACTAAGAATGAGTAGAAGGTCGGTACAAGCTCCGATTCTGTCGGTTTTGAGTGCATTGAGTGTAAAAGAGTTGAAAGAAAGTTGGAAAACCATCTTTCAATCCTTTTATTCATGATTATGTGTAGATCTGTTGTGAAAATGTTGTTTATTCTTGTGGAAATCCTTCGGATCTGAGTTGTTCTTGGTGGAATGAGGCCAACACTTGAAGTTCATAAGAACTTCGTGATGACATCACCCTAGAACACCTCAAATCCATCGATTTCACGGCTAAAAGTTAAGATTTAGAAGAGAAAATGATGAAGAAGTGCGTGTAGATCATAGAAGTACAAGATTTGAGGTAAAAACTTACAAGAATCATGAGAAATTGAGAGAAAATGGCCCCAAAGCGTGTTGGTAGAGTGGGAGCTGTCACATCATTGTTCAAGTGATGTGACATGTGGTATTTATAGGCAAGAGAGGAGAGAAGTTAGTGCAGTGTGTTGGATCGGATGGCTGTCCGATCGGACGACTGTCCGATCGGATGACTGTCCGATCGGATGGCTGTCTAATCGGATGGCTGTCCATTCGGTCAAAGTGCCATTCGACCAAACGCCTCCGTTGAGTTGAGTTTTGGCATTCCGTTTCGATCGTTAAGCGTTGTGATAGTTTGGGTACACATTTTCATCCACATTCTTGTATATTTAGTATAATTAGTCACATTGCGGCGTATATACATATCCATATTTCATATCCTGCGATAATCGAGTCACGCGTGCCTGCGAGTGCGTTTTTGAGTATTGAGTTGCGCTGCGACACATCACGGCTATCAAGGAGGGTAGAATTGGTCCTCAATTGACATCTTCGTGGTTGTCAGCAAGTACAATGTGATGTGATAGCGATAAAGTATGCGTAATATGCGAAAATACTGCGAAATAGCGGTGTATGCGATATAGCTACATTATGATCCGAATCTCTGGTGCTAGGCATGACGAGTATAACGAGTAGTAACAACGCACGGACGTGCGGGTTGTTACAGTCTCCCCTGCTTTAGGAAATTTCGTCCCGAAATTAATCCACAAGAAGGGTCGTGAGAGTTGCGATCAAAAGCGTCAAAAATAAGCGGGCGGTCGATTGGAATTTGACGAGCGCGAGTGTTGCAATGACCGGTGATAGCAGCAAGTAGGGTGGTTTGTATAACAAAAGATGATAACACACACAAAAAGCGATTACAAAGCGTTTTAATTTTCGAAAAGTCGATTAATTTGGGGAAACTTGTTTATGAAAATCTTCTCACGATGCGGCGTTAACTGTAGTGTTGTTCACACCAGCGCTATGAGAAGGGTTTTGTTAGGTTACTAAAAGATTTTAAAGTTCTTAAAACTCGTTTTACGAAATTTTCTCGTTACGTGGCAGTAACTTGAGTCGATTGTCACACCATCGTCACAAATAATCTCGTTTGTACAAAGTTTTTGATCAATTTTTAGTAAAAGTTTGTTTTCACAAAGGTTTTGATAATATCCAAATTTCAATTTAAAGTCGGCCCCGCATGGCACTTTCCTACGAAAGTTCAACAATATGGCTAAAACACTTATATATAGGAAGTACCGGCGGCGTATCCACCATGTTTTAGCCATATGGCTTTCGTCCCGTGAGGCGGTGTCATGTGTGTCGACGCAGTACTGATAGATTTCGATTCCCTTGGTCCAAGCGAAAGATGGTCGGACCAAGTGTAAGAGAAAGATTGAGCAAACTGAGCGATGAAGTCGTTTTCGAGCTCAGTTTAGTGTCGAGTGCGATAAGCGATGATTGGTATGCGATAATCGATAACACAACACCAAACATCAAGCATAGTAAGCGAAGACGGCGGCGATAAGCGAAAAGCGATAAGCGACGAGTGTAAAGCGATGAGCGATAGCGACAAGCGATATTGACAACTGTCGAACGATAGGCGACAGTCGATGCGCTGCAAGCGATGGAGACATGCGGTTCAATTAGATTTTAACAACACCACAATTTTAACTAACATTAGCCCACATGGCCTCTTTCCACGGGAGTCTGCTGATACAGCTAAAACACCACCACGTCTTAGCCCTATTAGTTTCGTCTCGTGAAGCGAGGTCATGAGGGCTAACATAACGCACGCAGATAACACAGATAACACAAATAGCAATAAGCGATAACGATAAGTGATAAGAATATCGAAGCGATGAGATAGGTGCGGGAAGCGATAAGGCTAAGTGCGATGAGCGATGAGCGGTACTCGTCAAGCGATTCACGGTACGCGATTCACAGCAAGTACACAGCAAGTGATACACAGTAAGCGGTAAGCGAAGGAGCGATACACACAAAATATGCGATTAAGCGAAACACCATAAGCGATTGCGATCCATATAATAAGTGATTGAGATTGCGAACACACAATAAGCGATAGCGCGAGACACATAATAAATGATTGCGATTTGCGAGATAAATTCTAGCGATAATGCGATTGCGAGCGTGTTGACTTACGTCAAGTCTTGCGATCGCACGCTTGAGTTGCGATTGAGTTTGTTACGCCTTGCGATGTAGTGTAGTGTGTCGAAAATAACCACAATAGTATAATAGGTCTACGTTCCAACTCCACATGGCACTTTCTTCACAAAATTTTGGTTAGCATGGCGAAACACCGTCATGTTTCCACCATACGCCTTCGTTCCGTGAATAGGTGTCACACTTTTTCAGACATGGTCAAGACGCTTATATATAGGAAGTACCAACGGCGTATCCACCACGCTTAACCATGCCCTGAACGTTGAGGCATCATTGAAACTCACTACGATCTCCGTGCACTACCCAAAATAATCCCGTGTGCACCCGTGATTAATCTGATCCTTGCACGTTTATCGTACCTTATCTCAAGAACGCATAGTAGGGGTAAAATACATTATATAGTACATAGTGCTAGCATATAGATTGTGCGCGAGTATAAGGGAGAAATAGAATCCACATGCGTCGAGAGATAGAATAAGTTCAACACATAAAAGAAATTAACAGCGAAAGTCGTAGCATTACAACAATATAGGAAACAAAATAACATTACCGTGGAGGACTTCTTCGGAGACTGCGGTTGTTGCTGGAAATCCTCAAGGTTGCGGTCCTGTGCGGCAGTTCTAGGTAAAATGACCATACCAGTTGCAATTGTCGCAATAACGACAGTTAGCTCCTGGTGGGTGATGATACGTACACATGAGATACAGCGGATGGTTTCTGGTGTAGGCGCGCTTCACAAGAACGGGGGTAAATCGTAGCGGAGTGGGGTTTGGAATTTCATCCACGCTTGGTTCCTTTCACTTGTGGCTGAGCTCGTTGTGATCCTGAGATGAGGTGCCGTTGTCGTTGGAGGATTCGTCTGATAATCTGCTGGAGACATCGTCGGAGGAATCTTCAGAAGAATCGTCGGATGAGTCGATGACGATTGCTTGATGAGCTTGTTTGACAGGATTCTTAGAGAAGAATCCGTCCAAGACTCATTTTTCGTTGATCTCTGCGGCCAAATGGTAGGTTTCTTCGATGGTAGCAGGTCTTGCAGCTTCGAAAAAATCCCCCACACTCTCAGGCAAGCCGCAAATGTACTTCATGATGGCTTTTTCTGATGTTTTGACCTGACTTGGGCAAATTATGCTAAGCTGTTTGAACCTTGCGGTGTAGCCAGCATTGTCACCTTTGACTTGCTTGATTTCCCAAAATTCGTCCTCTAGCTTTTGGACTTCGTGGGGCGGGTAGTACTCTTCCTTCATGAGCTCTTTCAGCTCATTCCAAGAGAGAGCATAAGCCGCGGAGATCCCACGTTTGTTACTCTCGACGGTCCACCTGTCGAGTGCTCGCGATTGAAATACTCCGGTAGCGCAAGTAGTACGAAAACCATCGGGACACCCACTCTGTCGAAGGGTAACTTCGATAGAATCAAACCACTGGAGTAATTGGGACACACCTCCTTCACCCGTGAACTCCATCGGGTCACAGGCTTTGAAGTGTTTGTAGAGGAAGGCAGATTGCGACGCTTCCGTCTTAGAGTCTTCCGGGGTTTGAGAATTGCTGAGAGAGTGCACTTGAGCGACAATTTGAGGAATGACCTTGGCCACTTCCTTGGCCACAAGCGAGGTAATCCTCTTCTCGGCGCTTCGTTTGGCTCTTCTCCTAGCTGTTCGTCTCGAGGTAGAGTCGTTGGAAGGCATCTAGACAGAGAGATATTTAGAGTGAGATTCGATCATAATGATTTTTGAGTTTGCGATGCGATTGAGCGCGATCAAAACTTGTAGCGTATAATATATTAGATTTCACATAGGAGCCACATAGGAGACACGAGATTCCTAAGTTCTCACACAATGATTTGTTTTGTTCATATAAATAGTTGTAGTTTATACTTACCCACATACATATCGGTGTAGAATACGCGAGGACGCGATGGGAGGGAGAGAGCGAGAGCGTAAGCGAGTAATTAGACATTAGTTTTGTTGCAATCATCCGGTCTTCGGTTTAGATTGCGATGGCTGTGCGAGTTGTGCTTTTGTAAAACAAGGAGCAAAAATTGATAAATTGAGAAATCAATAAGGCGTATAATAAACACATGAAGCGTAATTAAGTTCATTAAAGCGTAAAACCAACGAGTCGTAGGCTTAGTAAAATAATCAGAGTGCCTTGGGTGTTTAGGCGTCGACTACCCAAGGTAACCCAACTATACCCAACAAGTTCATGCACGCGCGTTGACCTAGAAGACTTATGCTTCCACTGGGATGCAGCTCATGGCATTCGTCCTCCTAGTCATCGTGTAGCTCGAGTCATCGTTATGGTCGAGTCCTTGGTGAGAGCTTTTCGAAAACCATTTTATAGAGAGTGGAACGGTTTGTTAAGATACGGGTTTCACCCTGACTTAATAACTTCGCTCCTAACTGTGGTCGTGCTCCTCAAATAAGTTCGAGAGTTCCACTAGATTTTGAAATGGAGACTTCCACTGAGTTGTGGATGTCACCCCTAGCTCAACGAAAAGTTCTCGTGCTAGAAAAATGCGCTGAGTGAGCGATCTTATCGAGAGTTCTTGGTTTTCACACCTGATCTCGACTGGACCACTCGGTTGTGTTATGCGAGTGTTTTTGAAAACGTGTGTATTGTGTCAGCCTTAGGAAAGGCGAAGTAGCATTCCATCCGTAGGAAAGGCTCTTCGCGTGAAATTGTAGTATGAGGTGTTCACGCGAAGTAGTAGTTTTAGCGACTTTGAATGAGAATATCAAGTAGGCCCACACAAACCCTGCTGGGTTCGTACGAGTCGGCCTGTTGGTACTTAGACTATAGACTAGGTCAATTTCTAAGACGTCGACCCGGACTAGGTCGAGTCACAAAATTTTACCTAATTCCCTATAGTTATGGCTCTGATACCAATCTGTCACACCCCAACCGATGGCGGAATCATCGGGGCGTGGCACTAGGCGAATCAGATTGCTCAAGAGAATCCATAACAACTATATTGCAACAGTATTTAATGCGTTCATTATCCCATACTAATAAACAATACAATCACATAAGGTATCACAGATTTCTTGTCCTCTCGAACAATACAAATCCGACAACATAGATTTTAGGTGAGTTTCTAGACTTCCTAGCTTGATTTGATGTAGTCTGCGACTAAACCTGCAACATACGTTAAAACAACGTCAATACAAAAGTATTGGCGAGTATACAAGTTTTGATAGAGTCGCGAAAATAGATTAAAAGCGATATAAAAGTGTTGCGAATACCACTTACATAAACGAGACATGCTAACACATAAACACCAGACAGTTACTACCAGCTACGTCACTCGAGCTGCGATTGCGATAGCTATTCATCCTAACTAGACCCCGTCGGGTTCTATAGTACTATACTAGTTAAGGCGGGACCTCGCGAGTAACAGTCCTATCACTTATGTAACTAGCATCACGTGTATAATATGTAATTCAGTTATTCACATGTGATAGAATAGACTAAACATTTGATTAATTTAATTTAATTTGATTGCGACGTATGTTACAACCAAAAATGCGATAAAAAAAGGGTTCGAGTATACTCACAGTCGGTGCTCAGCAAGCAAACACAACTTGGTTGGATTGAAGGGAGCGCGTCTGAGATTAGCCTGATTACAGATTGATAGCGTAAGCGACTAACGGCGCGTAAATCGGTGCAAAGTGTCAGAGGATCGGACGGTATCTGATCGGATGGCAATCCGATCGGGTGGCCGGTCGATCGGGTGACCATCCGCTCGGACGGTGTTTTGGTCAAAAATCTAATGAGGATAATGCAACCAAACTCTTAGTTACGGGGAATGATGCTTGAAATGAAGAACAATAATAAGGATCACTTCGATGTAAATTGCACAAACAACACAAGGATTTATACGAGGAAAAAGCCCTTGATCAATGAGTGATCTCCGGTATAAAAAACCTCGGGTGATGGAAACTACCAATCACCAAGCTCAAATAAATCAATAAATGTTTACAACTTCGGATAGTGACGAGCTAGGTACAAGGATCACTATGGTTAAATGTGTAAAAGTGTGTGAAAACTGTTAAGTGTTTGCCGAATGCTTCAAAAGTGCAGTTGTACGAGAGTGTATGTAGCTGAAAATGGCTAAATGTTCTTAAAAAATAGCTCATCACTCCTTTAAAAATAAAAGCTAACTAAGCTAACAAACTGTCCGACTTTTGTGCCATGCTCCCACGTTCTCCACAACGTCCATTTCCATTCAAACATGTGCGAAATACCCGTGGAATATTCCATAGTAACGTTGCCAAGACCAAGTCAAGCTTATTACTCCTGCAAAACAATACGAAACATAAACAGCCAATCATTAGTATGAGGATCCTTAGGGTGATCCATGATCCTGATCCTGAACCTCTTCTGAGGATCACTATCTGTCACAGAAGTAAGGATCACTATTAGGATAACAAGTAAGGATCACTAATTGTTAGAAAATCCTCCCCTAACAATTGCCCCCAAAATATAAGGAGTAATATGTAAAATTAACGAGTTATGTTTTCTTGATCTTATCCGCAACTAACTAACGGATATATAGCCGTTGATGTAGAACTATCCGTTGCAACTATGACGTCACAGAAGTGACAATCCTGCAGAATCATGATTATAAATAGGAGATATAGATAGGATCGTCTGCATTTAAATTTCAGAGTTACTCCCTTTATATCTGCATTCCGAAGATAAACAGGTATTCATCTTCTTCCTTCTTTTGCTCTGTTTTCCTTCTCTTTATATTATTCCGTCAAAATGTTGCTCCGAAACTCCCCATCTAAGGATCACACGAAGAACAGTCCACTAAAGAGCTAGGGAATCATCGAAGATTCCATAAAAGAACGATGTTGCTTCTCCGATCCTCAAATTGATAGGATCCGCTACTGTTTCCCGGCGAATACTGTGTTCAAATCTTTTGATCCCAACACCCTTAGTGATCATATTTCTGATAACTGGGTTGCGTTTCCTGTTACCCCGTTCACCATAGGCTACACATATCCCTTTCCAGCTTTCACCCAATCTTTCTTTTCCATAACCAGCATATCTTATATCCAAGCCATGCCGATGATCTGGAGGGTTTTGTACACCCTTGAAAGGATCATCGAGCAGGAGGGAATAGACCTAGGTATGTCAGAGCTGGGAGAATTGTATGATCTCACTACTTTTGGTTCCCATCGTTATCTGTTCAAACGTAAACCTGGTGAGGAACACCCGATCTTCAAAGCTACCAAAAATGATACCAACTGGAAGCGGCGTTTCTTTTTTGTCAAGAGAGATTCTATCCCTGATGGGAAGGATCTACCCAAGAAGTGGGCTACCCATGGTAGGATGGAGGATCCTGAGAAGGATCACCAGAGAACTTATCCTTTGATATAAGGATCACTGACATTCTTTTGCTTTCTTGTTGTGCAGCTATCTCCGTTTCACATCTTAGACTGACTCCTGCTGCTAAAGAGAGACTCGCCGCGTTCAAGAGGCTTGATCCTGAAACAAGATCTTTCAAGACAACCACCCAAGATTCTCAGGAAGTATCCTCAGGTTCTGTCACGATGTCAAGTAAGTATCTTTGCTTAAAGATTCAAATAAATAATGAAATACAAGTGAAATTAAGATACTTATCTTGTTTTGGTTGTGTAGGTGCTGGAAAATCCACCAAGTCTGCTTCAAAGTTCAGTGTCACCGATCTCACCACCGTTAGATCCTCCAAGAGAAAAGCTCCTACCAGCCCGACAGCTTCGGTCCCCAAGGCACCCCTTAAAGGAAAGGGAGGCAAGAAGAGAAAAGCCTCTGAAGCTGAGGACCTGCAAGGTCTGCCCTTGATCCGCCAACAATTCCTTGACTACTTCAGTGAGGTAAGGATCACTGTCCTTGCTTGTATATCCTGCTTGTTTGAGGATCACCTGATCCTAAACTATCCTTTGTCTTCTTTGCAGAAATTTGCTGAGATTGAGAACTACGTTGGCCACGTTGAGGATCAGGATAGTAAGATTGCTGATCTTCAACAGGTTGCTTTGCTAAAGGACCTCAAGATTGCTGATCTTCAGAAGGATCTCCAGAATGCCAAGAACGAGACGGCCAAGGTAATGATCAACTTTGACTACGAGAGGCATGAGATCACCGAGGATGCCAAAGTCTCTGCCGCCAAAGCAATGTACAAAACCAAGCTGCAAATGGCCCTGGAAGCTCAGGATCCTGCTTTTGACCAGAGCACCTGGGATGTGGAGGGCTGGAAGGCAAGGATGGCTGAACTGGAGTATGAAGAAGAGGCTGAAGAGATCCTGACCATTGAGGCTGGAGGCAAAGGTGAAGGTGGTGAAGCAAGTGGAGCCGGAGGTGGTGATGCAGCGAAGGTTTAGGCTGCAGGATTGGGCGATGATGGAAATTTCTAGACATAGCCGGAGCCCAACTTTTTTTTTGTTTGATGGTAGTTTGTTGAACAATTTAATGGTTTGTACTGAACAATAGTTTTAGGTTTAATGATCTAGGATCCTTCAGACAATAGGTAGGATTGCAAACGGTGGAGGGATCCTCTGTTTGGGGGATGAAGCCATTGTGATCCTGCCGCCTTTATATTCCTGCACTACTTTGAACCTATTATCATGGACACCCTTTACCTACCCCAGCGGACGGGCCACGTATTGCTGGTAGATGCTCGGGGTAGGTAATTTTGACAACCTTTGAAGGGTTAGCCTTTTTGTTAATAAATAAAATCTTAATCTTTTGTCGCTTATCTTGTGTTATTATCCTTTTAGTTCCTTTAATTCTCAATAGTTTTGATGTACACTTATTAAATAAGCAATTTTGAATAAGTCAGATTGAAAACATTTAGGATATGTTCCATGATCAAATATCCTATAGTTGAAAAATCCCAAAAAGTAGTATATGTTTTAAGGATCATAAGTTTAGTTGTCAAATTTCAAGGGTTATTCAAATAAACAATGAATAGAATTAAAAATAGTTAAGGATCATACCTGAGGATCCAAGTTAGGATCCTAACCCTTAGTACCATAATCAGGACAATTACAAGATAAACCTTGGAGATAAGTAAGGATCAAGGATCCCTAATTGTTTAACTTCAAGGACCTGAAATAGAGCATAACTTGGGACTAAGCCAACATAAGATAAGAGTTAGCAACTGGGGACAAGCCCAAGGATAACTGGGGACAAGCCCAAGGATAACTGGGGACAAGCCCAAGGATCGTATGTAAACTGGAGTATGGCCCTAACTGGCGACTATCCAAACTTAGTGACATGACAATGCCAAAACCTTAGCTAACGTGAAAACCTTAGAAACCTTAGGAACGGATGTATGGTACGTCTATCATTATACATAGGATCCTAGGTATAGCCAGTACAATGGAATTATCAGCCCCTAAAGCGAGTACTGGTCCCACTACCTTGAACTATACCAGGATCATCATGCGCTACAGGCGGAACTGGGGTCAAGCCCAAATAACTGGGGTTAAACCCAAGGAACGAATTGCTTCTGTGGATAATCAACATTTTGCTAAGGATACCTGAACTTTCAAAACTCAAAATCTTGTGAGAGAAGGATAAAGGACACATGATCCTTATCCTTATACGAGAAAATAAGGAAATGAAATAGTTCAAGATTAGGACATTACCAGAGTAAGGATCATTGATGCTTTATGGATCCTTCAAGGATACCCCTAATGTAAGGATCATCTGTGCCATGAGGATCCTGCTCACATGAAATATTTCTTCAAATGGACAGCATTCCAAGCTCTTGGTAACAAATCACCTTCCATGGTCAGCAATCTATATGCCCCCTTTCCTGCTTCAGCTTCAATCAAATAAGGGCCTTCCCATTTTGGTGCCAATTTTCCATCAGCAGGATTGGTGGTATTCTGAAATGCTTTCCTTAATACCATATCACCAATCTGAAATTTCCTGATCCTGACATTTTTGTTGTAAGCACCAGCCATTCTTTGTTGATAACTGGCCATCCTTAGCATTGGCAGGAGATTTGATATTCACTAATGCTTTGATCTGTTCCGGGATAGCTTCAATGCCTCTCTTGGTCACCATGTATCCTAAGAATTTACCTGCTTTAACACCAAAGTAACACTTTGAAGGATTAAGTTTCATGTTATATTTGTCAAGGATATCGAATGCTTCCTCCAAGTCCCTTAGGTGATCCTCAGCTTTTATGGATTTTACCACCATATCATCTATGTAAACCTCCATAGTTTGTCCAATCTGATCCTTGAACATCATATTCACCAGCCTTTGATATGTTGCACCTGCATTCCTTAATCCAAACGACATAGCAATATAACAATATATACCGGTTAGAGTCATAAAAGCCGTATCCTCTTGATCAGATGGTTCCATCTGAATTTGTTGAAATCCAGATGAAGCATCCATAAAAGTCAACAGTTCATGACCCGTCGTCGCATCCACCATGGAGTCAATGTGGGGTAATGGGAAAGGATCCTTGGGATATGCCATATTTAAATCTGTGAAATCGACACATACCCTCCACTTTCCATTTTACTTTTGAACAACAACCACATTGGCCAACCACCTTGGATACTTGACCTCTCTAATCATACCTGCCCGGAGCAATTTCTCTACCTCTTCCTGGATAATGGCATTTCTTTCCGGTGCAAACTTCCTCCTTTTTTGGTGGATTGGTTTGAATGACCTGTCAATGCCAAGTTTATGAGTGATAATATCCTTAGATATACCTGTCATATCCTCATGCTTCCATGCAAAGGTAGTTTTCCTCCTTTTGAGGAAGGATACGAGGTCCTCTTTCATTTTGCCAAGGATCCCTGATCCGAGGATTTCTACCACATCCTACTCTCTTGCCTCCAAGACATCCCTTGGAGGATACTTTGATTGCTATTGCTCCCTTGACTTCGAGGCTGGTTTCATTGATGAAGTGTAGCAGTTCTTAGCCTCCTGCTGATCACTATCAATCTTGACTATTCCCCAAGGACTAGGGAGCTTCACACATTGATGGTAGGTAGATGGGACTGCCTTCATATCGTGTATCCAGGGCCTACCCAGGATAACATTACAACAAGATAAACAGTCAATAACACAAAATCTTTGATAAGAATGTAGGCCTTCGATGTATATTGGGAGTTTAATGTCCCCCAGGGTGTTCTTAGTTTCGCCACTAAATCCCACGAGCACGGATGATCTTGGTATGATATCTGATTCAGGGATACCCATTTTCTTTAGAACATCAAGTTGGATAATGTTCACTGAGCTTCCTCCGTCAATAAGGATCCTGCGGACAAAATGGTTAGAAATGAAAAGAGTAATAACTAAACCATCGTGATGAGGATCCTGGATATCGACACGATCATCCTCATCAAAGGTTATGACTTTTCCTTCGGAGACACTGGATGTTCGAACGGGTCTTTCTCCACTATTCATCTTGGTTTCCTTTGCATGCCTTTTAGCTGCTGAGAAGGATGTACCACAGATGTCTGATCCTCCAGAAATAAAGTTTATAACTTGTGCATCCGCTGGAGGGGCTGGAGCTTTCTCTGGGATCCTTTTAGGATCCTGAGTCCTTGAGTTCTTTCTCCCCAATAAATCTTTTAGATGCCCCTTGCTAAACAAATATCCAATTTCCTTTCTCAATGCAATGCATTCTTCTGTGAGATGCCTAAAATCTTCATGGTATGCACACCACTTTGATTTATCTTTGGTTGCAGCTGGTCTGTCGTTTTTCCTGGGCCATCTAGCCTTATCACCTAAATTCTGCATCGCAAGGATTAGTTCATTGTTATCAACAGAAAAACAATATTCAGAAATTGGAGGATAATCCTCATCATCCTCTTCTTGTTCAACAGCATGCACAATCTGGTTATCAGATTTATTGAAGGATCTGAACTTGTTATTCTTGAACGAGGATCCTTGCTTCTCTTGCTTTGAGGATCCTGCTAATCTCTCCTGGATCCTCTTGTCATCCTCTAGCCGGATGAACCTGAGTGCCCGGGTTCTTACCTCATCTAAGTTCCTGCATGGTGTCATAACAAGATCATCATAGAACAATGAATCCCTAAGCAATCCCATTTTGAAGGCCTCAACAGCCGTGGCTATATCCAAGTTGGGAAGTCTAAGGATTCTTTACTAAATTTGGTAATGTAATCCCTTAATGATTCATTATGACTCTGGGTTATCCTATATAGATCACTAGTTAATCGTTCAAATTTTCTACTACAAGAAAACCGATTATTGAATAAGTTAACTAGATTAGCAAATGAGGTAATAGAGTAAGGGGGAAGACTTAGCAGCCATTTGAGAGCTGATCCAGTAAGAGTGGATCCGAATCCCTTGCACAGGCATGCTTCCTTTAACCTTTCTGGGATTGGATTGATCTCCATCCTCTCCCTGTACTGTGCTATGTGCTCTCCAGGATCCGTCGAACCATCATACAGCTTCATGGTTGGCACACGCAACCTCTTGGGTATCTCAGCATCACAAATTGGTGGTGCAAAACGAGATATCTTAGGACTTCCATCTGCAATCTCTGGGATAGGTTTGACCACTCCTGGAACACTTGATATCATATCCTTTAACTTTTGCAATTCTCTGGCCATGGCATGGTTGATACCTGTATCCTGCATGAATCCATGGTTAGTTGTAAGAGAATTATTAAAAGTGTTACCACCCATCGGGTTTAAATTAGGAACACCGGATGTGAATCCATATTGCTGGGACTCTTGAATGACCGAAGGGCCAGTAGAAGCAATGGTCTGCATCGGAATAAAATCTCCCTGATGGACATCTGAACTTCCTGTTTGCAAACTCCTCAAGGATCCTGGCATCTGGAAGGATCCCTGAAACTGGGACGATCCTGGAACAAAGGAGGATCCTTGAACCTGGGATGATCCTGGAACAAAGAAGGATCCTTGAACCTGGGATGATCCTGGAACAAAGGAGGATCCTTGAACCTGGGATGATCCTGGAACAAAGGAGGATCCTTGAACCTGGGATGATCCTGGAACAAAGGAGGATCCTTGAACCTGCTGCGCTCCTGAGTATCCTCCCGAATTCATGAAGGATCCCATATGCTGAGGGTAGGATCCTGCTGGCTGGAAATATGAGCCTGATGCCTGAGTCACCATTGTTGATCCGTAGTGCACTCCTTTTGGTCCACCCACATATTGAACATCTGGAACCGCCGATGGCTGAGAAGTAATCACCGGAGTTTCAAAATTCAAAGATCTGGGCATCAGTGGGGAATGATCCTCTGCCGCTTTCTTTTGTTTCTTGAGATCTCCGATTTCTTTGAGAATCCTTTCATTGGTCTTATCCTGTTGCTGTATATGATCCTTCATCTGCAAAATCAAAGTAAACATGTCACTAGTAGTGGGAGTGTAAGAAGCAGAAGAAGTTGGAGGTTTGGAGAAAATAGGGGTTGGTTTCTTCTCAGCATTTTTCTGAGATCCAGCAGGTGGTGGAGGCAAAGGTGGAATGCCCTGAGACGAATTGACCGCAGACATTGCAGTAGAGGTATTCTTCAATGATGAAGCCATGTACTTGTATGCAATGAACCGGAATGATCACCAACAGAAAAACTTCTTAGGAATGAAGCACCAATTGCCCCACGGTGGGCGCCAAACTGTTTTGGTCAAAAATCTAATGAGGATAATGCAACCAAACTCTTAGTTACAGGGAATGATGCTTGAAATGAAGAACAATAATAAGTGTTAGGGCAGGATTTTTAATGACCTGTGATCCTCACATGATATCCTGATAATGATCCTTACTTCTGTGGCAGATAGTGATCCTCAGAAGAGCTTCAGGATCAGGATCATGGATCACCCTAAGGATCCTTATACTAATGATTGTTCTCTTTGAATTTTGTATTGTTTTACAGGAGTTACAAGTTGGACCTGGTCTTAGCAACGTTACTAAGGAATATTCCACGCTTATTTCGCACACGTTTGACCGAAAATGGACGTTGTGGAGAACGTGGGAGCTTGGCACGAATTGCGGATAGTTTGTTAGGCTAGTTAACTTCTATTTTTAAAAGGGGTAACGAGCTAGTAGAAAAAACACTTGGCTAATTTCAGCTACACACACTCGTACATCTGCACTCTTGAGCATTCGGCAAAACACTTCACATTTTTCACACATTCTTGCACATTACACCATAGTGATCCTTGTACCTAGCTGTTAGGGCTGGATTTTTATTATAGGTGATCCTAACACGTGATCCTAACCAGTGATCCTTGTTTCTTTGGCAGACAGTGATCCTCAGCAGGACTTCAGGATCAGGATCATGGGACATTATAGGATCCTCATACTAATGATCATCTTCGCTTAATGCAATGTTATTTTTGCAGGAATATCTAGCAGGATACGCTCTAAGCAACATGATCATGGGACGCGTCTTCACAATTATGGCAAGAGCTTAATCGAAGATAGGCGTTGCACAGGATATGGAAACATGGCTTGATTTATGGGCGGCAATTTAGGCTAGATTGTCTTTTATTTCTAAAAGGGGTAATGAGCTGATAACTAGTCCTTTTACCTAAAATAGGTCACCTACACTTGTATAAATACCACTCTCCGTCATTTGGAAGAGAACACACGACATACAACGCAACTCTCACACACTTAGACACTCGAAACAATAGTGATCCTTGTACTCAGCTCATTATCATCCGAAGTTGTAAATATATTTTTCTTATATTGAAGTTGGTGATCGGTAGTTGCCATCACCCGAGGTTTTTTATGCCGGAGATCATACATTGATCAAGGGCTTTTTCCTCGTATAAATCATTGTGTCTTTGCATCTTTATCACAGAAGTGATCCTTTACTTTCATAATTAACCAAGCATCATACCCCGTTTACATAAAGTTTGGTTACATTATCCTTGTGTGATTTTTGACCAAAACAGTTTGGCGCCCACCGTGGGGCAATTGGTGCTTCATTCATAAGAAAATCTTTTGTTCGAAATCATTTCAAAGAGTTACATGGCTTCATCATTGAAGAACACGTCCACGGCGATGTCTGCAGTCACCTCATCACAGACCACTTTGCCTCCTCCACCGGCAGGATCTCAGAAAAATACTGAGAAGAGATCAACTCCCACTTTCTCTAAACCTCTATCTTCTTCTGCTATGAATTCTTCTATTCCCAGTACTAGTGATGTATTTGCTTTAATTTTGCAGATGAAGGATCGTATGCAGCGGCAGGATGAGACTAATGACAGGATCCTCAGGGAAATTGGAGACCTCAAAAGCAACTAACAATGAGGCTGAATATGAAGCCTTAATTGCTGGCTTACAAATTGCTAAGGATATGGGGGTAAAATATCTTAAAGTATATGTAGACTCATTATTGATCACCAATCACTTTAATGGATCCAATGCTGTTAAAGGTGAAAAACTAACCAAATATTTAGAAATAGCCAAAGAATTGGCACTCTCTTTTGTTTCTTTCAGCTTAACACAGGTACCAAGGGAGGATAACACGGAAGCTGATGCATTGGCCAACTTAGGATCATCCTTAAAAATTCCAGAAGACATAAGTATCCCTATCATCCACATCCTGGCTCCTGCTATTGAAAGTCAAGTGGCCATGGAAATAGAAGAGGATACTGCAGTAATCCCTAGTGAAGAAGCTCAATCTTATGCAGGATCATGGGTCTCACCAATCATAAAATACTTGCAAGACGGAGAGATTCCAATGGGAGAAAAACCTAGAGCTTTCAGGATCAAGGTATCTCAATTTACGATCTTAAATAATGTGCTATATAAACGATCCCTTGCAGGACCATATTTAAGATGTATTGAGGATCCTGAAATTGAAGAAGTGTTGAGAGACTTCCATGAAGGAGATTGTGGAAACCACACTGGGGGCAGGGCATTATTCTCAAGGATCCTTAGAACAGGATACTACTGGCCAACCATGAAAAGGGATGCTGTAGAATATGCTAGGAAATGTGATCCTTGTCAAAGACACAGCAATATCCTTCATCAACCAGCTGAATTACTACACCCCATACCATCCTCTTGGCCATTCATGAGATGGGGAATGGATATAGTTGGCAAGCTCCCTAAAGCACCTGGTGGAAAAGTATTTATGCTTGCCATGACTGACTATTTTTCTAAGTGGATAGAAGCTGAAGCCTTCGCCCAAGTCAGAGAAAAGGAAGTCATATCCTTCATCAAAAGAAATATTATAACTAGATTTGGCATTCCCTCTGAAATTGTATGTGATAATGGCTCCCAATTCATTGGAAGCAGAACCACTAACTTTTGTGACAGTTGAGGAATCAAGATGATAACATCAACACCAGTCCATTCACAAGCCAATGGTCAAGCAGAATCATCCAACAAGATCATCATCAACAATCTGAAGAAGAAGCTAGGATCCAAGAAGGGGAAATGGGCAGAGGAGTTACCTTATGTGCTATGGGCTGATAGAACAACTCCCAAGAATGCCACTGGTCAAACACCCTTTTCTTTAGTATTTGGGGCAGAAGCAGTGATCCCAACAGAGATGGTGATCCCAACTGCTAGAACAAGTGCTCGTGATCCTGAAGAAAATGCTGCAATCCTGGCTCAGGATTTGGATACTATTGAGGAAATCAGGGATCTGGCTAGGGTAAGGATGGCTAGTTACCAACAAAGAATGGCTGGTGCCTACAACAAAAATGTTAGGATAAGGAAGTTCCAAGTCGGAGATATGGTGTTGAGAAAAACATTCCAAAACACTATTAATCCTGCTGACGGGAAGTTAGCACCAAAATGGGAAGGCCCTTACTTAATTGAAGCTGAAGCAGGAAAGGGGGCATACAGATTGCTAACTATGGAAGGAAACTTGTTGCCAAGAGCCTGGAATGCTGTTCACTTGAAGAAGTATTTCATGTGAACATAATCCTTCATGCATGTGATCCTTACATTGAAGTATCCTTGAAGGATCCCGGTGATATCAGTGATCCTTACTCTGGTAATATGCTTATCCTAGAAACTATTGCATTTTCTTACTTTTTACCTAAGGATAAGGATCGTGTATCCTTCATCCTCTACTCACGAAACATTTGAGTTATGATAGTTCAGGTATCTTCAGCATATCGTCAAAGATCTTCAAAAGCAACGCAGATCCTTGGGTCCAACCCCAGTTATCCTTGGGATTATCCCCAGTTTCCGCCAGCAGCGCATGATGATCCTGATATAGTTCACGTCTTTGGGACCAGTACCCACTTCCGGGGCTGACAACCTCATCGTACTGGCTATATTTAGGATCCTACGTATAATGGTAGACGTACCATACATCCGTCCCTAAGGTTTCTAACGTTTTCACGTTAGCTAAGGTTTTGACATTTTCATGTCACTAAGTTTGGATAGTCGCCAGTAAGGGCCATACTCCAGTTTACATACGATCCTTTGGGCTTATCCCCAGTTATCCTTTGGGCTTGTCCCCAGTGATCCTCCGGGATCATTCTCAGTTATCCTTTGGGCATGTCCCCAGTTACTAATTTATTTCTTACATTGGCTTAGTCCCAAGTTGTGCTTCGTTTTTCAGGATTGTCAAAGGTAAAACACATAAGGATCCTTAATCCTTATTATCCATCAAAATCTTATCTACGATTGTCTCGATTGAAGGTTAGGATCCTAACTTGGATCCTCAGGTATGATCCTTGACTATTTTGATTATACTCATTATCCTAACCGACCCTTATACTTTGACAACCAAACCTATGATCCTTGAACTAAAGTACTTTGAAAATTTTCAATATCAGGATATTTGATCTGGGATCATATCCTAAATTTGGATAACATATTTTCAACTCTTGCCACTTTAAACAAATATACTACAAAAACAATTGGAAACTAAAAAGATAAATAAAGGATAACAACACAGGATAAGCCAGAAAGATTAAGGTTATATTATTAACAAAAGGATCTTTAAAAAGTTGTCAAAATTGCCAACCCACGTTTCTACCAGCAAAACGTGGCCCGTCCACATGGGTTGGCAAAGGGTGTCCATTGTCTATGCGGTCTTAGCAGGTGCAGGAAAATAAAAGCAGCAGGATCACAAAGGCTTCATCCCCCAAACAGAGGATCCCTCCACCTTTTGTAATCCTACCTATTGTTCAAAGGATCCAAGATCCTTTACCCTAGAAACTATTGTTCAAAGATTACAGACCAATTGTTCACAAACCATCAACAACCACAAAAAAACCACTACCAATCCTAAAAAATTGGGCTCCGGCCTAGTCTCGAAATATCCATCATCGCCCAATCCAGCAGCTCACACCTTTGCTGCTCCATCACCACCAGCTTCTCCACCCTGATCCTTCTCAGCATCACCACCTTCCAGCATAGGGATCTCCTCATCCTCATCCTCCAGCTCCGCCAATCTTGCCTTCCAACCTTCCACGTCCCATGAGCTCTTGTCAAAGGCAGGATCCTGAGCCTCCGCAGCCATTTGTAGTTGTATCTTGTACATAGCAGTCGCGACAGAGACCATGGCATCCTGGATGATCTCCTGCTTCTCGCCATCCATGTCAAGTAGCCTTTGAGCAGCCTCATCCTTGGTAGCCCGGAGCTCCTTCTCAAGATCGGCTATCTTGAGATCCTTTAACACGCCCATTTGTTGAAGGTCGGCGATTTGGCTCTCCTGATCCTCGACGTGGCCAAGGTAAGTCTCAATCTCAGCAAGTTTCTGCAAAAGAGAAAAAAGGTAAGGATCAGGTGATCCTCAAAAAGGCAGGATATTAGAGAAGGATAACCCACAGGGGGAATGATCCCTACCTCATTGACAAAGTCAAGGAACTGTTGGCGGATCAGGGGAAATCCTTGGAGATCCTCGGAAGTCTTCCTCTTCTTTCCCTTACCCCTAATGGATGCTTTAGGGGCTGAAGCGGAGGGACTGGCAGCAGAAGTCTTTCTCCTCGGAGACTTGACGTTGGTGAGATCATCTATCCCAAACTTGGAGGCAGACTTGGCAGATTTGGCAGACTTCCCAACACCTACACAATCAAAACAAGATAAGTTCCCTTACTAATTAAACAATCTAGCATATAACTTACTTTTTAACAAGGATACTTACTTGACATAGTGGCAGATGCGGAGGATACTTCCTGTGAATCTTGGACGGTGACTTGGAAACTTCTGACCTTAGGATTGAGCTTTTTAAAAGCTAAGACTCTTTCTCTTGCAGCAGGGGTTAACTTAAGATAAGCAATGGATATAGCTGCACAAAAAATAAAAAAGACGTTAGTGATCCTCATCATATGAGACAAGTCTGATAGTGATCCTTAGAGGATCCTCTACCCTACCATGAGTGGCCCATTCCTTGGGCAGATCCTTCCCATCTGGGATGGAATCCCTTCTAACAAAGAAAAAGCGACGCTTCCAGTTTGTGTCATTCTTAGTAACCTTGAAGACAGGGTGATCCTCCCCAGCTTTCCGTTTTAGCAGATATCGGCAAGAACCAAACGTGGTAAGATCATAAAGTGCAGCCAACTCTGCCATCCCCAAATCAATTCCTTTCTGCTCGATGATCCTCTCGAAGGTATACAGGACCCTCCAGATCATCGGCATGGCTTGGATATAGGAGATGCCGGTTAAGGAAAAGAAAGATTGGGTGAAGGATGGAAAAGGATACGAGTACCCTATGGTAAACGGAGTAGCAGGAAAAGCCACCCAGACGTCTGAAACAAAGTCGCTCAAAGCGGTAGGTGTGAAGGATTTGAAAACTGCGTTCGCCGGAAAGCAATGACGAATTCTGTCTACGTGAGCGTCAGTAAAGCAACACCTCTCCGTAGGAGAATCCTTGATGATCCCTTGGCTTTTTAGGGGACTACTCTTCTTGGAATCCTTGTGTGGAGAATTCCGGAGCAACATGCTTGTGACGGAACAGAAACAGAATAAAAGCAGAAAAAACAGAGCAAAGAGAAGGAAGAAAGGAAAGAGAGAAGAAGAGGATACCTGATCAGTCTTCGGTAGCGATTATAAAGGGAAGATATCTTGAATTTAAATACAAACTGATCCTCACCCTATCTCCTATTTATAATTATGATCTGCAGGGATTGTCACATCCATGACGTAATGATCGCAACGGCTAGCTCAATATTAACGGCTACTTATTCGGAGTTGTCCGTTGGAGATAAGATCAAAACAAAATACAACTCGTCAATTTACAATAAACTCCTTATATTTTGGGGGCAATTGTTAGGGCTGGATTTTTATTATAGGTGATCCTAACACGTGATCCTAACCAGTGATCCTTGTTTCTTTGGCAGACAGTGATCCTCAGCAGGACTTCAGGATCAGGATCATGGGACATTATAGGATCCTCATACTAATGATCATCTTCGCTTAATGCAATGTTATTTTTGCAGGAATATCTAGCAGGATACGCTCTAAGCAACATGATCAAGGGACGCGTCTTCACAATTATGGCAAGAGCTTAATCGAAGATAGGCGTTGCACAGGATATGGAAACATGGCTTGATTTATGGGCGGCAATTTAGGCTAGATTGTCTTTTATTTCTAAAAGGGGTAATGAGCTGATAATTAGTCCTTTTACCTAAAATAGGTCACCTACACTTGTATAAATACCACTCTCCGTCATTTGGAAGAGAACACACGACATACAACGCAACTCTCACACACTTAGACACTCGAAACAATAGTGATCCTTGTACTCAGCTCATTATCATCCGAAGTTGTAAATATATTTTTCTTATATTGAAGTTGGTGATCGGTAGTTGCCATCACCCGAGGTTTTTTATGCCGGAGATCATACATTGATCAAGGGCTTTTTCCTCGTATAAATCATTGTGTCTTTGCATCTTTATCACAGAAGTGATCCTTTACTTTCATAATTAACCAAGCATCATACCCCGTTTACATAAAGTTTGGTTACATTATCCTTGTGTGATTTTTGACCAAAACACTAGCTCGTTATTATCCGAAGTTGTAAACATTGGCTGGTTAATTTGAACTTGGTGATCGGTAGTTTCCATCACCCGAGGTTTTTTATGCCGGAGATCATTCATTGATCAAGGGCTTTTTCCTCGTGCAAATCTTTATGTCACTTGTGCAATTTACATTTAAGTGATCCTTATCATTGTTCATCATTTCAAGCATCATTCCCCGTAACTAAGAGTTTGGTTGCATCATCCTCGTTAGATTTTTGACCAAAACAGTTTGGCGCCCACCGTGGGGCAATTGGTGCTTCATTCATAAGAAAGTTTTCTCTTGGTGATCATTCCGGTTCATTGCATACGAATACATGGCTTCATCAGTGAAGAATACCTCTACGGCAATGTCTGCGGTCAATTCGTCTCGGGGCATTCCACCTTTGCCTCCACCACCTGCTGGATCTCAGAAAAATGCTGAGAAGAAACCAACTCCCATATTCTCTAAACCTCCAACTTCTTCTGCTTCTTCTACTCCCACTACTAGTGACATGTTTACTTTGATTTTGCAGATGAGGGATCATATACAGCAACAGGACAAGACCAATGATAGGATCCTCAAAGAAATTGGAGATCTCAAGAAACAAAAGAAAGCGGCAGAGGATCATTCCCCACTGGTGCCCAGATCTTTGAATTTTGATACTCCGGTGATTACTTCTCAGCCATCAGAGGTTCCAGATGTTCGATATGTGGGTGGACCAAAAGGAGTGCATTACGGTTCAGCAATAGTGACTCAGGCATCAGGTTCATATTTCCAGCCAGCAGGATCCTATCCTCAGCATATGGGATCCTTCATGAATTCAGGAGCCTACTCAGGAGCGCAGCAGGTTCAAGGATCCTCCTTTGTTCTAGGATCATCCCAGGTTCAAGGATCCTACTTTGTTCCAGGATCATCCCAGGTTCAAGGATCCTCCTTTGTTCCAGGATCATCCCAGATTCAAGGATCCTCCTTTGTTCCAGGATCATCCCAGGTTCAAGGATCCTCCTTTGTTCCAGGATCATCCCAGGTTCAAGGATCCTCCTTTGTTCCAGGATCATCCTAGGTTCAAGGATCCTCCTTTGTTCCAGGATCATCCCAGGTTCAAGGATTCTCCTTTGTTCCAGGATCATCCCAGTTTCAGGGATCCTTCCAGATGCCAGGATCCTTGAGGAGTTTGCAAACAGGAAGTTTAGATGTCCATCAGGGAGATTTTATTCCGATGCAGACCATTGCTTCCACTGGTCCCTCCATCATCCTAGAGTCCCAGCAATATGGATTCACATCCGGTGTTCCTAACTTGAACCCAATGGGAGGTAACACTTTAATAATTCTCTTACCACTAACCATGGATTCATGTAGGATACAGGTATCAACCATGCTATGGCCAGAGAGTTGAAAAAACTGAAGGATATGATATCAAGTGTTCCAGGAGTGGTCAAACCTATCCCGGAGATTGCAGATGGAAGCCATAAGATATCTCGTTTTGCACCTCCAATTTGTGATGCTGAGATACCCAAAAGGTTCCATGTTCCAACTATGAAGCTGTATGATGGTTCGACGGATCCTGAGGAACACATAGCACAATACAGGGAGAGGATGGAGATCAATCCAATTCCAGAAAGATTAAAGGAAGCATGCCTATGCAAGGGATTTGGATCCACTCTTACTGGATCAGCTCTCAAATGGCTGCTAAGTCTTCCCCCTTACTCTATTACCTCATTTGCTAATCTAGTTAATTTATTCAATAATCAGTTTTCTTGTAGTAGAAAATTTGAACGATTAACTAGTGATTTATATAGGATAACTCAGGGTCACAATGAATCATTAAGGGATTACATAACCAAATTTAGTAAAGAATCCTTAGACATTCCCAACTTGGATATAGCCACGGCTGTTGAGGCCTTCAAAATGGGATTGCTTAGGGATTCATTGTTCTATGATGATCTTGTTATGACACCATGCAGGAACTTAGATGAGGTAAGAACCCGGGCACTCAGGTTCATCCGGCTAGAGGATGACAAGAGGATCCAGGAGAGATTAGCAGGATCCTCAAAGCAAGAGAAGCAAGGATCCTCGTTCAAGAATAACAAATTCAAATCCTATAACAGATCCGACAACCAGAACGTGCATGCTGTTGATCAAGAAGATGATGATGAGGATTATCCTCCATTTTCTGAATATTGTTTTTCCGTTGATAACAATGAACTAATCCTTGCGATGCAGAATCTAGGAGATAAAGCCAGATGGCCTAGAAAAAATGACAGACCGGCCGCAACCAAAGACAAATCAAAGTGGTGTGCACACCATGAGGATTTTAGGCATTTAACAGAGGAATGCATCGCATTGAGAAAAGAAATTGGATACCTATTGAGCAAGGGGCATTTAAAAGAATTGCTGGGTAGAAAAAAGTCAAGGACCCAGGATCCTGAAAGGATCCCTGAGAAAGCTCCAGCCCCTCCGGCAGATGCACCAGTGATAAACTTTATTTCTGGAGGATCAGACATCTGTGGTACATCCTTCCTAGCAGCTAAAAGGCATGCAAAGGAAGCTAAATGGATAATGGAGAAAGACCTGTTCGAACATCAAGTGTCTCTGAAGGAAAAGTCATAACCTTTGATGAGGATGATCGTGTTGACATCCAGGATCCTCATCATGATGGTTTAGTTATTACTCTTTTTATTTCTAACCATTTTGTCCGCAGGATCCTTATTGACGGAGGAAGCTCAGTGAACATTATCCAGCTAGATGTTCTGAAGAAAATGGGTATCCCTGAATCAGATATCATACCAAGATCCCCCGTGCTCGTGGGATTTAGTGGCGAAACTAAGAACACCCTGGGGGACATCAAACTCCCAATTTATGTTGAAGGATTACTTAATTATCAAAAATTTTGTGTTATTGACTGTTTATCTTGTTGTAATGTTATCCTTGGCAGGCCCTGGATACACGATATGAAGGCAGTCCCATCTACCTACCATCAATGTGTGAAGCTCCCTAGCCCTTGGGGAATAGTAAAGATCGATAGTGATCAGCAGGAGGCTAAGGATTGCTATACTTCATCAATGAAACCAGCTTCGAAATCAAGGGAGCAATATGTAATACCCTGAATCTTAATGTGCTGGTTATAAACGTGTGAAATATGTAATTTATATTTCATATATTGTTAAACGAGTAAGATAATTGTGTGAAAGGTGAAATATCTTGACAAACCTTGGCTAATATAGGAGACCGTTAATATTAATAATTAAATAAATTATTTTATTTACCTTACTCCGTTTTTAATGAAACTTAGGTTAAAACGTAGATAAAAATATGCTCGTTCTAATTGTTAGGGCTGGATTTTTATTATACGTGATCCTTATACGTGATCCTAACCAGTGATCCTTGTTTCTTTGGCAGACAGTGATCCTCAGCAGGACTTCAGGATCAGGATCATGGACCATCAAAGGATCCTCATGCTAACAGTTACCTTCGTTTAAAACAATGTTATTTTGCAGGAACATCTAGCAGGATACGCTCTTAGCATCATAATCAAGGGACGCGTCTTCACAATTATAGCATGAGCTTAATCGAAGATAGACGTTGCAAAGGATATGGAAACTTAGCTTGATTTATGGGCGGCAATTTAGGCTAGATTGTCTTTTATTTCTAAAGGGGTAATGAGCTGATTATTAGTCTATTTACCTAAAATAGGTCACCTACACTTGTATAAATACCACTCTTCCTCATTTGGAAGAACACACGACGACACACAACACAATTCTCACACGCTTAGACACTCGAAACTATAGTGATCCTTGTACTCAGCTCATTATCATCCGAAGTTGTAACCATTTTTCTTATATTGAAGTTTGGTGATCGGTAGTTGCCATCACCCGAGGTTTTTTATGCCGGAGATCATACATTGATCAAGGGCTTTTTCCTCGTATAAATCATTGTGTCTTTGCATATTTCATACTGAAGTGATCCTTTACTTTTTCAATAAACCAAGCATCATACCCCGTTTACATAAAGTTTGGTTGCATTATCCTTGTGTGATTTTTGACCAAAACAGTTTGGCGCCCACCGTGGGGCAATTGGTGCTTCATTCATAAGAAAACCTGTTGTTTGAAATCATTTCAGAGAATTACATGGCTTCATCATTGAAAAACATGTCCACGGCGATGTCTGCAGTCACCTCATCTCAGAACACTCTGCCTCCCCCACCGGCAGGATCCCAGAAGAATGCTGAGAAGAGACAAACTCCTACTAACTCTAAACCTCCATCTTCTTCTGCTATGAATTCTTATATTCCCAGTACTAGTGATGTATTTACTTTGATTTTGGAGATGAAGGATCGTATGCAGCGGCAGGATGAAACTAATGATAGGATCCTCAGGGAAATTGGAGATCTCAAAAGACAAAAGAGAACGGCAGAGGATCATTCCCCACTGATGCCCAAATCCTTGAGCTTTGATACTCCAATGATCACTTCTCAGCCATCGGGAATTCCAGACGTGCAAATTATGGGAGAATCAAGAGGATTGCACCTCGGATCGACAGCAATGACTCAGGCATCAGGCTCACACTTTCAGCCGGCAGGATCCTATCCCCAGCATATGGGATCCTTCATGAATTCGGGAGCCTATCCGGGAGCACAGCAGTTTCAAGGATCCTACTTCGTTCCAGGATCATCCCAGGTTCAAGGATCCTCCTTCGTTCCAGGATCATCCCGGATACCAGGATCCTTCCAAATACCAGGATCCTTCCAAATGCCAGGATCCCTAAAAAGTTTGCAAACAGGAAGTCTAGATGTCCATCAAGGGGACTTCATTCCAATGCAGACCATTGCTTCCACTGGTCCCTCCGTTATCCCTGAATCCCAGCAATATGGATTCACTAACTTGAACTCAATGGGAGGTAACACTTTAAATAATCATCTTACTACTAACCATGGATTCATGCAGGATACAGGTGTCAATCATGCTATGGCCAGGGAATTGCAGAAGCTAAAAGATATGATCTCAAGTGTTCCAGGGGTAGTCAAGCCTATCCCGGAGATTGCAGATGGAAGCCACAAGGTATCTCGCTTTGCACCACCAATTTGTGATGCAGAGGTACCCAAAAGGTTCCATATCCCTACTATGAAGCTGTATGATGGCACAACGGATCCAGAGGAGCACATAGCACAATACAGGGAGAGGATGGAGATCAATCCTATCCCAGAAAAGTTGAAGGAAGCATGCCTATGTAAAGGATTTGGATCCACTCTTACTGGATCAGCTCTTAAATGGCTGCTAAGTCTTCCCCCTCACTCTATTACTTCATTTGCCAATTTAGTTAATTTATTCAATAACCAATTCTCTTGTAGTAGAAAATTTGAAAGATTAACTAGTGATTTGTACAGGATAACTCAAAATCATAATGAATCATTAAGGGATTATATAACTAAATTTAGTAAAGAATCCTTGGACATTCCCAACTTGGATATGGCTACGGCTGTTGAAGCCTTCAAAATGGGACTGCTTAAGGATTCATTATTCTATGATGATCTTGTTATGACACCATGCAGGAATCTAGATGAAGTAAGAACTCGAGCACTCAGGTTCATCCGGCTAGAGGATGACAAGAGGATCCAGGAGAGACAAGTAGGATCCTCAAAACAGGAGAAGCAAGGATCATCCTTCAAGAACAACAAATTCAAATCCTACCATAGAAATGAGAACCAGAATGTGCATGCTGTTGACCAAGAAGAGGATGATGAAGATTATCCTCCAATCTCAGAATACTGCTTTTCCGTTGATAATCATGAACTAATCCTTGCAATGCAGAATCTAGGTGAAAAAGCTAGGTGGCCCAGGAAGAATGATAAACCATCCGGGACTAAAGACAAGTCAAAATGGTGTGCATACCATGAGGATTACGGGCACCTAACTGAAGAATGCATAGCTTTAAGAAAAGAAATTGGATATCTGTTAAGCAAGGGGCACCTAAAAGAATTGTTGGGAAGAAAAAAGCAAAGGACTCAGGATCCTAAAAGGATCTCTGAAAAGGCTCCAGCACCTCCGGCAAATGCACAAGTGATCAACTTTATTTCCGGAGGATCAGACATCTGTGGTACATCCTTCTCGGCGGCCAAAAGGCATGCAAAGGAGTCAAAAATGGATAATGGAGAAAGACCTATTAGGACATCAAGTGTCTCAGAGGGGAAGAGGATAACGTTTGATGAGGAGGATCGCATTAACATTCAGGATCCTCATCATGATAGTTTGGTTATTACTCTCTTTATCTCTAACCATTTTGTCCGCAGGATCCTTATCGATGGAGGAAGCTCAGTGAACATTATCCAGCTTGATGTTCTGAAGAAAATGGGTATTCCAGAATCAGACATCACACCAAGATCCTCCGTGCTTGTAGGATTCAGTGGAGAAACGAAGAAAACTCTGGGGGACATCAAACTCCCAATCTACGTGGAAGGATTACATAATTATTAAAAATTTTGTGTTATTGACTGTTTATCTTGTTGCAATGTTATCCTTGGCAGGCCCTGGATACATGATATGAAAGCAGTCCCATCCACCTATCATCAATGCGTGAAACTCCCTAGCCCATGGGGAATAATCAAGATCGACAGTGATTAGCAGGAGGCTAAGGATTGTTATACATCATCCATGAAGCCAACCTCGAAGCCAAGGGAGCAATAGCAATTACAGTATCCTCCGAGGAATGTCTTGGAGGCAAGGGAACAAGATGTGGACGAAATCCTCTTGGATCCTAGTGATCCTGAATCAAAAATCTATATCGGATCAGGGATCCTTGGCAGGATGAAAGAAGACTTAATATCCTTCCTCAAAAGAAGAAAATCTACCTTTGCTTGGAAACATGAAGATATGACAGGTATATCTAAGGATATTATTACTCACAAACTTGGCATTGACAGGTCTATCAAACCTATCCATCAAAAAAGGAGGAAGTTTGCACCAGAAAGGAATGCCATTATCCAAGAAGAAGTAGAGAGACTACTTCGAGCAGGTATGATCAGAGAGGTAAAGTATCCAAAATGGTTAGCCAATGTGGTCGTTGTCCAAAAGAAAAACGGAAAGTGGAGGGTATGTGTCGATTTCACTGATCTGAATAAGGCATGTCCCAAGGATCCTTTCCCATTACCCCACATTGACTCCATGGTAGATGCAACAGCGGGGCATGAACTGTTGACCTTTATGGATGCATCATCTGGATTCCAACAAATTCAGATGGAACCATCTGACCAAGAGGATACAGCCTTTATGACCCCAACAGGTTTGTATTGTTATATTGCCATGCCTTTTGGATTAAGAAATGCAGGTGCAACATATCAAAGGCTGGTGAATATGATGTTCAAAGATCAAATTGGACAAACTATGGAAGTATACATAGATGATATGGTAGTCAAATCAAAGAAAGCTGAGGATCACCTAAGGGATTTGGAGGAAGCATTTGATATCCTTGATAATTATAACATGAAGCTTAATCCTTCGAAGTGCCACTTTGGTGTTAAGGCAGGTAAATTCCTAGGATATATGGTAACTCAGAGAGGTATTGAAGCAAGTCCGGAGCAAATTAAAGCACTAGTGAACATCAAGTCCCCTGCCAATGCTAAGGATGTGCAAAGGCTAACAGGCAGGATAGCAGCTCTGAACAGGTTCATATCAAAATCCTCAGAAAAATGTAAAGAATTTTACGATATCCTAAGGAAGAACAAGAAGTTTGAATGGACTGAGAAACATGAGAATGCTTTACAAGCCCTTCAAGAATATATGTCCTCAGCACCAGCATTATCAAAGCCCGAAAAAGGAGATGTGTTATCCTTATATTTGGCGGTATCCTCAACCGCTGTAAGTGCTGTCCTTGTTAAGGATCATGAAGGTACACAATATCCTATCTACTACGTAAGTAAGAGTTTACTTGATGCCGAATCCAGGTACTCACACCTCGAAAAGCTTATTCTTGCATTAATCATGGCATCAACTAAGTTAAGGAATTATTTTGAAACCCATACTATTGTTGTTAGAACTAACTTTCCAATTAAGAATGTCCTCAGGAAACCAGAGATGTCAGGAAGAATGGCTAAGTGGGCAGTAAAGCTTAGTGCCCATGATATAAGATACGAGCCAAGAACAGCCATTAAATCCCAAGCATTAGCTGACTTTGTGGCTGATTTCAGTAGTGATCTGCAAAAAGAAGCAGAATTGGAAGTCCAGCAGCTGGATGAAACCAAGGATCCTTGGACACTACACACCGATGGATCCTCAAATGTCAAGGGCACAGGGCTCGGGATACTACTAAAATCGCCACAGGGGGACATAATACCCCACTCCATAGCCTGTGAGTTCGAAGCAACTAACAATGAGGCTGAATACGAAGCCTTAATCGCTGGCTTGCAAATTGCTAAGGATATGGGGGTGAAATATCTTAAAGTATATGTAGATTCATTATTGATCACCAATCACTTTAATGGATCCTATGCTGTTAAAGGTGAAAAACTAACCAAATATTTAGAGATAGTCAAAAAATTGGCACTCTCTTTTGTTTCTTTCAGCTTAACACAGGTACCAAGGGAGGATAACACGGAAGCTGATGCATTGGCCAACTTAGGATCATCCTTAAAAATTCCAGAAGACATAAGTATCCCTATCATCCATATCCTGGCTCCTACTATTGAAAATCAAGTGGCCATGGAAATAGAAGAGGATACTGCAGTAATCCCTAGTGAAGAAGCTCAATCTTATGCAGGATCATGGGTCTCACCAATCATGAAATACTTGCAACACGGGGAGATTCCGATGGGAGAAAATCCTAGAGCTTTCAGGATTAAGGTATCTCAATTTACAATCTTAAATAATGTGCTATATAAACGATCCCTTGCAGGACCATATTTAAGATGTATTGAGGATCCTGAAATTGAAGAAGTGTTGAGAGACTTCCATGAAGGAGATTGTGGAAACCACACTGGGGGCAGGGCATTATTCTCAAGGATCCTAAGAACAGGATACTACTGGCCAACCATGAAAAGGGATGCTGTAGAATATGCTAGGAAATGTGATCCTTGCCAAAGACACAGCAATATCCTTCATCAACCAGCTGAATTGCTACACCCTATACCATCCTCTTGGCCATTCATGAGATGGGGAATGGATATAGTTGGCAAGCTCCCTAAAGCACCTGGTGGAAAAGTATTTATGCTTGCCATGACTGACTACTTCTCTAAGTGGATAGAAGCTGAAGCTTTTGCTCAAGTCAGAGAAAAAGAAGTTATATCCTTTATCAAAAGAAACATTATAACTAGATTTGGCATTCCCTATGAAATTGTATGTGTTAGGGCTGGATTTTCATTATAGGTGATCCTTACACGTGATCCTAACCAGTGATCCTTGTTTCTTTGGCAGACAGTGATCCTCAGCAGGACTTCAGGATCAGGATCATGGGACATTATAGGATCCTCATACTAATGATCATCTTCGCTTCTGCAATGTTATTTTTGCAGGAATATCTAGCAGGATACGCTCTAAGCAACATAATCAAGGGACGCGTCTTCACAATTATGGCAAGAGCTTAATCGAAGATAGGCGTTGCACAGGATATGGAAACATGGCTTGATTTATGGGCGGCAATTTAGGCTAGATTGTCTTTTATTTCTAAAGGGGTAATGAGCTGATAATTAGTCCTTTTACCTAAAATAGGTCACCTACACTTGTATAAATACCACTCTCCATCATTTGGAAGAGGACACACGACATACAACGCAACTCTCACACACTTAGACACTCGAAACAATAGTGATCCTTGTACTCAGCTCATTATCATCCGAAGTTGTAACGATATTTTTCTTATATTGAAGTTGGTGATCGGTAGTTGCCATCACCCGAGGTTTTTTATGCCGGAGATCATACATTGATCAAGGGCTTTTTCCTCGTATAAATCATTGTGTCTTTGCATCTTTATCACAGAAGTGATCCTTTACTTTCATAATCAACCAAGCATCATACCCCGTTTACATAAAGTTTGGTTACATTATCCTTGTGTGATTTTTGACCAAAACAGTTTGGCGCCCACCGTGGGGCAATTGGTGCTTCATTCATAAGAAAATCTTTTGTTCGAAATCATTTCAAAGAGTTACATGGCTTCATCATTGAAGAACACGTCCACGGCGATGTCTGCAGTCACCTCATCACAGACCACTTTGCCTCCTCCACCGGCAGGATCTCAGAAAAATACTGAGAAGAGATCAACTCCCACTTTCTCTAAACCTCTATCTTCTTCTGCTATGAATTCTTCTATTCCCAGTACTAGTGATGTATTTGCTTTAATTTTGCAGATGAAGGATCGTATGCAGCGGCAGGATGAGACTAATGACAGGATCCTCAGGGAAATTGGAGACCTCAAAAGACAAAAGAAAGCGGCAGAGGATCATTCCCCACTGATGCCCAAATCCTTGAGCTTCGATACTCCAATGATCACTTCCCAGCCATCAGGGATCCCGGACGTGCAAATCATAGGGGAGTCAAGAGGATCACATCTCAAGTCGGCAGCAATGACTCAGACCTCAGGCTCACATTTTCAGCCAGTAGGATCCTATCCTCAGTACATGGGATCCTTCATGAATTCAGGAGCCTATCCGGGGGCACAGCAGTTTCAAGGATCCTACTTTGTTCCAGGATCATTCCAGGGCCAAGGATCCTCCTTTGTTCCAGGATCATCCCAGATTCAAGGATCCTCCTTCGTTCCAGGATCATCCCAGACACCAGGATCCTTCCAGATACCAGGATCCCTAAAAAGTTTGCAAACAGGAAGTCTAGATGTCCATCAAGGGGACTTCATTCCAATGCAGACCATTGCTACCACTGGTCCCTCCGTTGTTCCAGAATCCCAGCAATATGGGTTCCCTAACTTGAACCCAATGGGAGGTAACACTTTAAATAATTATCCTACCACTAACCATGGATTCATGCAGGATACAGGTACCAATCATGCTATGGCCAGGGAGTTGCAGAAGCTAAAAGAGATGATCTCAAGTGTTCCAGGGGTAGTCAAGCCTATCCCAGAGATTGCAGATGGGAGCCACAAAGTATCTCGCTTTGCACCACCAATTTGTGATGCAGAGGTACCCAAAAGGTTCCATATCCCTACCATGAAGCTGTATGATGGCACAACGGATCCAGAGGAGCATATAGCACAATACAGGGAGAGGATGGAGATCAATCCTATCCCAGAAAAGTTGAAGGAAGCATGCCTATGTAAAGGATTTGGATCTACTCTTACTGGATCAGCTCTTAAGTGGCTGCTAAGTCTTCCCCCCTACTCTATTACTTCATTTGCTAATTTAGTTAATTTATTCAATAACCAATTCTCTTGTAGCAGAAAATTTGAAAAATTAACTAGTGATTTGTACAGGATAACTCAAAATCATAATGAATCATTAAGGGATTATATAACTAAATTTAGTAAAGAATCCTTGGACATTCCCAACTTGGATATGGCTACGGCTGTTGAAGCCTTCAAGATGGGACTGCTTAAGGATTCATTATTCTATGATGATCTTGTTATGACACCATGCAGGAATCTAGATGAAGTAAGAACTCGAGCACTCAGGTTCATCCGGCTAGAGGATGACAAGAGGATCCAGGAGAGACAAGTAGGATCCTCAAAACAGGAGAAGCAAGGATCCTCCTTCAAGAACAACAAATTCAAATCCTACCATAGAAATGAGAACAAGAATGTGCATGCTGTTGACCAAGAAGAGGATGATGAAGAATATCCTCCAATCTCAGAATATTGTTTTTCCGTTGATAATCATGAACTAATCCTTGCAATGCAGAATCTAGGTGAAAAAGCTAGGTGGCCCAGGAAGAATGATAAACCATTCGGGACTAAAGACAAGTCAAAATGGTGTGCATACCATGAGGATTTCGGGCATTTAACTGAAGATTGCATAGCCTTAAGAAAAGAAATTGGATACCTGCTAAGCAAGGGGCATCTAAAAGAATTATTGGGAAGAAAAAAGCAAAGGACTCAGGATCCTGAAAGGATCCCCGAAAAAGCTCCAGCACCTCTGGCAAATGCACAAGTGATCAACTTTATATCTGGAGGATCAGACATCTGTGGTACATCCTTCTCGACGGCCAAAAGACATGCAAAAGAATCAAAAATGGATAATGGTGAAAGGCCTATTAGAACATCAAGTGTCTCAGAAGGGAAGATGATAACATTTGATGAGGATGATCGCATTAACATTCAGGATCCTCACCATGATAGTTTAGTTATCACTCTCTTTATCTCTAACCATTTTGTCCGCAGGATCCTTATTGATGGAGGGAGCTCAGTGAACATTATCCAGCTTGATGTCTGAAGAAAATGGGTATCCCAGAATCAGACATCACACCGAGATCCTCCGTGCTTGTAGGATTCAGTGGAGAAACGAAGAAAACTCTGGGGGACATCAAACTCCCAATCTACGTGGAAGGATTACATAATTACCAGAAATTTTGTGTTATTGACTGTTTATCTTGTTGCAACGTTATCCTTGGCAGGCCTTGGATACATGATATGAAAGCAGTCCCATCCACCTACCATCAATGTGTGAAGCTCCCTAGCCCATGGGGGATAATCAAGATCAACAGTGATCAGCAGGAGGCTAAGGATTGTTATACCTCATCTATGAAGCCAACCTCGAAACCAAGGGAACAATAGCAATTACAGTATCCTCCGAGGAATGTCTTGGAGGCAAGGGAACAAGAAGTGGATGAAATCCTCTTGGATCCTAGTGATCCTGAATCAAAAATCTATATCGGATCAGGGATCCTTGGCAAGATGAAAGAAGACATGATATCCTTCCTCAAAAGAAGAAAATCTACCTTTGCTTGGAAACATGAAGATATGACAGGTATATCTAAGGATATTATTACTCACAAACTTGGCATTGACAGGTCTATCAAACCAATCCATCAAAAAAGGAGGAAGTTTGCACCAGAAAGGAATGCCATTATCCAAGAAGAAGTAGAGAGACTACTTCGAGCAGGTATGATCAGAGAGGTAAAGTATCCAAAATGGTTAGCCAATGTGGTTGTTGTCCAAAAGAAAAACTGGAAAGTGGAGGGTATGTGTCGATTCACTGATTTGAATAAGGCATGTCCCAAGGATCCTTTCCCATTACCCACCACATTGACTCCATGGTGGATGCAACAGCGGGGCATGAACTGTTAACCTTTATGGGATGCATCGTCTGGGTTCCAACAAATCCAGATGGAACCATCTGACCAAGAGGATACAGCCTCTTATGACCCCAACCGGTTTATATTGTTATATCGCCATGCCTTTTGGACTAAGAAATGCAGGTGCAACATATCAAAGGCTGGTAATTATGATGTTCAAAGGATCAAATTGGAAAAAACTATGGAGGTGTACATAGATGATATGGTGGTCAAGTCAAAGAAAGCTGAGGATCACCTAAAGGGAACTTGGAAGAAGCATTCGATATCCTTGATAGTTACAACATGAAACTTAATCCTTCAAAATGCCATTTTGGTGTTAAGGCAGGAAAGTTCTTAGGATATGGTAACCCAGAAGGGGGCATTGAAGCAAGGCCCGGAACAATCAAGCATTAATAAATATCAAATCTCCTGCCAATGCCAAGGATGTTCAAAGACTGACAGGGCAGGATAGCAGCTTTGAACAGGTTCATATCGAAATCCTCAGAGAAATGCAGAGAATTTTACGATATCCTAAGAAGAAATAAGAAGTTCGAATGGACTGAGAAGCATGAGAATGCTTTACAAGCCCTAAAAGAGTATATGTCCTCAGCACCAGCATTAGCAAAACCGGAAAAAGGAGATGTGTTATCCTTATATCTGGCGGTATCCTCACCGCTGTAAGTTGCCGTCCTTGTTAAGGGATCACGAAGGTACACAATATCCTATCTACTATGTAAGTAAAAGTCTACTTGATGCCGAATCCAGGTACTCACACCTCGAAAAACTTATCCTTTGCATTAATCATGGCATCGACTAAGTTAAGACATTATTTTGAAACCCCATATATTGTTGTTAGAACTAATTTTCCAATTAAGAATGTCCCAGGAAACCAGATATGTCAGGGGAGAATGGCTAAGTGGGCAGTAAGCTTAGTGCCCATGATATAAGATACGAACCAAGAACATGCTATAAATCTCAAGCACTGGCTGACTTTGTGGCTGATTCAGTAGTGATCTACAAAAAGAGCAGAATTGGAGGTTCAGCAGCTGGTGAGACCCAAGGATCCTTGGATACTACACACTGACGGATCCTCAAAATATCAAAGGCACAGGGCTAGGGATCCTACTAAAAATCGCCACAGGGGGACATAATACCCCACTCCATAGCTGTGAGTTCCAAGCAACTAACAATGAGGCTGAATATGAAGCCTTAATTGCTGGCTTACAGATTGCTAAGGATATGGGGGTAAGATATCTCGAAGTATATGTAGATTCATTATTGATCACCAATCACTTTAATGGATCCTATGCTGTTAAAGGTGAAAAACTAACCAAATATTTAGAGATAGTCAAAGAATTGGCACTCTCTTTTGTTTCTTTTAGCTTAACACAGGTACCAAGGGAGGATAACACGGAAGCTGATGCATTGGCCAACCTAGGATCATCCTTAAAATTCCAGAAGACATAAGTATCCCTATCATCCATATCCTGGCTCCTGCTATTGAAAATCAAGTAGCCATGGAAATAGAAGAGGATACTGCAGTATCCCTAGTGAAGAAGCTCAATCTTATCAGGATCATGGATCCCACCAATCATGAAATACTTGCAAACGGAGAGATCCCAATGGGAGAAAATCCTAGAGCTTTCAGGATCAAGGTATCTCAATTTACAATCTTAAATAATATGCTATAAACGATCCCTTGCAGGACCATATTTAAGATGTATTGAGGATCCTGAAATTGAAGAAGTGTTGAGAGACTTCCATGAAGGAGATTGTGGAAACCACACTGGGGCAGGGGCATTATTCTCAAGGATCCTTAGAACAGGATACTACTGGCCAACCATGAAAAGGGATGCTTAGAGTATGCTAAGAGATGTGATCCTTGCCAAAGACATAGCAATATCCTTCACCAACCAGCTGAATTACTACACCCCATACCATCCTCTTGGCCATTCATGAGATGGGGAATGGATATAGTTGGCAAGCTCCCTAAAAGCACCTGGTGGAAAAGTATTTATGCTTGCCATGACTGACTATTTTTCCAAGTGGATAGAAGCTGAAGCCTTCGCTCAAGTCAGAGAAAAGGAAGTCATATCCTTCATTAAAAGAAACATTATAACTAGATTTGGCATTCCCTCTGAAATTGTATGTGATAATGGCTCCCAATTCATTGGAAGCAGAACCACTAACTTTTGTGACAGTTGGGGAATCAAGATGATCACATCAACACCAGTTCACCCACAAGCCAATGGTCAAGCAGAATCATCCAACAAGATCATCATCAACAATCTGAAGAAGAAGCTAGATCCAAGAAAGGAAAATGGGCAGAAGGAGTTACCTTATGTGCTATGGGCTGATAGGACAACTCCCAAGAATGCCACTGGTCAAACACCTTCTCTTTAGTATTTGGGGCAGAAGCAGTGATCCCAACAGAGATGGTGATCCCAACTGCTAGAACAAGTGCTCGTGATCCTGAAGAAAATGCTACAATCCTAGCTCAGGATTTGGATACTATTGAGGAAATCAGGGATCTAGCTAGGATAAGGATGGCAAGCTACCAACAAAGATGGCTGGTGCCTACAACAAAATGTCAGGATAAGGAAGTTCCAAGTCGGAGATATGGTGTTGAGAAAAGCATTTCAAAATACTATCAATCCTGCTGACGGGAAGCTAGCACCAAAATGGGAAGGTCCTACTTGATTGAAGCTGAAGCAGGAAAGGGGGCATACAGGTTGCTAACCATGGAAGGAAACTTGTTACCAAGAGCCTGGAATGCTGTTCACTTAAAGAAATATTTCATGTGAACATGATCCTTCATGCATGTGATCCTTACATTGAAGTATCCTTGAAGGATCCGGAGATATCAGTGATCCTTACTCTGGTAATATGCTTATCCTATATTGCATTTTCTTACTTTTTGCCTAAGGATAAGGATCATGTATCCTTCATCCTCTACTCACAAACCATTTGAGTTATGATAGTTCAGGTATCTTCAGCAAATCGTCAAAGATCTCAAAAGCACCACAGATCCTTGGGTCAACCCCAGTTATCCTTGGGATTATCCCCAGTTTCCGCCAGCAGCGCACGATGATCCTGGTATAGTTCACGTCTTTGGGACCAGTACCCACTTTCGGGGCTGACAACCTCATCGTACTGGCTATATTTAGGATCCTACGTATAATGGTGGACGCACCATACATCCGTTCCTAAGGTTTCTAACGTTTTCACGTTAGCTAAGGTTTTGACATTTTCATGTCACTAAGTTTGGATAGTTGCCAGAAAGGGCCATACTCCAGTTTACATACGATCCTTTGGGCTTGTCCCCAGTTATCCTTTGGGCTTGTCCCAGTGATCCTCCGGGATCATCCAGTTATCCTTTGGGCTTGTCCCCAGTGATCCTCTGGGATCATCTCAGTTATCCTTTGGCTTGTCCCCAGTGATCCTGGGATCATCCAGTTATCTTTGGGCTTGTCCATCCTATCATTCTAGTTATTTCTTACTAATTATGGCTTAGTCCCAAGTTATATTCCATTTTCAGGTTTTGAAGTCTAAACATATAAGGATCCTTAATCCTTATTAACTATCAAAGTTTATCTATGATTGTCTTGATTGAAGGTTAGGATCCTAACGTGGATCCTCAGGTATGATCCTTGACTATTTTTGATTATACTCTTTATCCTAACCAACCCTTATACTTTGACAACCGAACCTATGATCCTTGAACTAAAATTTTTTTGAATATGAGGATATTTGATCTAGGATCATATCCTAAGTTTATTAAACACTTTTCAACTCTTGTTATTTAACAAATATAGCAATTGAGAAATAAGAGGATTATTGAAGGATAACAACACAAGATAAGCCAGAAAGTTAAGTTATATTATTAAACAAAAGGATCATTAACCCTTTCAAAAATTGTCAAAATTGCCAACCCACATTTCTACCAGCAAAACGTGGCCCGTCCACATGGGTTGGCAAAGGGTGTCCATTGTCTATGCGGTCTTAGCATTTTGCAGGAAATAAAAGCGGCAGGATCACAAAGGCTTCATCCCCCAAACAGAGGATCCCTCCACCTTTTGTAATCCTACCTATTGTTCAAAGGATCCAGGATCCTTAACCCTAAGAAA